>NC_089970.1:636194-954291 GCF_963989305.1 Lodderomyces beijingensis
GGCCCGCTATCAGCACGCAGAGCTTCCAGGGTAAGCACACTCGATTCCAAGGTAATGAGTCGGATAGTGAGGCGGAGAACGTGGCGGCAGCAAAAGGAAAGAGCAAGTCCGCTCCACGGGGGAAAGTGGATAAGCAGCACAAGGGTGATAGAGCGAGTCTGAGTTTAAAGCTGAAGATACTGGGCAAAGTTGGCAAGCATTTGAAATCGGGGAAGCTGTCGCGCTCTTCCAAACCCAACAAGAAGTAATCATTGGGGACTTAGTTCACTTCAAAGGATGCAACTATTTATTAGCCTCGTCCCTTTTCTTTTTCGAGTATCTAGCTGTTGACTGAGTAGTGCTTGACTAGATACTTTATGATGAAAAGTTCTCAAATATCCAAACCTACTGCGTCTCTAGAACCCTTCCAAGGTAGCGCGCACCCACCTTTCCCATTTCAACAAGCAGAAACTTGTCTGCACTCGCCATTTCCACACCCCAATGAGATGTAGATGTCAGCCAACTCAAAACAGGCAGATGAAAACCACGACGCCCAACTAGCAAGATGGGGATACCTAATCTTGGTCGCGACGTACTTCCTATTCCTAGCCACCCTAAACTCATTTTTCCAGCTATGGTCATACGTAATTCATCCGCTTGAATCAGTGATGCCCCAGGTGCACGCTCGACTAAGTTGGTATTTCGGGATGTTGGACTCGTTGGTGTTGAAGTTGTGGTGTATCTATGTTGTCGTTTGGATATGGTCCGTTGTGTCTTGGACCGGGTTGACTTTGTTCCTGCATTCCAAGGGGATCCAGAATTTGAAACTGTGATGAGCTAGGAATCCTCAATGCCAGTTTTGATGGACGGGGTTAGTAAAGTCACCAAGATGAATCGTTTCTAAAAAAAATGTATTGTTGAAATTTTAATCTATATCAGAACTAAATAAATGCAAAAGGAAACAAAAAAGAAAAAAATACCAAAAACCAAATACCAAAAACCAAATCAACCTCCATCTACAAACTCCCTACCCTCTTCACCTTCGTGGATTTTCCTCAACTTTGTTCTCAAAAAAAAAAAAATTAGTTAACCTCCTTTCTTTTTTTTTTTTCTTTCAAAAATAGAATAGTTTAATCTCATACTCATCTTTCAAATTCTTTTCCACAAAATGGTACAATTCCATCAATAAATGAGGGAACCGATCGTTGAAATACTTGTAAAAGCCATCGGGGAAAGGACCCATTTTCTCTTGTAAAGTCTTGGGCAATTCGTCGTAATGACGAGACTTGTTCCGCACTGCTCGGATCAAGTCGGCCAATTTCTCCGTTTGGTACATTCTATAAGTTCCCAAATTTTCAATCAATTCGTCATCCAAGGCTGATCTCCAATCCAAGTTGTGGACTGTCTCCGCGTGAGTTTCCAAACTTGTCAAAAGCTCACTAGGTTCTTTGCGGTTGACTCTATCAACTGTGTCGCTGATTTTGATAATAAACTCCAATCGTTTGTGGTTTGACCAGAATAAAGGATGCTTCATAATCGTGGCTGTGTTTGGACGCTTGGCGGGATCAGCATCGATAAGCTTCGAGACCAAGTCAATTGACTCGTACTTATCATGGGGGCATTTCTGCAACAACATCGAAAGATCATACTCTCCCTTGATGATGTTTCCCTCGCGCATGTACCGGTCTCCAAAGGGATGGTACCCGTTGGTTAAAATGTAGAAATAAACGCATCCGAGGGAAAAGATGTCAATGGCTTTCGTGAGTCTCTTGCCCATGCCCAGACCCAGGCCCAAAGACGTGGCGTCGGCGACTGCGCCGCTACCGGAATGAACCGATGAAACAGAGTCGGGGGAAATGTCCATTCCATCATAGTGAAGCAAGAGCTCGGGAGCTCTCCAACCCGAAGTCCCCGATGCTGCATGCTGAGTCGTGGCTCTAAACGACGACTGGTCGTTGTCCAATTTTTTGCACAACCCAAAGTCGGAAATCAATAATCGAACATTGTTTTCGTCCCTAACGTTTTCCTGGATTTTCGTCTTTTGAACTTGACTCTTTTTTACATTGGCCACCAAGATGTTTTGAGGCTTGATGTCTCGATGGACAATTTTCAATGAATGCAAATAATGTAACCCGCTAGCGAGCTGGTAAAGGATGTCATTCCTCCTGGGGATGCACAAGTCGCCAACTTTCTGCGGCTTTTCAATGATATCTTCCAAAGTACATAAACACAACTCCAATGCAATGTACAAGAATTTTTCCGATTCGGAACTTTGCGAACAGAAATAACGAATGACATTGGGGTGGTCGTCTGATTCTTGCAAGAGCCGAACTTCATGATTGGCAACGTCGTAAAAGTCAAGCAACATGCGCTTGACTGCAACTGGTCTATTCTCGAACGAGCCTTGGAAAACAACCGTTCCATGCGACCCGTAGCCCAAGATTTTGTCGGAGATGACGAGATTGTTTTCAATCTGGAGCTTCTTCTTGGACTTGGTTGGTGGCAACGGCACGCTTTGGATGAGGCTCTTTGTAGAAATAACTTCATCCTCAGTGTCGTGGTCTTCGCCGTTTTCCTCGGCAGTTTCATCCATATCGTCCCTCGACTTGTTTTTGTTTAAATGCTTGCCTCCGCGTTTCCCACCGCGACTGCCTCGTTTTCTTTTCTTTTTCGTTGCAGGCTCTTCTTCAATTCCTGCTTCTGTCTCTGCTCCAGCTTCTGCTTCTACTTCGTTGTTGGCGTTGCCTTCTTGCTCAAGCTCCGCCGTGATTGTTCTGGCGTCTTGTTCTTGTACGTGTTTTTGTACTTGTTCTTGTTCTTGTACTTGTTCTTGTTCTTGTTCTTGTTCTTGTTCTTGTTCTTGTTCTTGTTCTTGTTCTTGTTCTTCTCCCTGATCTGCCTCAGGCTCAACAATTCTCACCATTTTTTTCTTCTTCTTCTTTGGTTCTGGAGACTCTCCATCTAAAGGCTTTGCGCCATCAGAATAAGTTTCATCAAGAAATGTCCCTACAGGTTTCTCAACCAACATTAAGTCAGAGGCCCTTGGAGCTTCGTTTGCTTGTTGTGCTCGCTCGGCCTTTTCCAAAATTTCATCTTCTTGAGCACTAACCTCGGCATAATTGCCATCTGTTTCCAAATCGCGAATTATCCTCAATTCGCCAAGTAGTCTTTTCACATGTTTATTTGACCTACCAAAAGTAAGCACAATGAGAAGCACAATCAACAAGACTCCGAGATCTTCGAGGATTCGCTTGATAATGGCACCCAGGCCAAGTGAGGAGATTTTCAATTCCACGGCTGGAGGCCCCTGTACTTTTTTCTTGACTGGCTCAATCATGATGATGTCCGATCCAACAGTTGAAATCTTGGCTGGGAACCGGATACCATCGATGATATTGGGGATGCTTTGCTGACCTATATCCTGCGCCGGCTCTTGAGTTGCATAACTTCCATCACCAATTCTCTTGATACTTGCACGCAACGTGAATCTCGAAACCGGCTGATAAGACGTGTCACCTGAAAGCTCAACAACACGATGAATGCCGCTAATCAACTCCTCGATATGTTGAGGAGTGTCATCCGACAATTGGTACTTTTCGATAAAAGTGTACGCTTCATTGACTTCAGCAGAATAACTGTTCAACATTGCTTGATATTTGGACAACGGAGCACTTTTAATCAATGTGGGGTAATTTTTAAAACTCATGGCAATCCATTGATTGCAATCCGAAGTCTTGTTTAGGAAAACCAAATCGTTACTGTTACCATCATTCGTTTGCAAATCATTCAACACTTTTAACGGGTGTGGCAACAAGATATATTCGTTATCTCGTTTCTCATTGCGGAAAACGTCAAAAATATTAACAGCCAAAGCAGGCAATTTACTAATCCAAATGGGCGTGCCCATATCTTTATTGATGGCTAGTAACGAGCGATCGTGAAATGGTGTAAAATACAACTTGTCAAGCGATTCCTGGTTTTGCATAATCAAATCGTTATCAATGTTGTTTGGTACCCATTGAGAATAGGTGACATTCCACACAATGTTGCTATTGGCTTTCGAATGGATGCTCAATTCATACGTTGTTTTACCAATCATTATAGTGTCATCCTGTGTTGATTTTGGTGGAAGTGCAGAAGTGGCAACGGGGCATTCTTCTTGGTTGCCAAATGAAGATTTGATTTCGCCAGTGTGGATGTTTAAATTGTAAAGCGACGTTTTCCTAGTTCCGGTATAGATCTTGTCGTCTCCACTTAGCGAAAAAGGTGACTCCATCACTAGTGATTTTATGCTAGTTGGCAATTTATTGAGACCGAAATTTGGCGTGAAATAGAATAGAGTTCCGTCGTCATAAGGCTCAACAAACCATAGTATGTTTGATTGCAGTTTGGCACTAGAAGTGAGGTTATTTTGGTTTGAGTTGTTTGCGTGAACTTTTACCAAAGGTTCGTCGATTGGCAAAGTCCAAATAATGGAACCACTTTTGCGTTCCAAGCCGTGTAAGTTCCCGTTGACGTCGCTAATTAGTAGCAAATCTTGTAGTTCGCAGTCATTAATAGATCTAAATCTCAACGGTAGTATGGATGAAATCCGCTGGTTATAATTCTGATTAAGAATTTGATTTTGATCTTGATGATATAGATATTGTTGCTGTTGTTGTTGTTGTTGCTGCTGCTGCTGTTGGCGTTGTAGCTGCTGCTGTAGTTCGGGTTGACTCACAGTTTGGCGTGGGTGTTGCCCTTGTTCTTGTTGTTGCTGTTGTTGTTGAATTAACTCATTGGTACCACCAAATGTTTTCACCGATTGTACTGATAGTCGTGGTGAGCAAAACGTTAGAGCTATAAATATCAATGAAAGGAAAGGTGTCAAAAGGGATAGTACATGCATATTGGGTGGTGGTGGCTACAAACGGTGGCGATGAATATGAAGTTGGAGGTGGAGGTGATAATAATTAGTCCCGTTGGGTATATGTATATGTGCCGTCTAGTACCCTGTTTGAGCGATATGAAAATTTTTACTACTCGGTTGGAAAGATTGGATGATGAGAAAGCTAAAACTGTAAGGTATATTGGGCGGAGGGAAGGCGGGGGGTTTGGAAGGGGTCTATATGATGAGTTGAGTCAATGGTAAAAAAAAAAAAAATCCAGTTATTTCAATTACGATGATGATGAATGATGATAACCACGACGACGACTTTGATAGAAGCTGATGAACGTCTATGGACCTGCCACCCTTAAAATTTTTCCAGTGGTTGCAGCAGTTGGTGGTATATCTGGTGGTGTGTAACCCCCCTGGGCAAAAATTTTGATGAATTTTTTTTTACTGCGTCTTGGTCTTTCCCTGTCAGCTCTCTCTCTCTGTGGTGGTTTTGATGGGTGATGTATTATCACCCACTACAACACACATTGCGGGGTGTTATACATAATACACCACTGCAACCACCAGAGACGTGCAAGAGCGTACATCTCAAAGGTATGGAGCAGGTGGAAGAAGGAGCAAGAGGCGAGAGGGAAGTGCTGAGAGACGAAAGACATTTTCCATCTTAGGTTTGAATATTTTTCATCATTATTTATATGGGGGCTAGGGGCCTAAGGGGCTAAGGCCTAAGGGGCTAAGGCCTAGGGCCATGAAAACTAGCTAAACTTGGCATACCTCTCTCGCAGCTGGCTTTACTTTTCCAAAGTTGTTTCGTCGCTGCATTCGACTTTCATTTCGTCCAAGATATCGGTGGTTTTGACTTGCCGTTGGTCTGCGATCAAGGTGATTAGTTGCAAAGCCACATCTTTCAACTCGTTGTATTTCTTTAGCTGTTGGATATGTTTCTTTATTATGAGTTCCGGGTGCTGGTTTCCCTCTAATTCGTGGATTAGTGTCAGGCATTGCTGTTTGATTTCGTCGAGGCTCTTTTCTTTTAGCAATAGGCGCTGCTGCTCTTCCATCAGTATGTTTGACGACGTTGTCACTGTAGATGTGGGTGAAGGCGAATAGGGATGTGGTTGTGAATGTGGTTGCACATTGGCTGCTGAAGTATTTATGGATAACTCTGAAGATGAAGGTGGATGAAGGTGGTTCGCGTCGTTCGGCTGGTTCGCGTGATTGGTGCAGCTCTGGCTAGGTGTATGACTATAGTCCTTGTCATCCTGGCTGCTGCCACTGACAACGCTGGCAATACTGGTATCAGTGGTTCGCTGGACCAATTTATTGTGATTATTACTATTATGATCAATAAGCGTTTCTGTGGAATCTAGGCTTTTCGATGTCATCATACTAGTAGATTGTGATTGATACTGTTGCTGTTGCTGGGAAATTGGATGGTACGAAGTTGTAGTCATGTACTAATTCAATTTTTTTTCACTGCTGATAAACCCACAATAAAAGACGACACTCGTACGGGGGAGGGGCTAGGGGAAAATGATGGACGTGGGGGGGGGGGGGAAATAAATGTGGGCTATCAGATATGTATGTGGAAAATATAAGGTTGATTTGACGAAATGAAATAAACAGCAGATAGGGTTAGTTATTTGACTAGTTGGTACGTTTAATTGGTTGTAGTTAAATGTGACGTGTATATGCGAAGGTTCTATTAATGATCTAGTATCCTCTAGTCTACAAGTTTCTCTAGAAAAAAAAAAGCAGGAGGGATTCGAAAGTCAAAAGTGAAAATGAAAAAAGTCAAGGCGGGAGGGTTGTTATATATATGCCGATGGTGTGGGATGTAGTATTATGGAGAGTGATATTCGAGTTTGGCGTCTCTGGGTGTGTGAGAGTGAGTGTTGGATCGTTTGGTATCTATAATGTATGAAATATGAAATGAAAACTTTATAACTTTATCGGCGCTACTGATGAATCGCTTTAATCTCGGAAGTAGCTATTGATGGGGCGAGGAGATTGGCGGTAAGCAGGTTGGTTAGGACGGAACGGTATGGTTTCAAAGAGAAAGAAGAGAAGATAAGAAGCAGAAGAAGAAGAAGAAAAGGAGAAAAACAAGACAGTAGTGGAGGCTGTTGGCGAAAGGTTGAGGTATGTAGTGGAAGGTTGTTGATGTGAACTGAAGAAGTTGTCGCTTTTATTGTAAGCTTCTCACACTGTTGAATTTTTCACAGTTAACTCCCACCAGAGCTATACATCAACATACATCAATGTACATGATTTAAACCAGCAACAACAACAGGTGACTACTACTGCTACTACTAGCACTTGTACTACTACTGCTACAGCGACGACGACTACTACTTCGACCAAAGTCAGTTTACTGCGCTGTACCGAAAAACGCATCAAAGCTTTTTCAGCCAAGACAATCACACTCCGATATCGAAAACAAAACCCCAGCATTCTTCACACCGTGAATCACATCACAGCTGTGAAAAATCCAGGGGGGGGAGGGAACGACAGGGAAGAAGAAAATACAACTAATTAATCATGTAGAAATTGCAATCTATCTACCAACTACACCACCACCATCTATTTTTTGTTCCGGTATATATTGGCAACTCCGATTCCTACATATGGCTGTCTCGCTGTGACGTTCGCATGTCGCATGCCCCGTGGCTTATGCACAATTACGTCGATGCGCCCTCTTGGTCTCATCGCCTTGACGATCTACGTTTTCTCCCGCGCGTTCTCCCGTGCCGGACTTACAACGCCGCCTCGAGCCAGCCTACCACTACAAGCACATATATCTATATCGCCAACTCATTTGGAATCCAACCCCTTTCCCGCCCCCTCGTGGTTGTATCATCTCCCGTGACTACACAAGGAGCTCCTCCCGCTCATCCACTTCGTGATTTCAATTCTCTTTTTTTTTTCCTGGCTGTGTCCCCGAGGAGCTTCTCATCTGTGTTGTTTTCTATGGGGGGAGGCAGGAGAAAACGCTGCTGCTCGTGTAAAGCAAATTGGCAGCATGACATCATACTACGTTCAGCCTGTGGCCGAATAAACGAGGCACACGGCGAGCCATACGTATCTATATGACGTCCTCGAGGAGATGCAGTAGAAGCTCAGTTGCAGGAGGAGTAGTTGGTCAACTTTCCACCTCCAGTGGACTCAACAGATGTATTACAAGTATGTTTCTTCTTTCCTCTTTTTTCCTCGATGTAGACAGCACCTCTTGAAAAGATGGATATATATCGCGTATCGTTTTCCTATTGTCAAGATTCAGAACAAGAGACGAAAACTGTTGTGTTATGTTATTGTTGTAGAGGTCCGATAAACCACGATCTCTCCAAAAATTCCCGGAACCACAACCCCCTTATTTCAAATGTTTATCTCTCTATTTTCGATACTCCATACCGCAAGCGACCTCAAACGGGTCCATATTTCATACAACTCGATAACCCCCAACCGTGGAATTACGTTTTCGAAAAGCTGCGCAAGACAACGCCAGGAGTCAAAACTATGCGGACCCCATCGGTGTAGTTGTTAGCGTCTGTCTCTGACTCCCCGACTCACTGATGCTTCCTTTGGGGTTATTCATCTTGGTTGGCGCCGGGATTTCGCGTAAGTGTTGATAGTGGTGGGTTTTAAAGGCGCTCAGATTTCTCATCAACCTGATTCTATATATTTCACTTGTAAAGAAACCAAACTCTATACCCAAAAGACAACCAGAAAAGAGCGAAAAAAAAGAAGAAGAAGAAGAAGAAAACTCACTTCGTAACTTTCGTTAAAAACAGCCTCCATCAAGTTTGACCCTAGTGGAGGAAAACAGATGGAGTAGGAACAGCAGGTAATTCATTGACATCAACATCTTGCAAATTCTTCAATGAACTGGGCTTGACGGTAAACTTATCCCTGACAGCATCGCCAAAGTTCCCAACATGGCCCGCCGTTTCTTTAGCCAGGGGGGTACCATAAGGATGAATTCTCGAATACGCAGCTACATCAACAGGGTGGAGTGCATGCCCATGGGCAACTGGACGTGATTGCGCTTTGTTTGTTGGTTTCAGCAGCCTGAACTTGCCAATCGACGCATTCAAACTTGCATCGCCGCCAGAAAATGCTCTCCTTTTCGAGTACACGGCAGCAGCGCCATTGGCCATTGGAGATAAATCGCTAGTATATGCAGGTGGTGAACTGGTAAAGCTGTGAAACTTTGCAGCGTCAATTGGTGAAAGTGGAGGTGAGTTGTTCAAGCTATTGCATCCACTGCTGGTATTACTCGTAGAACGAAACTTTGTTGCTGGATCGGCTCGTACTGCAGCAGCTAGCGAAGCAAAAGACGATTGCTTCTTCAACTTCTTCAACTTTTTATACCTTTGTTGTTGTTGTTGCTGTTGTTGTTGTTGTGGTGGTTGCTTCGACGTGGCGTGGTCTTGGTGACTCCCCAGCGTCTGCTTCACATCCATCGGTAACCAGAAATTGATAATTTGCACAATTTGAAGCAAAATCACATCAAGCTTAACCTCATACCGGCTCTCCACGGGCTTGCAATATGAAACTCCCAAATTATGCACTCGTAAATTGAAATCTCCAAATCTGGGAGCAAACTTGCCCACGAGTACATTAGCCGTTTTTTCAAACTTTCTCCAATTTCGCTCCGATGCTTTGAACAAAACGTCATTCAAGATGCAAAGGTTGTTATTGGCGGTGCCATAAAATAGCCACAATTTGATCGCGTGGCCGAGCAAGTTGAACACGCCGTTCTGCTGAGTAATGTAATTTATGGTGATGAAATATAGCCAGTAGTTAAGGAGAAATTGGTAGGAATGGTAGTGAAACTCAATTGAGGAGTCTAGTGCTTTAACGGTATGTAGTAGGGGGATCAACGTAGTTAAAGTATTGAATACTAAATCTAAAAGGTTAAGCATTTGATCACTTTTCAAATTTCAATCAAATGGACTGAATTTGGCCAAATTGATGTAGTTCAACTGCTGAAGAAGAGGATGACCGCGATCTTCGTGGTCATTTATAAAAATCTTGCAAAGAAACAGATGCCATAATTACTGATGCTACTGCTATGCTACTGCTACTGCCGATGCTGTTTACATGAGAGGGTGCTGTGTTGCTTATTTAGTGTCAAAGTGTCTCGATGTGTGTAGTAGTCAGCAGTCTCATCCGGTTATGTTACTTTGCTTCACACTTCGCCTCCCGCTTCGTTATTGTCTTTCAATTGCTACTGCGATAACCCTCGTTCCTGGGCGGGTAGTGTACGCGTGGACATTTTCCTCTCACCTCCAGTCATCCGAAAAAGCTCTTTTTGTTATGAGGAAAGAAGAAGCAGCAGGATGTATCACGAGGTATCGGTCTATATCTCATACGGAGCAACGTATCAGCAGAATCCCTTCTTCTTCTTCTGATTACAATGACAGGAGAAGAGACAGAGAGTTTTCGTTATCTTATCAGCTGGCACTCCAGTCTCCACCGAGAATGTGACGCCGAGCACACCACGTACCGTACAATCCTCGTAAAGATCCGGAACGCACCGTTTTTTGTTCTTGTTGTTACGCCCGCGGCCAGCTCGAGTAAGCTCCGACACTCAGCCAAGAGTCTGGACATATTAGCGAGCAAGAACCGTTTCTCGCTAGCCCCCGATGCCACAACGTCAACCCTGCTTGATCTCGCATTTGGGCAACAAGCAAGAAAACGCCGCTAGATAAAGCATCCAATTTACCCGAAATGGATCTAGATTCGTCATCGGGCTAATTTTTACCCCCCTCGATGCGGAAGGAAAAAAATTACCCGGATCCGTCTTGACTTCGACCCGTTTAGGAAGTCTTCTATTCCGATTGGGACATTTTTCTCGACACCGCACTTACGGGGGCATTAAATAGCGGGAGAAGCTAGAAAAAGACGTTGTTGCGGCTTTGGGGGGTGGGGGGGAAGTTTGATATGAAACCAGTTTTCGAGAGTTTCTGCTGTTGCCGGCGCTGGCAATATCTTGCTTTCTCTACATGATCAAACAGTGGTTAGTCATAGGAATCTCAGCACATGTCAACTCTCTATCTTTTTCTTTTTTTTTTTGCTTCTAGAATCATTTTTATGGTGTGTTTTTGCAGCGACATCTTGAGGAAACTTCAACATTCAACGAGGTTGTCTGCACCAGCCACGTCTTGGCTGCAATTTTTGGCTGCATTGTTTTTTTTTTTTTGTCTCACATTCCAGTGTTCTCAACTCCGGTTTTGTGGTGCTTGCAATCTCATCAATTTGGAGATAATCAAGACAGAAAAAAATGTGTCAAGATTCAACGAGGCTGTCGGAATTTCATGCAAGCGAAGGGGAACTAGAGGGCACGTTCTAGTTCAATAAAATCATTAAATTGTCGTCTAGCTCAAAAAAAAAGTGTCTCTACGAATCTAACTCATTCAATCTCTTTTGCAAATTCTGCAATTCTAACATTTGCACACGCAACAACTCTTGCAATTCCTGCCGATTGATCTTTTCCTTCAACTCGCCATCTGAAAGACGACCAAATTCCTGATCCAAGAAATCCGCGCTTCGAGACCCCGCATCGCCATTCTCAGCTGTACTCTCATCGGTATTGTCCTTCAATTTATAATGCTTGCCAAACTCGCCATCGCTTCTACTCTCCAACCAGTTCCAAATATTGATTTCTTGCTGGCGCAATTTCCGCTCGTTGGCAAAGTTGGTGTTGATTGTCGGTATCACCAAATAATCGTGGTTATTGATCTTGATCCGCGAAGTGTAGACGTTCGAAGGCACAATTTCAAACTGGGCCTTTTGTGGGCCGGAGCCAAACAATGCACCGCCAAGTTTGTTAAACACGAAAATGGTCAACAAGAATGAAATTACAACAATAATGGAGCCGGTAATGGTGTTGCTCACCATTGGAATTGGCACCATATCTCCCACGCTGTTGACCAAATCAACAAGCTGTTGTGACAAGCCGCCTTTTGCTTCTTGTTGTTGCTTCTGTTTTGCCGCATTTTCATCCTCCTCTTCCTTCTTCTCAGTGTTTCGTCTGCTTCTTGTTGACCTTCTCTTGCTCGAACCACCGGCACCTCCCTTCTTGCCGGCGCCTTCAGCCAAAATGGAATTGATGGTCTCAATCATCTCCTTCATACTCTCCTTTTGCCCATCAATGGTGCCCTTTTCGATCGCGCCCTTGATCCACGACTTGCCACTCCATTCAATCGAAGTCATCACCGAGATCTTTGTCAGGTTCTTTTCGGCCCAAGTCAAGAAAATCTTGGTCTTGACCTTAAATGCGTTACCGCTGGGCACATCGGGAGTTTGAGTCGTTTGTTCAACTTCAAACACCTTTTCCGGATTCAACTCGATAACAGCATCGTCAATGACACATTTGGTTTGCTTGGGACCAATGGGCCCACTAAGTGGCTTCGTGTAGGTGTAATGACGGCTCTTGCTATCCTTGTTCAATCCGTGAATAGCTGACTCGTCAATGTCGAAATTTTTTTGGTCTTTTAAAATCCGCATGAAATACGAAGTGTCTTGGCCGAACATAAGCTCAAACACAACTCCGGGAGGTGCTTTAATCACTTCATCTGCGACGGATGTTTCGCCGGACTCCTTCGTGTACCCACTTTCCGTGGCGTCATGAGTCGCAGGTCCCAATATGCTAAACCCTTTCCACTTTTCACCACCGTCATCGGAAGAGCCTCCGTTTTCGTCTTTGCTGTTTTCGTCGTCTCCTCCATTGGAATTGTCCTCGTCCTCCGACGCGATCGATGATCGATCGTCGTCTTCATCCGACCCTCCCGAATACTCGTCATCGGATGAATCTGCGCTCTCGCTCACGTCGCCGCTCTCTTGCGAGCCCAAGGATGCCTTGGACCCAGCTCTCAACCGCGACGTTCTCCCCAATTTCGAAGGGTCAACGTCCGAATTCTGGAGCAAGACTCGATGCCATACATTGGTAATCAAGTCAAACGCCGAGTCTCGGCTCAAAAACGTAGCAAAGACATATTTCTGATGCAAAGTGCGGATAATCATCCCGTTGGGGAAAAGCACGGCAGTGGATCGCTTCTCAATCTGAATCACTTCCTGCAACGGTATCACCAAATGGGTAACCCACCCTAAAATGTTGGAGTTGAAGCAAATATAGTGGTCGCTGAGGTACATTTTGCCCTGGACCAAAATGTCTTTTGACAAAGCACAGCTGAAATCCTCAATCAATTTTTCATTCTTGGGGATCTTTTTGAACGCTTGGTGAAACTCCTTATTGCTTTTGCGAGAAGCACGCTTGATTTCCTTGTTATAGTCAACAATATGGTCCAAGTTCTCAGGCTCGGAATCGGAGTGTTCATTCAAAGCCTCATCTGAGCCCTTCAGTCTCACTTCGCTCAAATTGTTATTATTCCTGTCATCTCCATTGGCCGATATTTGCGAGTTTTTGCTGATGGATCCGTTTCTGTCCAATGGTGCCAGCCCATTCAACGATTTCCGGCGCACTCGCTTCACGTCCGTGCCATTGGTGACAACTTGGAGCTGGTTGCCCAGCGGCAAAGTGTCATTTACAGCATCGGGGCTCATGTTGCGTTTCAAATTCGGAGCATGGCCGTCGTTAGACCGCATCGAGGGTTGACGTGAAGCCAGCATTGAGTGCTTTTGTTGTTGTTGGTGTTGTTGGTGGTAGTTGTTGTCGAAATCAGCAAGGGACAAATCTCCACTCCCCAAAGTGTTCAACGGCGATTCTCTTACTGGCTCAAAGTGGATATTTTTGGCAGAATCCGAACGAGCAGGGTCATTGGGGTGCTGTGGTATAGTTTGCTCTTCGACAACATTGTCCGTGTCGTGCCCCGCCTCCGACTCGTCCACCAAGGATCGATCATCGTGCTTGACTCCTTTTATAAGACTGTCCAATTTATTGACGAACAGGTGTTCTTTTTTCTTGGTATCCTTGCTCTCGTCTGGATGTGGAGCAATCATCTTGCTTGCTGCTGCTGAAAATAGGGATGAGATAAATCCGCCCGACTCGGACCTCGGTGGTTGCTCCGCGCCGGGCGAGACCTGCTCATTATGGTTGCTTTGGGATGATTCCGAAGAGGCGCTTTTCGTGGCTGCTCGATCGGGCGGCGCAAGGTGTTTATTTGCATTGGACCCGTTTGTACTCTCCCTCATCAACGTAACGGCAATGGCTGGGTCCTGGTCGACGGCTGCCTGGCTCGCAAAGGGCTCGTTCATTCGAGATGATGGCCGTGGTGGTGGTGATGACGGTGACGGTGATGATATTGATATCGGTGGTGGTGGTGGTGCTGTTGTTGTTGTACCCGCGTTTTCTATGGGGTGGGCAGGATTTGCCAATCGAGAGGCAAGCCGCTCTCGGTCAATTTGGTCAGATTGTGAAAGTGTTTCACCGTATGGCCTTGGAATAGGTGACACGACGCCATTTCCTGAGCTTGACGGCGGTCTCATGCGTATTATGGAAGGGCCCGACCTAATGGATGTTTCGTCTTCTGTTTGCACGGTTCTGTCAGATAATTCACTGTGGCGGTTTCCCCTAGATTGATGGTCTTGCGAGCGTCTAGACGAAGGATGTCTCTGATGGTGATGCTGTCTTTGTTGGTGTTGGTGTTCCACAGAGTGGCCTGGAGTCTCCTTCAACTTTTTCCGTTTCAATAGCAATCCCATTTTTCTGTCTAGTTTGCCGCGTCTCTTTCGGACAACTTCCAACTAAAATCCGAACAGAGAAAAAAATAAATATCCCAAACGAAGCACGGCCTTTCTCTTTCTTTCCCCTTGTTGAGTTGTCCCTGCCTCCGCCGTAAAGGAAGAAAAAGAAGAAGTTGCCTCAATGGCAGAATCCAAGGGGACCAGGTCTCGACTATATAATTGTTGGCGCCTCCCTCTTAAGTGGCCCAAGATTAGAAAAAAACAAACCAACTTCGAACTTTGCAGGAGATCTGGGATATTACCGAAGTTTCCGCCTCTTCTCAAAAAGCAGAGTTTTATCCGCAATGCTTGTAGTTGCTAAAACCATTTAGGGAGGGAGAAAGGGAGAGAGAGGGAGAGAGAGGCTTCTTGATGACTTGCAGCTCTTTCTCTCGCGAAAAGAAGTGGGCTCTTGATCTAGATTGTTACTGCGTGCAAGGAAAATGGAAAAAGAAAATCTCCCCAGTTCCACAAAGCTTTTCGAGCTGGTTTTTTTTTGATTTTCATTTTGGAACCGGTGTTTTGCAAGAAAAGAAAATTTTTGGACACCGGGGTGTCCGAGGTGCAAGTAATATCTCTGGAATAACAAATATCCGTGTTTGTGTCACTTTCGACCGAAGTTGCAAAATATTTCGGGTGCAGAAAGAAGGGAAGGGAAAAGGGAAGGGTTCTGTTCGTGGGGCTCCTGTTGGTGTGTGAGAAGTAGGGCCAAATTTCGACAGCAACAGGCACAGTGACGGTAGTGGTGGTGGTGGTGGTGGTGGTGGTGGTCTGTGCTGTCGTACTCTCACGCTACGTTTTTTCTTTTTGGTTTGTTTGGTTTGGTAACACGCATAAGTATACTTTTATTCAACGAGGCTCTTTGGTGATATATCTATACAAAACTGTCAACGGAGAAGAACTGAAAAAAATATCGGGGGTATTGGGAATAAAATTTTCTTTTTTTTTTTTTTTTTTTGGAAAATGGGGGAAAAAAAGATAGCTGGCAACTCACCAGCCTCAGGTATCACTCAAGATCTTTATTTGAAAAGGCCCCCGATCAAACCATGGACAGCGTTGGTCAAGCCCAAGTTGGCATCGAAATCGATGGAGAAGGCGGAGACTGAGCTTTGGCATTTGGTGTGTTCGAGAATAAACTCTTCAGATGGCAACGAGCAGTCACCGTTGTTGCAGGCGGTCAAAGCTTGGTAGCTCTTTTGTGCCCAGACAAAGGAGTCGGAGGTCTTGTTGTAGACCAAGTCGGCGGTGGCAGCATCTTGGCCGGTGATTCTAGTGTAGACCCACTTAGGGTTGGTGCATGACTCGTCTTCGTAACCGACCTTTGGAAGGTTGACGTTCAAACCAACACCCAATGGCAAGGCTCTTGGATTGGAGCCTTGAGTCTTGAACAATTCTTGGACAAAGTTGGTGATCAAGTTGGCGTAGATGGTTGATGGGTTCTTTGGGTCATTTAAGTCCAAGCTGTCCTTGAAAAAAGAGTTGTTTCCGTTTGATCCACTAAAGGCAACAGCAGGGTAGTTTCTGTAAACGGAGTTGTAAGTAGCAGCAATAGTACCGGACAAGGTGAACAAACCAGCAAGGTTCAAACCTTCATTTGGACCAGAGACAACCAAGTCGATGGAGATGTTGTTGAATTTTTCGGGGAGAACGTATTGCAAACCAAAAGCAACCGATGAAGCTGGGGTACCGTTAAAGTACCAGATGTGGTCATCGTTGGCTTCGTGGCCCCAGGATGGAGCACCAGCAGCTGGGTAGCTGAACTCACCGTTGGTTTGAAGGGTCTTTGAAGTTGGAATGTCGAATTTTCCTGACCAACCCGATCTTTGAGAAACGGGGGCAATCAAAAAGACATTGTGACCAGCTGCTTTCAACTTGTAGTAAGTAGCTCTGACGTTGGTAGCTGCCCAACCGTCATCGTTGGTCAAGATGATGTTTTTAGCAATAGCGAACGAAGCAAGGAACAAGAGGAGTGAAGTAGCCAAGAATTGCATCTTTGTTAGAGCGAATGAGTGAGTGAGTGAGTGCTGAGGTACTGATGGATAGTTGGAGATGAAATGAGGGAAAAACCGAGTCCATTTATAATCCGCCCCAAAAAAAAACAAAAAACTTTCTGAGACCTTGGAGGAAAAAGAAGAAGGAGATGCTTTCGAAGATTTTTGGGGCGCACGACGGAGGCTCTGTATAAGCGCCGCTTCTTCAAACGTCGATATAGCTCTATCTGATTGTTTTTGTCATAAAGGCAGATTTCAATTGTTGCAAAATGCTGTACTGCACATATAAGGCCCGAACCGACCTCCTAATTTTGCTTGTCTCTTAATTTCTCCAACATAGCTCTTGATGTAAAGCCGCTTAAAAAAAAGAACACACTCACTCTCTCACCAGGCACTAGAGAGTGGATAAATTAATTGATTCTATCTCGAAAATTAATTGTCTGAGTGAATTGACCCCCCACCCCAACGTGGGTAGGCAGAAGAGCTACAAAGGAGAAACTTTTCACTTTTTTTTCTTTACGACGGACGGCTCGGGCTAGAACTCCCCTGTGGTTGCTTGTTTCCAGGCGAAAAGCAAACAAAAAACGAAAAAACGAAAAACGGACCGAAAATGAACCCTTTGCTCCAATCCAAAGACCACACACTGCTCAAACTGTGGTGCAAGGATCGAGCTCAAGACTCAATTGGTTTCAAATGACAGGGTATAAATCTGCCAAATCTGTTCTTGGAACCCAGAATAAAAAAAAAGGGGGGGGCCCACCTAGTTTTCAAAATTTTTTTCTTGAGTTGTACAAATCGATAGACAAGAGCTAGAATTCTTTTTCTTTTTCTTTCACCTAGTCAACTAACAAGGTTGAAGAGGGCCAAATTCTCAACTGGCTGGAATTGAAGGTTTTAGTGAAAGAAAAAAAGAAGAACAAAAATTTGACCTCATGGGTGTTTACCACTGGGCCTAATATTCATGTTTATTTCTGACGTCGATAATATGCTGTGCGTACAAGCAGTGAATAAATTTTAGGGGGGAGGGTGGAAGAGGATTTTGCAGTAAATTAGTTCTTTTTTTTTTTTCCACAAGGCACAAGCTGCCGTAGAAAGTCTCATTTCTGTAGAGAGTTGGTTTTCCGGGATTTTGTTGTTTTTAGCGATGGTTAGCATCTAACCGGGACCCGACAAACATGGAAACAAAGCAGACAGATTTGGCTTCCATTTCCACCAATTTGATGTCGTCCGTATTTTTAGTTTTTATTTACAAGTAGTACTTATGTATACTATTGGCAGCGGTTGCTAATATAACTGCACGTCAATGCCGTTGACTAAGGACTAATTTGCCAAGAGAGATGAAGACAGTTTTCAATGTAGTATAAACGCACTTCACATGGCAGAGTCAAGGGGGAATGGCAAAGAGGCGGGGGGGGGGGGGGGCCACGAGGGCTGTTTCGTTCAAAGTAGAGGGCGGCATACTACCTCCTACCAATCACCTCTCACCACTCCCCCCCCCTTTTCAATTGATTTTGCGGCTTTTCCCGACAAATCGTTTCACGGGGCTTTAAACTTGATCAAAGTTTTGTCAGATGTAGTGGCAATTTCAAAGTTGCGATTTGAACTTTTGGAGAACTTTCAGGAAGAAATGTTCTAGGTAGATGTTACAGACCCAAGCACCATGACCACCACCAGCAGCTATCCATCTGGTTCTGGGACATACGGAACCGCTATTATAGATGGTGACTGAGGCACACACATATTTTTTGGTCTACTTGAGACTTTAGATGCTAGTAAAGCAGCTGTCTTTTTTGCAGCCTAACCAGAAATTAAAAATAACTTATGGCAGCAACTGAACTCATCATGAAGTTCTCTTTTCATGCCGATTCAATGGATGCAAAAAAAAAAAAAAAAAAAAAAAACGTGGGCCATATGGGGCTCAAATCTTGACCCGCTACATTGGATGAATTGCAAGATGGAGCCTTGCCAGCATAAGTGCATACTCGGCTATCCACCAACCTTCTTCCCACTACTACTTCTTTTCTTCTTCTTCTTCGAATACCTCGCTTTCATATAATCCTCGAGAGGCAGTTGACTAGATTTGGTCCTAGCACCAAAACTTGGTGCACTTCTTCAATGATCTTCGTGAGGAAGTCGTGATTAGCCGCTAGTGGCATTGAGTCATCAACTACATGAACCGACAAGATCTCATTGGCACTCTCCACCTCCAAAAGCTAAAGTCAGTGTTGGGTATGGTGCCCTTGGTAGTACGCGTTCCCGCTTTCCACTCTCCCCCGCTTTTAGCGAGGGCCATGGTTGTTCAAGGACGTGATTTTTTGTTTTGTTGTGCACACGGAGACATATGCGGAGGAAGGGCACGTGACACAACAAACAGAGAATTGGCCTTTTTTTTTCTTTCGTCCATCAATCTATCAGTCAATCAATAGGGTGGTAGAAAGTAGCAAGAACGAAGGCAACGCGAGACAGACAGACAACAACCAGCGGACCCTAGTCTAGAATTGGACAGATCACACGGTGGATAGTTGAGCAGGAAAACAACGACAGTGTAAAATACTAGTGGACCAAAGGATTTGCAAGTGATGGCGATTTTTTCATCCTTAGCTGGCTTCTTCCAGCGAAACAAGCGGAGGATATTTATTACCAGTGCCGTGACGCTATCAGTCTACTTGATCGTCAATGAGTTTGTGATCAAGAAGTTTAGAAACTACCAGAATGCTTTGAGGCAGGAGTTGATGTTTAAACAGCAGATCAAGCAGCGGTTTATCCAGACACAACAGGACTGCTACTATACTATTCTTGCGCTACTTCCAGTTTTAGCAGGCCCGATAATCGACGCGCTGCCCGTGGAGCTCATTACTCAGGCCTTGAAGTTGAAAAAGGGCCAACAACCACCACAGAATGTGCCCGCGCCGGCACAAGCTGCACCCAACGGCCATAACAGCGAGCTCACCGCCGATAATCTCAATCTCTTAGACAACAACAACAACCCGGAGTCGAAATTGTCATTCTACATGAACAAGAGCAAAGTCGAGTTGTGGGACTTGCTCAAGATCAAAACCATTACTCGGACTTTGACATTGATGTACGCAACCTCGGGTTTACTCTTGGTGACCAGGTTGCAGTTGAATATCTTGGCAAGAAGATCGTACTTGGAGTCGGCGATTTTGATGGCTGGGGTCAAGCATCCAAATAACGATATCGATCCTCACGAAAACTACATCATCGAACAGAGCTACCTCTCGTTGAGTTGGTGGTTGCTCAACAAAGGGTGGGTCAATATAAGCTCGTTAATCGAGGCCATAGTGGTGAACAAGTTTGAGAAAATCACTCCCAAGACCGAGATTGGCCTTGTGGAATTTGAAGTGATCTTGTCGGACATTATTGGCGAAATCAACACCAACAACAAGGAGTTGATCTTGGCCAATTTGTTCCCCATCAACTATCCAGACTTGTTAGAGACAGTATTAAATACCAATCCAGACTTGATTCACCATTTGGACATTCCCGACTCAAACTTGACAAAACTCATAAACGAAACCAACTCAATCATGTTGGACAATAACTTGTACTTTTTCGATTTGTTCAACTCCTTGGTGATGACTGACTTGCACATTTTGACCACCAATCTTTCCACTAGTTTGGCCAACACGTCAAACAGTCTAGTGATGTCTGGAACATTACCGGAAAAATCTCCCAAAATCACAGAGATACCCATTAGAACTTTCAAGTTAGCCAGCTTTTTGGCGCAGCTTTCAGTTCAAAATGGAATTATGGCCAATAATAATGAACCTAGAGACGAAGAAGAAAACGATGAAGATGATATTGAGAATATCTTGAACAATCTAAACAACATGCAAGGAGGAGGAATGAGCAGCAATAGCTCTGATGAACTAGCAGGCAATGCTTATATCAACACGTTACATAAATTGGATGAATTAGATGATTTCAGCGCAGGTATATATTCAAACTTTGAATGAAGAAATTAAATGAGTTAATTATTTACTATATTTGTGTGTTTTTTTATAGAAGACTAGGCACTATCAGCTTGCGTGCCCGTTACTTTCCTTGAAATTGCATGGGGTAAGTAAAAGAAAGTTTGAATGAGCAAAGGATCCGGCCAGTGGGCGATGCCGTATACCTCTTGGATTCAAACAGAATTCCTTGTTCTTTTTTAAGGAAAATTAAATGCACTGAATGCGCTCCACCTTCACTCCACAGTACGAGGTGAGAAACAATTCACAATTTATAAAAAGGGCGATATCAATCTTTCTTTAAACCTAGGGGTACCATCTACACTTATACTTGCACAGACAACCCATATACCATCAGCCACTCCAACGATCCAACAATCCGATAATCCATAGTTTCAATCTAGTCCCATCCTGATTCATTGCATTTTTTCCCAATTTTTTCTTTTTGTTCATTTTTGTTTGTTCTAAATGTCGTCACCAAAAGTCATCATAGTGTCATCCGACGATGAAAAATTCCCAGTTGAGCCCAAAGTAGCTGAGAAATCCATATTGATGAAGAACATGATTCACGACTTGAACCCCGATGGCTTGACTGAAGACTTTGAAATCCCAACGCCAAACGTGAGAGCTAATGTCTTGTCGAAAGTGTTGGAATGGTGCGAACATCACAAAAACACCGTTTTCCAAGATGACGACGACGAAGATGCAAAGAAATCGGTCCCCGTTGAAGAGTGGGATAGAAACTTTTTGAAGGTGGACCAAGAGATGTTGTACGAGATTATCTTGGCTGCCAACTATTTGAACATCAAGCCCTTGTTGGATAGCGGCTGTAAAATGGTTGCTGAGATGATCAAGAGCAAGAGTCCCGAGGAGTTGAGGAGAACTTTCAACATTGTCAATGATTTCAGTCCAGAAGAGGAAGCGGCTATTAGAAAGGAGAATGAATGGGCCGAAGATAGATAAGTTGAGAAATGTTTTATGCTTTGGATGAAATCTATGTTGTTTTTTTTTTGTTTTCTGTAAAAAGATGCTGGCTCTTTTTTTTTCTAGCCAAGTACCTTTAATGGAGTGGTTGTCAGAGTGGTGCAATCTCGTGTTTGATTAGGTGAAAGAGCCAATCTGCTTGAACCCCGTACTTGTGATAGTGGCATAGAATTTGGAGGAAGCCTCGATATCTTCTGGGATACTTACTTGAGAGGCATTTACAAGCTTTTGTAAGAGAAATTATCTCTGGCTCTTTCTAACCAAAAATTTCTCTACGCAAACACGCTACATCAATAACTTCAAAGCTCAAGTGGGAGCAGATGGCGGTGGCGATATCTGATTTCAAAAGTGTTGTCCGAAATGTGTGTGGCAAGGATATTACCTGACATCTCTAGTAGCGCTGTTTTTGGTCCCCTTGCCAATTTTTTGATTTTTGGCACCCTTGGTCCAGTAGTGTGCACGCTTTTCCTACAACTTAAGGTCTTCCTCCCACTCCTCGCAATATCTCTAAGACGGTATAAATACTTATGACGGCATCGGTTCTTTAAGGGCTAAACATGTTATCTTCAGAATCGGACGATGCAGCTTGTGCTTCAACCGAAGGTAGTGGTGCCGCAGCCGCTTTGGAGAAACGTATCGAGCAGATGCCACTCGAGCAATTGAACAACTACCAAGACGAGATTGCAGCTGAGTTTAAAAAGCTCTCAAGACAATATGTCGAGTCCCGGTTGTCACGCATTACCAGCATGATTGACAAATTGGGCGAGCTGATTGAACTAGCACAGGGTAACAACAAGAGCTGGCTCAAGATCTATAATTTCGAAGTTGAAATCATAAATAACATGATTACCAACACTGAGGATTTGATCATGGTCAGTAATGGCACCATGCCTTCCAAGCCTGACCTTGTGAAAAACTTGGACGAATATGAAGAAGAGTTGAAGGAGATTTTCCGAAGTATGAGACTGCCATTTGATTTTGATGCTACGTTCAAGTATGAGACGAAAGAGTTGCAGGATGACGACAATCAGCAAAAGGCTGATTGTGGTGCAGCAAGTGCAACAAGCGCAACAAGCGCAACAAGCGCAAACAAGTTGTCAAATCTACCATTCCCGTACCTCTTCAATGACATTTTCCAACCGCATAGAACCAACTTGAAATGTATAACGAAATCAAAAGATTACCAGACAGAGCTCATCAAGAGAACTTGTTGCAGTAATGCAACCATCACCTGGAAGCAGTACCACAGTAAAGTCGCGGCGAAAAAGCAAAAACTCATTCTTAAAACAAATCACCAATTAAATGAGCTTTACAAGGAGTATAACCAACTAAATCAACTGCATCTTCAAGAGACAATGGATCGATACTACTATAACTCGTTGCTTACCCCGGAGCGCATAGCATCGCTTGCAAATGATGGCGTCAAGGGCAACAACGGTGACGTTGCTGCAATGTTGAGGAGGAATCATGATTCCACCTATGTCACCAAGGGAAGCCGGTTGCTACCCAAGAACGAGCATGAGTTATCCTCGATACGGCAAGAATTGCACGCAAACGGTAAGCGCGCTGAACAGGTTCGTGCTGGAATCAAGAGAAGTTATAACGAAGCATTTATACCGCCTGATTTGGTGAATTATGCAAACGATGGTGATGGTGATGAATTGGATGGCGACTTGAATGCCATCAAACGTGCCGTGCTCGAAAAGACTGGAGTCATGGGAGTCGCCTCAGAAAGTAATACAAATAAGCTATCTGAGGCTCCATTACCAGTGAAGAAGGAGAAAAAAAATGACCATGAGCTTACGAAAGACAATGTAGTAGTAGTAGATGGAGAAGAAGAAGGTGAAGTAGATGATGATGTCGATGACAAAGAAGAGGAAGAAGAAGAAGAAGAAGAATATGATGACGATGATGATGATGATGACGAGGACGACAGCGACGATGAAGACCGGTATGAGTCCTATGAAGAAGTTTACGACGTTGAAGAAGATATGACCCCCGCCGAGAAGGAAAGCAGACAAATGTACAAGAATGTATTGTTCCAGGAGCAACTCGTTTCAATAATGCCCTTTCCCAGCGTGCCTCCTTTGAACGTGTTTCCCAAAATTGATCGATAATATCTTGAAAGAGGAGAAGAACAAAAGTGAACAAAAACAAGTACAGAAGAGTACAAAAACAAGCAAATGCTGCAAAAAAGTCATTGACCAAATTATATACACCAACGAGCTTAGTCCTTCTCCAAAAGAATGCTTGCGTTCTTCAAGTTTGCCTGCTCAATGGTTCTATCTAGATTTTGAATAAACTTGAACGATTTGTCTGAACTGTTGGAAAGCGTGAACTTGTCATTGCAATTGAGCCCGTATCCTGCACCAGATTCCAGCAAGACAAACTTCAACCATTCAAACAATGCAACTACTGGATCTTGCAAGCCAAGTCTGCGCACGAGCCGCTTCCCATTGGGGAACCGGATTTGAACTCGGGTTGTAGGTCCTTCTGTAGGCTCCTTATGGTCAATTGCCTTTATAGCTTCAAAAGGTTCGAAAATAGGTTCAGAAGGAGCCGACTCAGACTTGGGGAGACCTTCCAGCGAAAATGTAGTATCGTCGTCGTCGCTATCCAAATTGATGGCATCATCTATACTCTTGCCGTTATTATTGTTATTATTATTGCTATTGTTGATGTTGTCACTGTCCAACACGCTTTGCTTCATCGCGAGCTCAATCTGCTGCTCCTCGCTTAGACTATCCAAATCCAACTTTCGTTCATGCTTAACCAAGGGGTTTTTCGAGTCTGGCGCTAGTGAAAAACTGTCCAAGAACAGGTAAACTTCACTGATCCATTTCTCCATTTCGGGAACTTGGCCATCTTTCCATCTATAAACTCTCTCCCCGGTCAACGGATCGATAATTGCAATGTGAGGAAATTGGTCAACATGGTAGAAATTGACATAAGATTCTCCGTCAAAGGAGTCATTTTGGTACTGCAAAAAGATGAAATTCTCGCGCACAATCTGCTTGACTCTTGAATTTGACCAGAAGTCACGATTGAGCACTTGCGATTGGAACTCAGAAGAGTCTTGGATGTTAACGAGGATCCATTTCTTGGTTTCTTTAGCTTGAGCTCTAGCTTGGTCCAAGGTGAGTACACTTATAATGTCAAAGGGCGGCCGGAAGAGATTAGCAAGTCTCCGCTGCACAGACGTCAAGTTTTGATCTCTTTGCTCTCGAAGTTGCCTCCTTCTCCCCACGCTTCTTCTCCTTGGAGCTCGGTTGCGGTTATATCCGCCACCATTAGCGGCGGCTCCTTCTTCTTCACCTTCTCCGTCTTCTTCGTCTGAATCTATAATTTGCACATCATGCAGCTGGTTGTAGCCTTCTGCACCTTCAAACTCCATTCCATCGTAATCATCATCATCATCTTCTTCTTCTTCATCATCATCATCTACTTCCTCATCAACTTCGTCCTCTCCACCTCCATGGAAAGAATTCATCAGAGACCCATTCTGGAAGTTAAAACCTTGATGAAAGATGCCTTGTTGTCTCCGTCCAAACATATCCGCTTGTCTATGCATTTGACTCATGAGCCCCCCAGCTCCTCCATAGCCAGGGATAGAGTCAATCAAAGTCTCATGTCGATGCACATTGGCATCAGCTTCACGAACTCCATCGCCACCATCATCGTGATCTTGTCCCGGTGCGCCTCCATAGGCTTGTTCCTGTAGTTGCTTAGCAAGTGCTTCGTCGTCCCCGTCATACGGAGCCCTCGCTGATCCTCCATTGCCTCCGCTTGCACCTTGGCCGCCGCCATGCTGCCCCGATTCCATATACAAGGTGACTGCCATATCTAGATCTCCTCCTGTGACATCAAGAAATTGCTTTGCCACTGCCTCATCTTCAATCCCCGTCACGGCCAAGAATGTTGGAATATGTTCGTCCATGTGGGCTCTTGCTTTGCTATAGCGGTCTTTTTCTTTATCTGAGAACTGGGGGGGGAGGGAGTTGCTTGTAAACGGCAAATGGCAAATTGCTGTATCTTTTTTTTTTGCTTTTTTATGTGGCGGAATTTAGAAGAATCGGAGGTTGAGAAGAGGACGGATTGTCTTTGATTTTACCAGTTGAGTCGCGACAGGAAAAAATGCGACATTGCCGGTGTAAAGGTATTGCTGCTGCTTGACTACATTCTGATGATGACCAGCGGTGTGGTTCATGGGACAGAAGTACTGGATTTTTTTTTATCTTGAGAAGTAAAGAATGGTTCTGGTGATTTTGTCAAGGTTTGTTCCTATAAGTGAGGGCAGATGATGTAGGAAACTCGCTGTACGGCTAAGAGGAGTGATTTTTAACTCGAGACTTGTTTAAATTTTCAAAGTTCAAGCCTAGTTTTGGCCTTTATGGAGAACGTTTGAATGAAAAAGGGTCTTTGATTCTTCAGCAGGTGGAACACTTTTTTGATTTATGTCAGGTTTCGAGGTTTCGAATAAAGAAATTGCTTCAAAGGTCCACTTGGAAACAGAAGCAACTCCTTCTTGTATTAATTGTATCCTTTTCCCGTAACAACCACCCTGTCAGCCTCATACTATGTCAACGTTTTGGGTTTTTTTCTATACCACTCCAGCTTGACATCAGGAGTTGATCGGGAAAAACATTAAAGGTCGATCATTATTGGTCCTCACTAAGATGTCTTCAAAAAAAAGGGGTTCACCTAATCTCTTGTACCTCAATTTTACATGTTTAGGGAGATATTCAGGAAAACTCGAGTATCTGCAAAAGGTCCATTGACTAGGTGAAGATTGAAAAAAAAAACTTACAGAATACGTTTTAACCAAAACTTGATATAGCATGATGTGAATGATGTAACAGTTTGCCCGAGGCACTGACGCGCGTGTCACTCCAGGGTTTCGTCCTGGCTGTTGATGATGTATTTTTTTTTCCCTCTCTCACTCTGTTTTGAATTTCTGGGGTACGTTTATCTGGGTAAATATCGCGGGGGAGGGATCACAGAGGTATCAGAGAATATGCTTTACTCTTGATCCAGTTGCCCTAACCCCGTTATGTTGCTTTTGGAGAAACATCTATGTATATGATGATCTGAGATTTGAAGTTAGAGCTAAAAGTCAGAAGCTAAAAGTGGAAAAAATTTTGAATTTCTCTCCCTTTCCAGTATGATAGGGGCCATTACACCATCAATTAAGCGCAAAAGAGGCTGATTCGATTTGGCGGTTCCCCTGGGGGGGTGTCTGGAAGTCCGAACAGCAAATATCCCAGTACCCAAAGGTCTCTTTCAATAACAATCGTAGGGTTGTTTCGGGGCTTAATCTACAGAGGAATAACAAGCGAGGCAACGGTTGTAGTGCATGGTGTGTGAGTTTAATCAAAACGGCACAACAGCCAGCGATATAAACTCTAAAGGTACACAGATCAATATTCTCCACCTTGGACGCACCAGCACACCAACTGATAACAATGCACTTAAAACAGGTGTACTCATGAAAAAAAAGGTGGGTTTGAATTTGAAATTAAAAAAAAAGAACAAGGGGGTAACGAAAGTGTGGTTTGTTTTTTTTTTATTTTCTTGCCCCCCCCCCCCCCCCTGCAATTTAAGCTCACTAGATATGTACATACATTGGTGAATGGATGGATGAAAGCTTTCCTCCCTCCTCCCTCTCTCGAATGGAACTGATTTCGTTGAGGGTTTCAGTTTCATTTCATCTCGGTAAGGGGGCTGGCAGGGGGGGGGATTGAGCCAAGTTTTTTTTTTTTGCTATTGCTCAGGGCAACCTGCGAGCAATGGAATTTCAACACCAAGGAGGGAGGGGGGGACAAGGGGGTGAATGCGGGAAAGCTTTCGACCATCCCGGTTGACGAATCATGATAAACTGGAGGGAGGGGGGACAAGGGGGGTGAATGCGGGAAAGCTCGATCCCGGTTGACCAATCACGATAAACTGTGCTGTAGAAGGAGCCTACACTACGTGAATTGGCTCTGGAACCTTCTCTCTGATCAAGTGATTTTTCGATAAGGATAAAACAAGTATATAATAAACCACCATCTTATTATTTACTCGGTCCAACAAAAAAAAATACAGAGATTGGAGGAAAGTCATGACATGAGTCAAATCAGAAACATTCAGGTCAACAACTGATGGGCAAAAGGAATGCTACCGAGGGAAAGAGGACACCGACCAACAAGCTGGAGAAAGTGGATAGAGAGGGAGAATTTTGGAGAAAGCCAATCACCACCATGTCTGTTGTGGGCTTCCCTTTACTCCCTAACTCCTCACCTCTAATCCCCAATTCCCTAATCCTTGCCCATTAATCTATTCCTCTTAACAACACCACCGACAACAACAGAGATTAGAAGAGGAAAGAGGGATATTTCAGGGTAACAAGGGTTGTGCGAGGGATAAGATTGCCTAATCTTTCCACAGTTTTCCATGGCATCTTCAACTTCTCCTACGCCACCTCCTTCCCCCCTCCCCCCCTCTCACCTTCCCTGGCTTTTTTCTTAAGAACAGCACATCCTTTATCTCTCCATGGACCATGTCCCCGTTCCTCAAAAGAACGGGGGAAGGGGGTTTGGTCTGGGTAGTGGTGGTAGTAGTGCCTATGCCCTTAAATAGGGTGGAGAAATGGCGCCAACTGTTCCTGCCAGCTAGAGTGTGTCCTGTAATAATTTTTGTCTCCCTGTTAGTCACACACTCAACCCCCACACAGCACGTACTGGAGCCCCTGCCTCCTATTTTTTTCCCTTTTTCCACTGTATATTTACTGAGGAGTAGAGTGCGCAGGAGAGAACAACACAGCACCACCTCCGTCCTCATCACCACATTCAGAACAAGAAGCCGAAGAATCAGCAGCAGAAGAAGCAGAAGAAGAAGCAACAAGGTACCAAGATACACAGGCCAATTGAAAGTTCTCAGTTAGTTGGGGCTACTGCAATCCTATCGTAGATTACGGGTATACATCTATTGTACAGATTACTCCTTGGAACTACGGGAAAGAGAGAGGCGGTTATCACTCATCATCAGAAAACAGTCCATCCATCACCAGCTTCCACAGATTTGTCAAGGTTTAGACGCTCCTGATACTCGGGAAATCCACCTTGTTTCAAAACCAAATCTCATCCACGGCTTGATTTAGTTGTTCTTTTTTGGTTTTTTCTTCCTTTTTACTTCAGAACAAGATACACTTTTTGCATTTTCACCACTATTTTCGCTTTCTACTCTGCTAAACTATACATCGAGAAAACACACCGCCATTTCATTTATGTCAAAACTGGAAACTTCTTGAAAATTTGTCCATTCACATACACATATATATCCCATAAACAACGAGATTTCACCAAAACTTTCCGACAACAACAACTGCTACTGCTACTACAACTACTACTTGAATCCACCCCCCCTTTTTTTTTAATTTGCATACTACCTATCGTCGGGTTGGTCCCCTTCTTACTTACTTACTTTCATTCCTTACTTCCCCAATCACTTCAACGTCACACAGTTGATTGAGGAATTATTCAAACAGCAGAAGAGGAAGAGAAGGATATTATCAGCAATATAAAAAAGTATCCTTTCTGGACCTTTCTCTTCCTTTTTTTCCTTCTTTTTTTTTTTTTTTTTTAATATGGAAGAATTTGAACAATATGAGAAGGGCGGGCTACTAAGGAATCGATATTCAAAAGTTAGTGATATTAGTGAAGGATCATATGGACTTGTTTCTGTTGCAAGGGATACAAAGAGAAATAATTTACTCGTGGCAGTAAAGTATATTTACCCCGTTGATTATAAAAAGAAAAAGGAGAAAAAAGATGGAGCAGGAGGAGAAGGAGAAGAGCAGGGCCAAAACAAAAATCATTCTAATAGACCATGTTCGAGTCCAGCACGCTTAAAGTCTCCGCCTCAGCTGATTGTCAACAACCTTGATTTTGATAATGACAGGGAAGAGGATGCCAGCTCAATCTTTGATAGTTTGAAAGACGAAGCTCAAAAGGAAATCAGAATCCATGAAATCTTGGGCAACCACCCCAACATCTCAGGGTTATATGACCATTTTGATTCATGTTTGATATTGGAACTATGCACCAGAGGCGACTTGTACGAGGCTATTCATAAAGGTAACGGGCCTGCTTCGACTCCAGACATTAAGGATGTCTTTAATCAAATACTCAATGCCATTGAGTTTTGCCATTCAAAAGGCGTATACCATCGAGATTTGAAACCGGAAAACATTTTGATTGCCGAGGATTGGAGCATCAAGATTTGCGACTGGGGTTTGGCCACAACAACAAGGATTGTCACTGACCGAGATGAATTTGATATTGGCTCGGAGAGATACATGGCACCAGAATTGTTTGATAAGGAGATTGAGTCGTATGATGCTTCCAAGATTGACATTTGGTCGTTGGGTGTCATATTGTTGACATTGGTTTTCCACAAGAACCCTTTCCAAGTGGCCAACTACTCCGACAAGAGATTCTTGCAGTTTGTTAGCAACCGAGAAGCTTTATTTGATTTTTTTTCAACAATGAGCGGTGATTTGTTTTCTGTTTTGAGATTCAGTTTGACAATTGACCCTGACAATAGGAGTTTGCGAAACCTTGGCGACGAACTCAATGCCTTGAGGTTTTTCACCATTGACGAGGAGTACGAAGCCAGTGATTACGAGTATGATGAAGAGGAAGAAGAGGACGTCGAGGATGACTATGGCTCCTTTGATGAAGAGTCCAAAGTGCAAGCTTCTCCTCCTTCCCTTCCTCCTGCTTCTGGATTGAAAGAAGCGAAAATTACCGAGGAAGATGATGACTTTGCAGTGGCTAGGTTAGTAGAGGAAATTCCTCATAACCACAGAGCAGATGCTCTATTATCGACCTCGGCCAAGTCAAAGCCTATTCCAATCAACAGCTTAAAATTCAAATTTATCCGCAACACCAGAAAGCCGTTGAATGTGGCGTCATATAACCAAAACCCCAATGTCAATGGCCGATACTCCAATAGTTTTGGCAATAAATCCAACTTTCACCGCGAAGATTTCTTTACACCAAGGTCTGTATTCAATCATTACATGGACAAGTATGGAGAAAAGAGACACCTCGGACGATACTCGGTCAATGGTAATGGTTTCAGTGGTAGTGCCAATGGTTTTACCAATGGCATTAGCACCGGCAATGGCAATAGCAATGGCAATGGCGGTGTCTCTGAATTTGCCAAGAGGCCACCACCGTTTAGAAGAAAAAGAACTTGGAAGCAAAATTTCCGCAAAAAATACAAGTCTCAGCATAATGGTGTTTCTAATGGCAATAGTGTCCAGATACATCGCACCAACGACTATGCGGGCAATGATTCTCATAACCATCAGCTGGTGAACCGGAAAAGGAATAGACTGTATTCGACTTCGAAATTGAGAAAAAACATTGCTGGAAATGGAATTGGCCATGCTAGTGGCTCCATGGTGTCATCAAGTTTGGCATTGCCTCACCCTCATGCTTCAGCAGCAGCAACCACCACTGCCACCAACACCGCCAACGCCAACGCCGCCGGGTCAAGTTTGTCTAGTTCTGGCAAATACATTCCTCCCTATTTGCGCTCACCTCAACCGCAGCCTCATAAATCGCCTGCGGTGGGCCCATTGACGGAGGAAATTGATAATTTGTCGTTGAGAGCTGATTACGATGAGGTGTTTCATTTGGAAGATGATTTTGACGTGACGTTTGACCAAGAATTAGGCGGTGATGACGAAGATAACGAAGATGAAGATGATGATGTGGAAGAAGAAGAAGAAGAGGAAGTCATCGGTTCATCGAGTGGAGAATTTGATTCTCGCTTGAAACCGAAAAAGGATGCCACTTTATTCCTGATGTCGGGGTTATCGAATACTACCAGTCACGAGAAATCTTCTAGTACTTCGCCGACTCAAACGTCGGCCAAGGAAACTGATCATTCAGATTCCGCGGGCAAGTATATTCCTCCATTTAAGCGAGGGTCTAACCATCACAACAACAACAACAACAACAACAACAACAACAACCAACAGCAGAATCAAATCCAGACAAGGAAGCAGTATACTCCATTTGCCAACACCAAGACTCCCACGATTGCCGAAGTTACCAGAATCTTGAATCCGACGGTGTCCAGGAAGCAGAATGGCACGGGCGCAAACACAAATACTACTTCTACTACTACTACTACAGCTGGTGGATTGACGGCCGATTTGTTTGAATCTAAACGGGCCCTTGCCGAGTCTGTAAGTAAAGGGTTGGAGAAGTGGATGACTGGGTTTGCCAAGTCGAACAATCACAGCGCGCCGGCCATGGTTGCTGCAGTTGGCGGTGCATCTGCTTCAAGTGAGGTGATTCGGAACGGATCTAGTGATTGGTTTGCAACTCCAAGGAAAAACTGGAGTGACATTGATGATTGAAATGATATATGAACATATTCCATAAAAGCAAAAACCACCATTTTTTTTTTTGCTTTGTGAGTTTTTTTTGGGTGTTGTGGGTAATAACCCATGTGCGCTGGCGACTGCGTGCAAATTATACATATATATATTTGTATATATATACGTCTCTTGAATGTTTAACGTCTTTACGATTTATTCGATTCTACTTGCTGTAGAATTTTTTGTTGATTCCACAATGTGGTTGCGTTCTTCACCCCCCCTCTGGTAGGGCTGTGACCTTTTTACAGGCTCAGCAATAGTAAAGCCAAGAGAGGAAAGATTGCAGTTGACTAACGGCTTCATCCGCGGAATTTGCTGGCAAAGCATTCATCTTTGTTTCCGCTGGTATCAAATTACAAGTAATTCTTAGTAGATGAATTGACAGCTACAAGCAAGCGTATGTAAAAATTATCGCAATTCTATGCTTTTTAAACAACGAGCCGCTAGGTGAAAACTCTTTGTTCATCTAAACGTAATTCTCCCAGCAGATTAATAACGTGGATACGAGCCCTGATGTACGGGAGATTTTAGAACAGACCAGTGTGGGATGATATGTACAATACGCTCCATCCATGAATGTGCTTCACACTCGACTATATATTTTTTTGCTGTTTTCGATATGGGCGTGAATGGGGGGAAATTTTGCTGTAAAACGCAACTGGCTGCCCGGAGGCGTTTGGATGCAACGTTCGCAGCTATACATTTTCCAACGCGTCTATCATCGACACCTGCGTCCGCTGCGTCCCTGCATTTGCAAGATTGAAAAAAGCAAAATCCACAATGATCCGAAATGCGCTATTGTTCATCATTACCTTGTTAATTGGAGGTGTAGGTTAATTTTTACGTAAATTTCCAATTTAGTAAAAACAAAATATTACCAAGTCGTCTTCATAACCACCCACCCCCCCTCCGTCTTCTTCCTATCGCCTCCTCCGTTTATCTTTTGCGATCAAAAACCAACCCGGGCTTGAATCTCCAAGAAAAAGAAAACAGTGGGGTCTCTTTACGTTCTTGCAACCAGCCACTGCAACGAGGCAAGGGCAGACGATGAAGATCGGGATAAGCTCGGGATGTTTTTTGCGAGATAAAGGGTGGATGCACCGTGTCCCAGAGCTGTCTACGACGCTGGCGATCGTCGTGAAAAATTTACGCCAGACTAACAATGTGCTATAGAGGAGTGGGGGGAAGTGAACTTCTCTCCTTTATTGGCGGAGACGTGGCTTTTTTTTTCCCTTTAATTTACTTTCCCCGTTGGCGTTAATGTAGAAGTTAACATGATAGTTGACGCTTCTGGCTAAACCCTTTTTTAAACCGCTCTTGTATAGCTGCCACTACCAGTTGAGTCAATTTTTAACATTGTAGAAGTACTGCATACAGCCACCAACAGCGCAATTTTTTTATCAACAAGCATGTTTCAGAATTCTAATCTGAAACAGCTCATGAAACGCTGTAAATTTTCAACTTCAATCTCTGTCCCCCAGTCAGTCGTACATCTTCAACCAGCTATATCCTAACCACCGGTTCTACTTTTCCAACATTTATACATATATAACCAAGTTGTTTCGACTTGAAACTTTGTTTTTAAAACGAATTTTGGGGGGTTTTTTTTTTATAACTTATTTTACATTGACTCAACCTCATTCCATTTCGTTTCATTCAACTTCACTGTACTTGACTCGACTTTACTTGATTCGACTTTACTTGACTTGACTTTACTTGACTTGACTTTATTCACTCGTTAAACAGCACCCACTTCAGCGTCTCACTCCTCGCGGTTTTGCTCAGCGAAATAATCGATATCGCAAGTTAGAATCTTAGAGACCTCGTCGTTACACTGGCATCGTTTCAGTTGGAGCAACTCCTACTACAGAGAGTCATTATCTCAAAAGCCACCCGTTTTTTCATCTTCCCAGCAGGGTCCAATTGGAAGTTCCGAAGCAATTTCTAAGCGTGGACGTCTCGCTTCGTGATTAAAGAGCCGAAAGCAATCTTCATAAAGCCTCACCGGAAAAATAGAAGAACCTGGTGTTTTTTTTTTTTCTTTCTTTCTTCTTTTCTTACTTTTGGTTTTTTTTTTGGTGTTTTTAATTTTTGCCTTATTGGGTTTCACAGTTGGAAGATCGCGGATTTGCAAACCTCACGGAGGTTTTTATTCTGAATAACGATTTTTGTTGTTTTGTTGATTTTTTAATTTTTTTCCACCATGCCATATACAGTTTCAGTTGATGCTAAAACGGCGCAGACGCGGACACAGGTAGACGAGTCGGTGTGTCTAATCGAGGATCTTAAATTTTTCCTCGCTACAGCGCCGGCAAATTGGCAGGAAAATCAAGTTATTCGGCGGTACTACCTCAACCACGACGAAGGGTTTGTCAGTTGTGTATTTTGGAATAACCTATACTTCATCACCGGCACGGATATCGTAAGATGCATCGTGTATAAATTTGAGCATTTCGGCAGGAAAATCGTTGATCGAAAGAAGTTTGAAGAAGGGATCTTTTCAGATTTGAGAAACTTGAAATGCAATGTTGATGCCATCTTGGAGCCACCAAGGTCCGAGTTTCTTGAGTTTTTATTTAAAAACTCGTGTCTTCGCACCCAGAAGAAACAAAAGGTGTTTTTTTGGTTCAATGTGCCTCACGATAAGCTAATGGCAGATGCCTTGGAGAGAGATCTAAAGAAGGAAAAAATGGGTCAGAACCCAACAACCACCGCGTATAGGGAACCGGCCACCAATTTCCAATACGACGAAAGTACGAGTCTACATACCCAACTCGCTAAACTTATGGAAAGCCATTCTGCTAATCTAAATAACGAAAGCCCCCTCGACTGGAAACCAGTGCCATCAGATAGCCCCACGGAAACCACCAAGCAAAGCATAACCACAGCCACAAACACAAACACAAGCACTAGCGCAACCACAAGTACCGAGAGTGACCATGTCAAGGGTTCACCTGAAAATCAAGAAGAAGAAGAAGAAGAAGAAGAAGAAGAAGACCACAGTTTCCTCAACCAGCCTACTCCTCAACAATATAAACCCAATTCCGATTATGAGGACGATTTCCCTCTCGATTACTTTGAAGCAGCTGCTGCAGGCCAAGCTTCCGACGGCGGATACATCACGTTGGACCCCAATTTCCAAAATGGATATTTCCCAAGTGTCGTTGAAGACAACTATATAAACTTTATCGATCCCACGATATTTATCCCCAACCCCAACCCAAACTCGGGCTTGCCTCCGCACTCGGCTACTTTCGCGGCAAATCAAGTTGCATTCAACGACGAATACCTCATCGAACAAGCACAACCCCTAAAAACCCCCTTGGCCCCACCAATGTCAACGTCAACATCAACAGCTCTTCAACCTCGATCATCAACGGCCAAGATGTTTGCATTCCACAACATCAATGACGCAGAAGACAATTTCACAAGTACTTTCCAACCACCGCTTTCGGCTAAATACCAAACTAGTTTCCTTTCCAATCGACAGCCGATGAAAACAGTACAACAATTCCAACTTGATTCTCAACAAGTGCCCAATTACGACAGCATGCAAAATTTGGCAGACGGGGCAAATGGTTACAATGTGATCTACCCCGAGACTGAATTCTGGGCAAACCATGCTCTTTTAACGAGTCAGCAAGCCAACAGCTATGATCCCTTTGCACAGCACATTTCACAATTGCAACCGTATATAATGATGAATGATTATGATTTTAGCAATGTCCCCATTATGGCTCAGCCTGTGATGGTGCCTGTACAAGCAGCACCACAACACCAACATCACCAACATCACGAACATCATCAACATCACCAACATCAACATCACAATCATCAACAACACCACAATCACAATCACAGTCAACATCAGGCATCCTTGGGATTCCCGTTTCTGGAGATGACGAGACAGCAGCAAGTTAGCGCGAAGATGGTCAAGAAAAAACGTCTTTTACAGCAACAACAGCAACTACAACAACAACAGCAGCAACAACAACAACAGTTTGGCAAAAGTGGAGCTGGCGTCACGAAAAAAGCACATTCTGAAAAAGATAAGCACCACCACCACCCTTCATTGAATGATGTGGTCAACTCCAAAGCTACCAAAGTTAGAAACCATGAAGAAATCGAAACATGAAGTAGAATCGACTCCCATATTTTCACCCACCCGCTGTCTCAACCGTTCAAAGTTTTCTCTTTTCAATTCTCTTCTCTTTTTTTATTTTCGACATAGACCGATTTCTACTGGAAAAAAAAAAAAGAATGCATTATTTACTTTAAACAATATCCCTCCAATTTTATTTTGATTACTATCATTATTTCTGACTATAAAACTCAATTAGCCTCTGTTGGGATATGGAATATCTCCCCTTCATCTTATTCAACATCTGCCTCAGCTCCAACGTTAACGAGTCGTTGCGCAATAAACTGCTATAGCAAATAGTAGCCGATTTCCTGTAAGCGACATCCTTTTTGGTGAACAACTTGCCCAAGATCTTATCTAAGCGAAATATTTTTTCCTCGTTGATGTCGGGATCCTCGATTAGGATCTTGGTGAGGAAATTCAAGCAGATGTTCAGCACGCTCATCGATAACGATTTTTCATTCTCCAAATACTCCAACGCTATTCTCGCGAAAGATGACTTTGTGTGCGTGTGGTTTATGCTCAAGATTATCTCATTCCACGCCAAGTGGATCTGATCATCGAGCTTGACTTGGTGGCAGCATTGGCAGAATAGGGCCCAAAGCTGTCTCACGTCGATGCTTTCGTCGAATCGAAGTAGTTGCTTGTAGAGGTATAACCCATTCATAAGATATTCTTCATCCAAGCGGGACAAGTCGTGGCCTTCGAAAAATGACAGCAAGCTGGTGGATAATTTGTACTTGCCCTTGAGTAAGAAGTATTCTCTAAACTCATAGTTTTTGCTAGACAAGGCCTCCAAGATGTCCGTTATTCTGAGCATGGCGGCATAGTCTCTACTAAGGCTGAATTTGCTGGCTATTTCGCTACAGTCGTTCTCAAACTGTTTAATGCTGGGTGAAGAAAGCTTCAAGTCTTCAAAGGTACGAGTCATTTTGGCGTACTCAAGATTTTCCCAAATCTTTTCGTTTCTTGGCACTTTGGGGAAGGGGTCATCCTCGTAGATGTTGATTTTGTTCATTTTGTTCGAAAGCGGGATAAAAGGGTCGGTTTTTTCTATCAAGGTTTTAAGCGAATGGATATCGGCCTGCTTGTTAGCATTGGGGACTATATGCAACTGGGCAAATTCCACCACGGGCGAGTCAGACGACGAGTTGGACTCTGCAGCCACGGTTTCAATGTGGTTTTGACTGCGAGTGTGATCGTGACTGTGACTGTGATCGTGATTGTGGCTATAACTGTGACTGTGACCCTCGTTGCCATTTCCTGTATTTTTGGCTTTCGCCAACTTGAAAAGACGATTTCCAGGAAAAGCCAATTGAGGAGTCTCATTTGGAGGCTCCTCTAAGCAGAAGCGATTTTGGTGTTGATGTTGATTTTGATGTTGGTGTTGATTTTGATGTTGGTACTTGCCTTCAAACTCTAATCCCAATCTGTTTGGTTTTTGCAACCTCTCACGGTTAATTTCAGTAAACTCAAACACAGATTGGTCCAATGGTTTTTGCGGAACAATGGTGTTGTCAACGCCTACAATCAGCTCGATCTCCTCCTTCAATGGAACTTCAATGTCCTTGATCAACAGGACAAAGCGTGGGCTGTTCACGGTGTATAGTTGGCAAAGAACTTGCTTCAACATGTCGTACCCGTCATTGCCCTGGAGCTGGCTCACCAGTCGTACAAGCTCACTCAACAAATCTCCAAATTGCACATCCGTCACTGGGTATTTGGTCAAGGAAATCAGAAACGACTCCAACACCAGTTTGGCTATTTCAAACTGATATTTTGAAATCTGAAGCTTCAAGTTATGGCTCCCAACCACATCGGGCGAGTCGTTAACAGTCGAAAGCAACTGCAAATTTTCCAGGAAAAACTGAGGAAACTTGACAAAAGATATCATCAAGTCCAAAATGCGCTCGTCTGATCCTCGGAATATCAAGGCACATACTCTGACAAAATCGCTGATTGAAAATAATTCCGATAACTTCTTCAAACCTTTGTCGCCGGAGTGGAACAAAGGTTCAAGCAAACTCACATCCTTCTCTGAAATGTACTTGAGTCTGCCCTTGACAGCATGAGATTGTGAAAAATCTTCATTCCCAAGTATGGCAAACTTCAACAAGCTGACACCCTCTTTAATGTCGACTGGGTTCCTAGATGACAAAAAGCTAATTATAGGATCGCGCTGCTCAGAAAAGAGGTTCGTCTTGGGAACTGATGATGATGGTTCTGATTTGTCTGATGCAATACTAGCGCTTCGATCAGGCGGCGGCGGATGATCCCCCAATAGAGGTCTAGTAAAGCTCTCTGTCTTGCTTCGCGCTCTTGGTTTGCTAATTTCGACATCGTTAAAGTTGTGCGGTGCCCAACTCGTGGCCCTTAAAGTGGGCCTGTTGCCCGAATCATTTCTCAGCAAAGTAGTTTCCAACTTGGAATTGGTTCTTTGCGGCTTGGGCAATGTGTGAGATGATACTCTTTGCGGCGGAACGTCACGCGATCCTGCTCGAGACGAAGGTCTGCTGAGGGTCAATTCTTTATTTTTTTCCTTGATTTGCTCTTTCAATGATAAGCGAGGCGGTTTAGTGGTAAGTGTTTTGGGGATAGTCACCGGTAATCCAAGCTCTTTCTGTGATCGCTCCAAGGCCTTCACAGTAACGGGATCTAAGCGCTTTAGTAGTTTATCGGATTCCTCGGTAAACACTTTTGAGTAGCACCAATAGCAATCCTTGGCCCTTTGTCGCACATTGGGGTTGGCGTCCTTTAACGATTTGATAAGCACTTTGTTTGTGATGTCAACAACATTGGCAATATGGGTTCCGAGAACAGTCGGGTCTATGGCATTCCGCAACAATAGAATCTGCAACCACATCACCGAGTATAACCGTGGTTGGTAATTTCGCTCTTCCATCGCCAACGTTATCCGTTGAATGAGCCTCGTGTTATACGGCAAGTTTGCATATAACGACGCCATGGCCATGTTTGCATTTGTCGATGTCATGCTCTTTGTGGAGAGGCACAACTTCATCAACGACGGCATGATAGCTTCAGCGACAAGTTCGCACTCTTCTCCCAATATAATGGCGCATTCCTTGATCAAGTGGCAACTATGCGTGCCCAAGGTAGTCCGCAAAGAATTGGCACCTTTGCAAATGTTGGTGGCGAAAGTTCGGAAACAGCTGACAGTTGTTGCCAAATAGTCCCTTGCAGCATTACCACGCAAAAGCATTCTGATTTCAACGATTTTCTTTTCTCGTTGCTTCCAATTCGACTCGGTTTCCTTTCCCTGGAAGCATGCGTCGTTGTTTTCAAAAACCGCATGAATGTCCGCCGTCGAATTGACCGGCATCGGCTCCAATCCCTCGGGGACATCGTAATTTGCTTTTGCCAACAAAGCAGCTAGCTGTTCGTCGAATGCATAGGCGGCGCCATCGCATTTCGACACCAAGGGGAGCTCAACTTTGCTGCTATTGTTGCTGCTGGGGTTAGACCGTTGGTTGTGTCTTTTGGGAGGTTCGTCTGTCTTTTGCGACATCATGGAACGCAGTAGTGCATCAGCAATGTCGGTGCCAATCTTGCTTTTGTCGAGTTCTTCCCTTATTAATTTCGGGGTCACGTCTTGCTCGCTGGAGGTCAATACATGCAACAACTCTTTTACAACGCTTATCAACATTTCATTCTGTGGGTTGTTTGCAACCACTTGGAATATGCCCGGCACAAATTGCATGGCGTTGAATGAGCTTACTGTTTTCAAAACCTGGCATATCCACCGTATAGACTCAATAGTCACTTGCACGTCTGCGTTAGCATTTGCATTCGAAAATAACACATGCATCAACTCCTTTTCGACACATTCTGGTGCGCTTAGCCAATAATCCTCAAGTGACCTCCGTGCTGCCAAACTGCTTGCGGTTGCAAACTTGCCAAACAAAAGCGGGAGGATAACGCCACTGTTGGCGCGCAAGATATTTCCTGATTTATCCTGCGAGCCGATCCGTTTGATGATGTACGACAAGGAATTGAAGCTCAACGTCAGAATCCCCAAGTTGGTGATGGCAAAGCCGCTCAAGATTACCTTGAGAAACGTTTCCACTTGGTTCAAGTCTATTATTTCCCGCTTGATGTGGCTCTTGAGGGTCTGTATGCACTCCAACTTGGTTTGATCACTAGTATGGGCCGAGCAGACTTCCAGGAGCATCATCTCTGGATCGAACTTGGAAAATGACATGATGGTGTTGGCAACTTTTGAAAGGATGAAATGAAAAATAAATTAATCTGAAATGAAAATGGAAATGAATATATGAACAAAAAAAAAAATAGGGAACAGTCAAACAGTAAACTCTCCTGTTGTGATATGGATGTGCTTTTTATCTTTTGTGAGCTATACAGTTGAATGTTGATATGTATATCTGATCAGTATAGATCTCATTGATTGAGTTGGTTGTCAAAAGTGTCCTGGAGTAACGTGTGTTTGTTGTGCGTAAACAAAAGAAAACAAGACATCAACATTTTGTTGAAAATTTAGATACGCGACTGGAACAAGCTGACCTGAGTAAGAAGGAAGAGACAGAGACAGAGATGGAAGATGAAAGATGGCAAAGGTGAGACAAGGAGGAAAGACTGAGGGACGAGTCAGGGCATCTTCCTGTTAGCTGTCCAAAAAAAAGTCATCTTGTATATGCTAGTTTTATGTTTTCGAAGAAAGAAACCAAAGTCCCGTCAATATAGCAACGGTGACAATTCCAATCGCCTTTTTGTAATCTCCTGGGATATCCACCATGACCCTTGAGTTTTCATCAAAGTCAAACCCAAACTGGGCGGGCGCCTTGTCTATCCTGTTGTCGACTGGATCCCGAATTATCAGCTTGGTGCTGTTATTGCTCAATTGCGCAGCGACCTTCAACACGTCCAACTTTGTACTGTCGGCCACCACATGTTGCACACTACCGAAAAAATCCGTTAGCAAGACATCTTTAACGTCTCTCTTGAACAAATCGGTGCGGATTCCCGGATTTGAGTGCACGTTGGCAAACGTAAATACCTCAAAGAGCTTGTCCATGGTCAACTTGGAGGTTCGGTTGATTTTCTCGAGGAAATCCAAGGCGTAGTAGGTGAACCTGTCGATGACAGCAACGCCAATGTCCATGTCTGAGTGGTGGCTGTACGAACTCTCGTCCAATCTAGAAGAGCCCACGCAAAGAATATTGGGCGAGTAAATCTTTTCGTACATGGTGTTTGCTTGACACGTGTCAATCATAAAGAAAATCTCATTATACCTCTTTTTCTCATACATTTGCGCAAACGCATCGGCAATATCGTAAGCGCCAATCTCTTCTGCGTCTTGGAATTTCAAAAACTCGTTACCGCCGTGTCCTGTAAGGTAAATGAGAATGTTGGAGTTCTCATCCGTCAACAATCTCTTAGATCGCGGTTGCTCCGGGCCCCATCTGTCGGTCAACAACCGAATAAAGTTCTCCACCGTCACTTCGTAGCCTCGGTAGTCCACCTCGACGTTGCTTCCATACAAGTCCAACGCTTGGTCCATGTTGTTGAAAACCGAACCGGGGAACGCGTTTCTCGCGTTGCATGCAATATCGTCGGCTTGCATTAGTATAATCTGCGAGTCGGGGATCCCAAGACGCTTAACCGTTCTGTAAAAGCTTAGGGCATTGGCCATGTGACGGTAGTTGAACCAGAACCGTGAAGTTGACACCAACACCGCCCAGTTGTTGGTGTGATTTGACGCGCTGGGCAAAGTTTCAGCGGCGCCGCCGCCACTGCTATTGCTAGTGCCATCGACGACGCCCTGGGCTCGTATTAGGTTGAGCAAGATGAAACCTCGTAGAATAAGCAAAAGTACGATCATCTTGACACTTGCAACTGATCTGTTGCGTTGAAATTACCGGTGATGTGTGTATGAATATATATATGTTTATGAGTGTGTGTTGCGAAGCCTCCAAAGTGAGAAAGTAAAAATTCATACTACAGTTTTTCTACTTATGTCCATCATCAAGATTTGTTAAACCCACTGGAAATAAGAATCCCCCCAGTGTTTCTATAACTCAAAACAAATTGAACTTCTAATTACGTTCTTTTATAATCGTCATTGCTTTGTCCATTAGTCGCCGCCCTTTGATAAGTTCGTAGTCTGTTCGCCCGTTGTACCGGAAAGCGAAAAAAAGTCTAGTTACCATGGCCAATTTTTCGCCTTGAAGAGCTTCTTCCACAGCGGATTTGAGCTCCTGATGGCTCACATCCAAGTTGTTTCTCGCAATATACCTGTCAATGGCTCCCAGGAGCAGCTGGGTCAACGCGGCGACTTGTTTCCGGCTGGGTTTTCGCGCAAATGTATTTTGTTTTTCAGCATAGTCCAAGTCGTTTGGAAATGATTCTCGCAACTCGTTTAAAGCTTGCAAAAGGTTCAGGTTCCGGCATACTACTTGCGCCGAGTCACTACCGTGCTCGCGTAGCGTGATTTCAAATGTCGGGGACTCGCCTGCCGTTTCCAATTTTTTTAGCAAAAAGTAAGTAGCTCCTTGCACCTGAAGCCCCCATACCTTGTCAAAGACAATGGGTGTCCAGGGGTAACGGTTCTTTAACATGACGCTTCTGATCAACTCCTTGTCAAAGAACCAGTTGTTGGGTATGGCAAACAATAGTTTCTGTTCTTTAAGCGTTAAAATGTTTTTCTTGTGTAGATTCAAGAGTCTTGCAACAGCTAGCTGTCTAGATCTAGCAGTCAACTCTTTATCAAATTCCTTTTCCTCTTCCTCTTCCTCTTCTTCCTCTCCTTCAACTTCTTCCTCATCTGCAAGCTTCTTCCTTGGTGATAGCGAGTCTCCTGACAATGTTGGAGCCACATCAATCCCATCCACCGTGTTCCCCACCAAATCAACAATATGGCAGCTCGTCTTGTTCTTGTGCAATCTCAACCCTCTGCCAATTGATTGAGCCACCAACGGTTTCGATAGTGTCGGTCTTGCCAAGATTATGGAATCGATGTTTGGCATGTCTGTGCCCTCAGTGAAAACTTCAACGTTGCACAACACCGAGATTCTCCCCATCTTGAAGTCCTCCACCAAAGCAGCCCTTTCGGACTTGGACGTTTGTCCAGTGACATACTGCGCCTCGATACCATGTGATTGAAACATCGAACATAGCTCTTGGCAATGCTCAACATTGACACAAAACACCAACGTGCTCTTGCTTCCCGTTTTCTCGACCAACTGCATGTAGGAGAGCACGACTTGCTCATTGACCCCGACCTCTACCATTTGCTCGTACAATTCTCCTGTATCATAGTCTCCGCGGGACCTCCTAAGATTACTCAATTTCAAGTCACTGATAACCGCGCTCTTGATAACCGGCCTCACCAACTCTCCCGCTTCAATCATCGTTTCCAATGACCTCAAAAAGACAATCTCGTCGAAAATCTTGCCCAATGAGACCTCATCAAACCTGGCAAAGGTTGCCGTGAACCCAATGACGCTCAAATGCAGCTCTTTTTCAAGAGCTCGAAAATGGTCAAGAATCTTTACATAGGAGGTAGCGGGCGCATGGTGGCACTCGTCAATGATGATGCTTTTGAACTCCAGCGGGTCAAACCTTTGTAGTCGTTGCGCCATTCTCAAAGTCTGCACTGAAGCAACAACGACATCATCAAGGGGACCTGCTTTCAATTTCCTCATCTCGATACCCACGCGTAGATCGGGGTTTATCATTCGTATTTTGTCGACTGCCTGCTTGATTAGCTCTTGCGTGTGAGCAAGAATGAGAACTTTTGTACCGTTGCCTGCATTTGTCGGCTCAAGCTTCTTCAACAAGCTTGAAAAAATCACCGTCTTGCCTCCACCCGTGGCTACTACAACGGCAGGCTTGCGGACGCCTCGTTTCAAAGCCTGGGTGATTGACTCTATCGCGTCTTTCTGGTAATCGCGCAACTCAAACTCCGCATCGAGCTTGACTGAAAGTTCCTGCACATCTTTGTCTTTGATCGTGCTGAGGTGTGTTTCATCGAGATTTCTATAGTCAACTCCAGTTTGTAAGGGTATTTGTTGTACCGCCGCGAGTTTCAACAAATACGACGCGCGGCAAAAGCATCTTGTTTGAACAGCCCTAGCAAAAATTCTCAAATAGACACTCGACGGTAGGAGCTTGAATGGAACTGAACGGAGCATTCGTATGCGGCAACAGCTCGTTTCGTTCAAATATCCTGCACGGGACTAGACCCTATCCAAAATTTAAAAAAAAAAATTAAATAGATAAATAAATAAAACGGTTCCTCCAGGTGGTTCTGTCGTAGACAAACACGGCGTTGATCTCTTTTTTGCTCTTTGTTTCGCGAGGGGGTGGAGGGGGTCAACTCAAACTCAGGATAAGCATTTCTTTTTACTTCTTCAACGTGTTTCAACGTGGTAAGCTTTTTCCAGATAATTGGTGGGGAAAGGAGCAGGTGTATATATTTGGAAAAAATTGTCAAGAGTTTGGCACGAGATTAATCCTAAATCTTCAATCTTGGGAAATAAAAAAAAAATTTTTAGTTCAACACTGAAATTTCAGAACCTTTTAAGAATGCTACATTGATGAGGTTGATTGTGTGTAGAAAGAGAGAGACAGGGAAAGTTCTTGGTTCATGCTCGCTCCTGTTAAATAGTCTAGTCTAACTACTATATATGTCAACCCGAGATCTTTTATCAAGATTGTGGTGGTACAAATCCGTCGACCCTTGAACGAGCTCGACATTATCAGTCGCATTGGAGTCTAGTTTCGGTGGAACAACACTCAACACCGCGTATGATCCATCCTCGGTGTCGGCTGATCGACTCGGTCTGATAAATTGACCTGGATTGATCACCACAACACCCTTGACGATTTTCGCAAACAGCTTCAACTCCGACGGGGAGATGATAATATCGGGAAGCGAGTCTCCCAACTCGGCCAAGCCCAAATAGGGAGTTTCCAATAAAGAGCCTCCAATGCCGGTCCTGGTCAAGAGCTCCCCCATTGCTCCATTGATCAATTCGGCGTCGGCACTAGTGTCTGCTTGAGCACTGGCAACTGACCCGGGTGATATTGGGTAATATCGTCTCTGATCAAATACGTGGCTTATGACTCTCTCAAATCTGTTGTTGCTATTGGAACCGCCCTCGTCACTTTTGAACACGTCTCTTAGATCCTTGAATATGTCAAGGTTTGAAGAAGCAATCAACACCTCATTCAATGCAAAGCTTGAAGGATTGGGAAAGACCTTGACGTTTTTGGGAAGCTGCAACTTTTTCCTATCAAAGGAATTCTGTGGAAATGAGCAGTGGTTGGCGCAGCTATCCCTTAGTGACGGCACCAAGATGACTTGGATCTTGGAGTCAATCTTCTTGAGCACAGGTGTCACCAATAGGGTGAAAACCTCATCCAAGTTTCTAGGCTGGTGGTGGCCACTGGAGGGGAAACTAAACTCGCCGTCGCCAGCTTCAACAGCTTTATTACTGAGGTCTATGAATGGACCATTCAAGATCACGGCATTGGGGAAAATGCTATTATTGATCTTGTCCACCAAATCTTCCAATCTTGCAAAATTCAACTTGTTCAGATTCGAATAGGGACCAGAGGCAATCACGATTTTCAACCCTAACCCTTTTTGAGATGCTTCAAATTCGGATAATTCCTCTTTGGTGGACACGGGAGTCCCCAATTGTGGCAAGGGCATCACCTCGGAAACGTGGAAAACCTTGCCCGTGGGGTTGTTTCCCCTCAAAACGACAATCTGGCCGGGAAAGAGGGAAAACCCTTTAAGAGAGGTCAAGTTTAAGCTCACCCTTTGACCCACGCCGGTTATACGTGAAGTCTCCAAGAACAACGACGAGCTGTTCAAAGCCTCGTTATCATAGCTCGGCGAATCAGGAACGATTCTTCCGCAACACAATATATCAAACTGCGAACTAGCGCAGGGATTGCCGAATTGCAAATCGGACGCCGTGTTGCTATTATTATTGTGCAGCTGGTACAACTCGGCGATACTGTCGATTTGGTCGTCCAACACGTCGGCACTTTCAAGCAACTTCATCTGCATGGTGCGAAACTTGTATTTGGCAGCATCAAAGTTTGCTGTCAATTTGGCCCCTGAGCCATCGAGTTCTTCTTGCGAAGCAGCGTTGGTCACGTTAATGTGTGCATTTAGAGATTCTAAAAGTTTGTGCAGTTCTTTGGCTGGTTTTGTAGGCGATGAGTTGAACGTGGTGTTGGCTGTCTCAAAGCCAGCAAGAGGCGGTGACGACGAGACTCGTTCTGATAGTTCCACCTTTCTCTTTTTCAATTGCGGTGTGCTGGGACTTCTGTTGTGGTCGCTGTTGACATTCTTGTTGATCAAGGGCTTTCTACTGGAACCGACTTCCTTGTTGAAAGTTTTTTTCAAGTTTGTTGGAGTGCTCTTGTTGTTGGAAAGTCTTTTTTGCAAATATTCGTGAAACTTGATCAAATTACCAATGTTTAGCTCTAAGTCTTCCCCAACCTCGGCCACGTTGAATGATTCCCATTCTAGATAAAGGTCTTCCAAGTCAGTGTGGAAAATCTGAATGAGCGATTGCAACTTGTCATATTCGTCGTCAGCAAGTTTCACGGAGGGGCCAAAAATCTTTGCAACTTGGCTCTTGAACGAATCTTCTAAACACGGCATGGTGAGACAAGCGTTCTTACTCTGTTTATTTGTTTGTTTGTAGGTTCTTGTTGACACTGGCTTGGTGGGGGGGTTTCAACCTCGATGGAAATGAGCTGTGGGAAATTCACGCGTACGCGTGCGCAAAGTAAAGACGCGTCCAAGACGGAAGAGAAGCAGTACCAGACGCAAAATATAACAACAAAGAAACAAATCAACTAAGCTGTCAAGAGTGAGCTCTTCTTCTTCAACTACGGAGCAAGCAAGGGAATAAAGCCACATGATGATGAAGAATTGCTTTCTACGCTGGCAGATGGCTTGCAAATCAGGTCACATTTCCACTTATATATACATTTAGAAGAAGAAGAAAGAAAGGAAAAAAAAACATTAACATGAAAAGGTTAATCGTCAAAGTGTAGTTTGTCCAAATTACGCATCAGCTTCTACATCTTTCTTGGTAGATGAAACTTCAGTAGGCAACCCATCTGCTTTGGTTTGAGGCTTATCGTCTGCAGCTGCAGGTTCTGTTTTATCTGCACTTGCGACGTTTCCCTCCTCGGTACTAGATTTCTCGTCTTTTTGCTCATTTGTTTGTTCACCTTCTTCTCCAGTCGTTTCTGCTACTTTTTCAAGACCCTGTGCCTTCTCACCACCAGCAGCAGCAGCATCATTGTTTTGATCTTCCGATTTTTTTCTATTGTTGTTTTCAAACTTCTTGCCCTTGTTGCCCTTTTGGTGTTTCTTACCTTTATTCTCATTGAAACTGTTGCGTCTCTTGGTGACCTCGTTTTGACCAAATCTTTTGCCATTCTCTCTCATCTCCTGGAAAGTCAACTGCGACATTTTCTTCAAGAGCTGCTTCTTGTCCAAGTTTTCAGCCTCTTCTTTCGAGATGACCCCGTTGTCGTAAGAGAGCTCGACATCGTTGATCAAATACTGGGCGTCCTCTTCGGTGTGGAACTCGACATCAACGACACCGAAAAACTCCTTCTTGGCTCTAGTCTTGATCATTCTAATCGAACAAAGCTCCTTTTGCTTGGGCAAGAAAGGCACAACTTTTTCAGTGAACCATTTCTCAACTTGGTCCTGGGTTAGCGTGTGCGGGAAGCCCTCGATGTGCACGGTGTTTTTCTTCTTGTTGTTCTTGACTTCGTTGAAATCCTTCAAGGGGTCTTTCCTCTTGATCATCTCGTTATTGGCAGATAAAAGCAACTTTTCACTCTGCTTCAACGCGTCTACAACTTTCTCCTCGGGTCTATACTGCTTCATTCTTCCAAAGGTCAAAATGGTCTTCAACTCGACCCATCCATCGTTGGACTCGTAGATCTTCCATAAAAACTTGTCCTGTTGCAAATTGGAGTCTGAAAAGTAAAATTCCACTTGCTTTCTAACCCTCTCGTCGAAATCTTCCCCCTGGTAGACAAAATCGGTCATCTTGAGTGTTTCTGCAATCTATGTCCTGGTTAATAAGCAGCCTGTTGTCAGATTTAACGTTTGCGTTTTTACTTCTTCCCTGTGTTCAGATTCAATTCTTCAACTGTATGTTAATTTTTCGTCTCTGTTTTTTTTTTCCTTCTGAGATGAGACTGGTGGTGATAAGAAGGGAAGGGCAGAGAAGTGGGTAACCTTGACTTTTTAAAGGGTAAAGCAAAGAAATCAAGCAAATAGAAACAGAAAGAAGTGAGAGCTGAAGGTTGAACGTTAAAGATTGTCGGCTCTTTTCCTTGCTCAATTGCTAGCATATGGGCTATACGGACTTGCAAGATTCAGAGATTGAGCCCTCAGCAAGGCTGTTGGAAAAAAAAAAAACAGAGATGCCCCGCTGGCTCGAGGGCACCGTAATATCACGATATTTCTCACCACCATCAAGAAACTTTTCCACCAGCACTGATTCCCCTTTCCCCCTTTGCCTCGTCGGATGATCATTACAAGGTCAAACACTATACGAACCCGACTGAGTCCTTTGTTCAAAAAAACACTCTCACTCCGCAAAATGCCAGAATACCCACAACCAACCGAGCAACGAGCTTTGGAACTCCAATCAAACTACAATACCATACTCTCCAAAGTCCACCAGCTAAACCCGCAAACGCAGCTAGTGGCAGTATCGAAATTCAAGCCCTCATCGGATATCATGGCTCTATATAACATCGGAGTGCGCCATTTCGGCGAGAACTACGTGCAGGAACTCGTGGCCAAGTCCCAGGAATTGCCCCAGGACATACGCTGGCACTTTATCGGGGGGTTGCAATCGGGCAAAGCCAAGGACTTGAGCAACAAAGTGGCCAACTTGCACGCGGTTGAAACCATCGACAGCTTGAAGAAATGCAAGCAGTTGAATGACGCGAGGGTGAGGAAAAATGGCGAGGTTGTCAATGTGTTTTTACAGGTCAACACCTCGGGCGAAGAGCAGAAATCGGGGTTTGCTGATGAAAAAGATATGGAGGAGACGATCGCGTATCTTCTTGAAGATCCCAGCTGCACAAAGTTGAAGCTCATGGGGTTAATGACGATTGGGTCCCTTGCTGAGTCGACGGGTGCTGGTGCCGATGGAGAAGATGAGAACCGAGATTTCAAGAAATTGCTCGAAATGAAAAAGACGTTGGATGAGGTTTACAAATTGGATCTTCAATTGAGCATGGGTATGAGCAACGACTTTGAGCAAGCAATCAAACAAGGCAGTACCAGCGTCAGAGTTGGTTCTTCCATCTTTGGATCGAGGCCTACAAAGAGCACATAGTATGACGCTATACTGTAATAGTAATAATACATTTTACAAAATGGAAAAAAAAACCTAAAAAAAAGAAAAAAAAAGGAAAAGACTGTAAAAAAATTTCGACATCACTTACTCACACGAGTAGAATGGGGGAATCCTGGAATGTATTCGCTCAGCTCAGCTCAGCTCTTGTGGAACAACTTTTTCAATCCGTTTTTCGAATTCTTGACATCTTTCTCAGCAGTGTGAAGCACTTTCTTAAACGTGCCTTGGTCTTCAATGTTATTCACGTCGTTGGTGTTGTCCTTTTGCGCCTGTTTTGGCGCAGAATTCTTCATAGTAGGATCGTGGGCTCTCTCGGCACTTGGCGGCTTATCGAGCTCCCCGTCGGCCTCTGAAACACCGGGAGGCTTGCCCGCAGAGGATGTGAGACCGGCTCCAGCTGGAGCAACTGCAGCAGCCTCGGCACTCTTCTTGCCATGGGTGGAGTACTTGTTGGTCTCAACCGTTCCAGACTTGTCGTTTGGCAGTGGTGGGAGCACGGATGCGCCAAGTGGATTGTCGCTAACGTGTCGGTTGTTGTCCATGGTGGTGTACTTTGCTTGGCCGTTTGGAGAAGACTTGGACTCGATTATGGTGTCGTCGTCATCCTTGAATTTGCTGAGCTTATTGTACTCTTCGTCTTTGGAAACACCATCTCTTTCCAATCTCTTCAACTGCTCCTGTCTTTCTCTCAAAAGTTTCTCTTTCTCGGCAATCAATTTTGCTTGCTCGGTGCGTGAGGTGACTGAAGTTTCCGTATACTCGGACGAGGTGGAATAACCCAGTTTCTTAATTGGAATCTTCTCCGGTTCTTTCACGTCGCTGGCACCGACAACCACCGGTGGTTGGAAGTCCATTGTTCCCTCGGCAGTGAAATGCTTCCAGTCGGGACATTCTCGAACACGGATTGTGGGTTTGACTGTGCTGGAGTAGTAATCTCTTCTCAACTTCATGTCATTCTCAACAAAGTCGTTTTCCCACTCGACTTGGCTCTTGAACAAATTGGAGAACTTGTACAAGAGATAGCTCATGATCAAAAACACATGTTCAGTAAAGAACATGATCAAAACCAAAAACGCCGTTGACGAAATGTGCACGCTTGCGTTATCAAAGGCAAACTGGCCCATTGATTTTGGTGGCGCAGTTCCGTGGCGGTAAAATGCAGTGACAACTGGCGAAATGACTGAACCGAGCCAAGTGAGCAAGAACAATGCCCAGTTCCATGGATGAATGGAGTCGACTCTTTTAGGGATTGGTGGTTTAAAGTATTTTCCACTGAGCAACTTGAAATTGTCAAGCTTAAAGATGATGACATCAAAGACCAATGATGCCAATGGAGCCAATGGCCACACGGGGCCAAACATGATCAAATAACCAAACTGCAAAACCAAACTTCTAAAGTCATTGTCGACATCGTACTGGGGCAACGCCAAAGATGCTCTCACATTGTGCAACCAGATAGCTTCCTTGGGGTTATCGCCGTCAACCTGCAACTGGGGCTTTTTCTGGATATTGGTCTCAACCAACTTCAAAACCTTGTTTATCACCAATGGCAAAACATACTTTAACACAATTTGGATAATCTGGTTGGTGACTATGAAATAGAAAAACTGGGCATCGAGTCTGCCTTGGTTAATCTGGAAATCCTTTTGTGATTTCAACTTGGTTAAATACTTGGTGTAGAACCTGTTCTCGCCGGCAATGGAGGAGATTGTGCTCCTGAGGTCTCCCAAGTGAGGTCCCACCAAATGGGCAAATGGCAAGTACAAAAACGAAGTGATGAGCAAGGGCCCGTAGCTGGTTAAAAAGTTCAACACAAACTGCTTGACCAAGACTGAGTTGTTTCTGCTAAACTCATTGTCGTGACCTTCGAATTTGATGACAATCTTGGTGACAATGTCGTAGACAATAGTCAATACTGGCACAAAGACAGAAATCAAGATTGTTGGCAACAAGGTCAAAAATTGTTTACCTGGTCCGTCGTAGATATCAGTCAAAAATATTTCAATAAAGAAACAGCCCAATTGGTAACTGACCAAAACGGCAACAAAGACCAATGCCACGGGCACAAAGAGCAATTCCTTAACGAGTCTGATTCCAGCACTATTGGACTTGTGCTCATACGATGACTTGTTCTCGAAATCTCTGTTGATTTGAGCCAATTCCGCAAGGTGGTCTTCAATCTGGTGGCTGTTTTGCACACCCCACAAGTTGGACAAGTATTTCTCTCTTCTATGCCAAAATGCAATGAAAAATGTGCCCCATAACAAGTTGATAAAAGTGTAGCTCAAGGAATAGGTCTTTGATTTCTTCAAATACTGGGCAATCCCCAATACCGACAAGCCTGTTAACCAAAAAATGTAGTATTTAAAAAACTCAAAATACAAGGCAATCTGAACACCATAGACCTTCTTGATCTTGGTAGTGGAAAACTCGGTCTTTTCAAAATTACTCTTGAGCTCCTCGATGATGTGGGTATCATCAAAGGCATCGGTAATGGGCACGATGCTCTTGACATTTTTCCATATCCCTTGTTCGGGGGTGACTCCTACTCCTCCAAGTTCGGGATTGCTTGTCAAGTAGTTGTAAATGATTCTAAATCTGGAGCTCAACGTGTCATCCTTTGAAGTTATGCCAAACTCATAGTTTTTCATCAAGTCCTTCTCAGCTTGCTCGATATAAGTGTCCGATGAAAGCTTGATAAACACGAGCAAATGCTCGGCATCGCCTGGTCTAATTGTTGCTGCAAACCCACCATCGTACAACTTATCAACCAACTTTGCCAATTCCTTTTCGGCTGTCCCCTTTTCCGCTTTCTCAACCGGGTAGTAAAAGGACATGTAGAAGTCCGGCTCAATTTCTTGAAGCGGGTACATCTTCTTCTTCTTGTTCTAATGCTCTATATAGTTGGAAAAGAAAACAAAAAAGATATAGTGACGACGGCCTTTCAAGTACGTGATACCCCTTGTTGAAAAATTAAATAAGTAGATAAACGTAGTAAAAAGTAGTAGAAAAAGAAGAAGAACGTACTCTTCCCTGTTTTTTTTTATACAATTAAGTTTCTAAAGGAAATATCGAGTCTTGAAGTTAAAGTGGGCAGATTCGTGGACTGATTTAAATAGAAAATGATGTAGCTGGAGAAAGAGCAAATGTGGTATGCATTGAAGAATTTAGACCCACCGGCCCATACCTATAACCCGTTAGTCTTGCAGGGCTCTACAATCCATCACCACCACTGCCACCACTTAAGAAAGAACGAAAAAATAATATGTCACAGCTTCACAGCCTACAGCCTACACCAACTACAACGACGACAATAACGACGCCAACAGCATCCACTACGGCGTCGCAAGGTTCGTCTTAACAAACAAGGGGTGGGCGGGGGGTGGGGAGAAGGAGGTCGACATGTTGCAAGTGCAAGTTTAAAACCGTCGAGAGCCTTGAACTCGAAGCCGTATGACACACAGTAGTTCACATTTGCACCCTCTACACCCTCGTAGCAAACTAAGTAGCCAGGATAAATCAATCAAGTGCTGATACATCTCTCCAGAGACAGGTCTGGTTGAAGAATAAAACCAACAAGCCTTGCTATCTACTATCTCTGCAGCAAGACTTTCTCCCTTTCTCTTGGAGATTTCAGTTCACTTATCCCCCCCCGTTACGAGAAAATTAACTTTATTGCTTGCTACTGCGGTGCTCTCGAATTGCGCAATCCATGACCCCCTTTTCCCATCTCAAAACTCTTCCAACATGGCTTTCCCATGGAGATTGGGTTCCTGTACCGGCTCTAAAGCAAAAAAATCTAAATTAGTGTCTACTTCAAAATGTTCGGTGCAGAAACCAACTTTAAAGGGGAGAGGAAGGGCAGTGGGTTAGTTTGGTCGCAAGATTATTATCCCGGGATTTGATAGTCCACTTCATACATAATTGTTGTGAAATTCTCAAAAAGATCTCACTATCAGTTTTTTAGATCCACTTGGGGAATGGGGAATAGATGATGATAGTTTACACATGTTCGATAAAAAAACAATTCTCCCCCACCTACAAACCTACATATTCTTTTGGTATTGGCCTAAAGACTCTAATTCTGCCACTCTTCATGTTGCCGACCTTGTACAGCTCCTTCTTTACGAGACCCGACTTCTCCTGCTCAAAGACTTTGAACTTCTCCTTGATGGGGTCAAACTCGTAAATCACCGCGGCAAACGAATCGCCAAGATTCACCGATTTGTTGGCCATAATGGTCTTGTGAGCTTCGAATTTACCATTCTTGATCCACAAGATATCTCCAGCCTGGATGTCGTCAATCTTTGATACATTCGAATTGTTAAAGTTCTTGTATATCGTAACACCATAGGACTTGTTGCCAATGGGTGGCACCACATAAGAGCTTAACCGGGAACTGCCAAAAACTTGTTCCACCAAACGTTGGTCTAATTTTGTGCCCACTAGTTGGGCAGTGGCATTGACAAGAACGGAGCCGAATTGCTTGTGAGCCGCATCTAGCAAGTCTTTCCGAATAGGTGGACTTGGTTTCCAGAACTGGTTAACCAAATGCACCGTGTTTCGCGGATCCTGCTCCTCGTACTCTATTTCGAAAACGACTTTGGATAGGTCGTAGAATAAAACGTAGTAATCCTTTATTATCAATGTCCGGCCACCTCGTTTGTGGATTTTGTTTGTATCCATCTCGTATACCAAATCGACTCCGATTTTCGCGGTGAGCGACTCTGGCAACTCGTTTTTCAACCACCATGTAGAAGTCGACTTTATATTTGCAAGCTCAAACCCTACTTGCTCCAACGCGATTTCAGCCTGGGCCTGGTCTGAGCCCTTGAGAGACCTCGATCTTGAAACATTGCCCAGATCGGTGGATTTTCTTGCCGCGGTTGAGCCAATGGAACCGCCTGTCGAAGTTTGAATCAACGCGGGCACATCCGTGGCAGCGCGCTTGGGAGGTCCGCCATATGGAATTGGTGGAGGTGCCGCGAATTCGGGAACCGGCGGAGGTGGAGCCTTTGGACGGTGCTCCTGCGCAGTGCTCAAGGTTTGAGCACGTGGCACTTGGGGAAGCGGTGGTTGAGCATGAACTAAGTCGGCAGGGTCCTGGTCATCTTCCTCGCTCGAGTCATCTTGGGCTTCTTGATGAGATGGCACTGGTGGCACTGGTGGTGGTGCTGGGGGAGCCTCTTGTTGTTCCTCCGCGAAGGAAGGTTCGGGTCTTGGAGGAATTGGCCCAGGAGCTGGCACAGGAGGTGGTGGAGCTGGCGCACGATCACGTTGAGTACCTGGAGGCACTGAAGGCACTGGGGGCATTGGTGGGGCAGCAGCAGCAGCGGAAGGATGAGGAGCCGTTGGTGGAACTGGAGGGACTGCAGACTGCGATGGTCCCGGTGGAACCAGTGGAACCAGTGGAACAGCCGGTATGGTAGGTGCATTCTTCAAAGATGGGTGAGGATGAATAGGTGGATGTGGCACTGTCGGATTCGGTCCATATTGCTCTTCTTGGAGTAAAGCGGTTTGATCAGAGTCTTTTCCTTGCCCTGGTGAAATATGCTTGGTCTCCAACGGTGCCAACTCCTCCTTTCGAACATATTCGTGGGGTCTCGACATATCGGACAAGTCTTCGTCAGCTTCATAGCCCGTTCCTTCTGCTTCGACCGTACTGTGTTTTTGTAATCTGATTGGATGAGCTTTACCATGGTCATCAGCGCCGCTATCGGATATATTTGCATGGCGCCCCTGGTAAGAGTCCGCGATTTCACTGCGGGTAATAACCTCTGCCTGATCCTGGTCCGAGGGTTCATCGTCCTCGGCCATCGATGAACTTTCCTGACTAAACTTTGACACGGGGCTCTGCTGCGTCACGGTGGCTATGGGTGGCACTGGAGCACCAGCAATGGGGGATGACGAGGTTGGTACAGCCGGAGCAGCCGGAACAGCCGGAACAGAGGGAGCAGCTGCAGCTGCAGCTTCACTTGTTGATGGCGCGGACGCGCGATCTTCTGTAACTGGCGGCGCGCCCAGTTGTTTAATGTGTTGTGGATCTATCCCTGCTGGCGCAGAGGCAGGAATAGCCTCTGAATGCTGATTCTTTGCAGAAGCCGAGTCGGGAGCCTTTGGTAAGCTCTTGGATTTCTTGGCTTTATCTGCTGCTGCTGGTGGCGCAGCACCGAATGGTGTGGGCATGCCCATCATTCCAAACATGTTTCTTCCTCCTGAGATTTTAGCCATTCTCTCCACTAACCTCCTGCGCTTGAGTTCCTCGCTGTCTTCATCTTCTTCCTCTTCCTCTTCTTCTTCTTCTTCTTCTTCTTCTTCTTCATTGTCATCTTCATCTGCATCACCTTCCTCCTCCCGCTCCTGTTCATTGTCCCCCTTTGCGTGCTTGTACCCTTCCAATTGGGCATAATCTCCCTCATTTCTTTCTTCTTCTCCTGTCAATGGTTCCCGCTGCTCAAGCAGGGGATCAAAACTACCAGGAACTGTTGCAGTGTGCACGGGCTCGCCGGGATGGCCCTCCTCGAATTCAAAGCTTCCGCGGGTCTGTGGTCCGCCACTCTGGCTCTCTTTGAGATGCTTCAATCTCTCCTTTTCCTCAGCCTGCTTTTGCTTCTTCTCCGCTTTGCGCTTCAAAGCAGCCTCCTCCCTCTCGGCCTGTTCCTGTTGCTGCTTCTGTATTAAAGCGATTCTTTCCTTCAAGGAAACTTTTGGCCCTTCTTCCGCGGCTTTCTCGGATTCTGTCGCTGGATGCTCTCTTACAACGTCACCTGTTGGCTTCGAGTCGTGGACGGGATGGACAAGCAAATTCGACTCGTCCCTGGGCTGGATTTTCGGAACATAAGACGAAGTAGAGGCAGCAACAAACTGCTTCTTTACGCTGTAAGGATCAACAGGCTTGGAGATGGATCCCTGAGGCCGAGGCACGGCAGGTGAATGGTGGTCCTTTTCGTGGTCCTCGGTAACTTCGGCGCTTGTCTTGCTGGCTTGCGACGCGGCATTCGGCTCCAGCTTTGGCTCTGGCTCGGAATTGGTCGCTGCCGGGACTTCTTGAGACACCGGTGGTTCGTTTACTGGATCTTTCTTCACTTCTTGCTTTCTCACGGGCCTGTTCATGGTGGGAACGTCGGGCACCACCATTATCTCCACGAAATTTTTGGGAAACATTCCCTCTTTGCCTTCGTACTCGCCCGCATACCATTCGTCATTCTCAATTGATGTAACGGTGACAACTTGGCCCGCTGCAAAGCTCAAGTCGTCCTCGTAGTCTGACTTATAATCAAATATCGCTTTGACTTTGAATGGCAATGGAGGCTCAGTCATGTCCGGATCTCAAAGGAATAACGAGCCGACCAGCAAATCTCAATTGAAAACAGAGAAAAAAGGAAAAATAGGCAGTCGTTGAGTTATGAGTTTAGTAAGTAGAATTGTTTCGGATTTGTTGAATAGATGTTTTGGAGAACCAGACTAGAATTTGAACACGTAAGGAGGCAATTTTCTCCATAAAAGAGGAAGCAGGAGAGTGATAATTAATGACCGACCAAAAAACCTCACATTGGCGGGCGCGCGCAATCATAGATTTTGGTGAGATTGGAAACCTCAGTTTATCGTCGTCTTGTTGTTAGTGTGGAAATGGCAATCGCATAAACCGTTGCATGTTTTGCAAACATCGATACTGTTTCACCAAGAGCTGCGAATGTCAAGTCGATACTGTCATTAGCTACAATTGTGTGTTTTCTTCGCTGAGATTGCCCTATGACGACAATGACGAGCACATATTGCAAAAAACCCCTAAACTTCTGAGCCTCATTAGCTCAACCCCCCCCCCCCCCCCCCCCCTTAATCCTCTTGGGAGAGCTCTCGCCTGTATTGGTGTGAAGGCTTGGTCTTCTCAACTGCCCCTACTACAAGAGGCAAAGGCGAAAGACAAGTAAGGAAACACTGCCAAATCAGAGTCCAGTCGAGTTTAAATAGCATCAAAGGCACACACGAAGAAACCTCGCTTATCCCATTCTTTTTTAGCGAGATCGAAGTTGCTTCGAAAAAAAAACTTGCAATTTCCCGCTATTTGGTTCCGAGCGAATAGCCTCTCTCAGCTGTCTCGTGACACGTCTTGATTTCCAACGCTGTTAGATCACGGATCAAGATCAGTTTCTATTTTCCCATACTTTATTATCGGCATTAACCGAGTCAATTTGCATTTTTGTCAGTTTTGCTGGTGGACAAAGAAACTGCTACCTAAGCTCCTACCTAGGCTCCAGCATTGGCTCTTGCGGACCCACTTCTTCCCCTACTGTGCTCGGCCTATTCAGGTGGGCCTTTCACCTTCTAACGATGGATGGAGTCAAAGACATAAGAGAGTATATGCTTGCTTCCCATGGTAGTTCACGTATCAGTATGTCACGTGACACGGAATTTCTATACAACCAACTACGCACCTTACCAAATTTGGTGTAAGTTTTCAACAGATTACAATTCTGGAGTTTATTCATAAACATAGAAAACAAAGAAACAGTACACGGAAAGTCTTGATCCAAGGCGTTGCACATTCCGGTAAAGCACGAGATATATATATATGTATATAGACTTATTTGTTTGTTGCTGAATCACTAGCTCATTTTCTGGCTCATTCTCGGCATGTCATCTTCGATATACGCCGGCTCGAGAACGCAGTTTTCACCGTCAAAGAGACCAAGTGCCGTCACCACAAACTCGAGCTCGGCCTTGCACATTACACAGGACGCGCTTGCCTCCTGTCGAGAGTCAAAATTCTTCAACTACCACCAGGGCGCGTCGATAACCTCGTTGGATTTCGACGACACGGGCCAGTACTTGATCTCCTCGGGCATCGACAAGTCGATCCAGCTTTACGACTGCTACAAGGGCATACACTACAAAGACATCCAATCGCAGAAATACGGTGTTCACTCGGCTCAGTTCACTCACGAAGGGCTCAATTGCCTATACGCATCGACGCCGGACCCGACTGCTTCTGACGGCAACGAGAACGTTATCCGATACTTGTCCTTGTCCACGAACCAATACATCCGATATTTCAAGGGACACAAAGCCCAAGTGAGTAACCTTGAAGTGAACCCCGTCAACAACACTTTCATGAGCTCAAGTTATGACGGGACCGTCAAGTTTTGGGACCTAAACACGTCGTCAGCCACGGGGAGCATCGGCACGGGACTGAATACAATCGCAGGGTACGATCCCCATGGCATCGTGGTGGCGATTGGCAAGGGCCCGCAGAAGGACGCAAAATTGGGAACCGTTGCCCTTTACGACCTCAAAACTTTCGACAGAGGCCCATTCTTAAGTGCGGAAATACCGTGCATGCCGCGACAGCTATGGAACAAGTTGGAGTTTTCAAACAACGGGCGCTTGATCTTGGTGTCAACCGATACTTGCGAGCATTACATCTTGGACGCGTTTCTGTTGAAACTAATGGCAATCATCAGACTCACCTACCGGCGAGACGATCGCTGGATGTCCACAAAATACCCCTACTCGGGCTGCTGCTGCTTCACCCCTTGCGGCAAGTTTGTGTTGGTGGGGAGCCCGAAACACATTGTGCACATTTTTGACGTGAGTGAGTTGAAGCAAGATGCAGAAAAGCCCACTATCTTCTCTCGCTCGGCTGACGTGCTCAAGTCAGCGCATGGCATCCCCAAAATTGTCCTATTCAACCCCAGGTTGTTCACATTTGCAACCGCTGACGTGGGTGTATCACTTTGGCAACCCAACTCAGGAGAGAAAACACTTCCCTAAAGAAAAAAAAAAACCAGTCTCCACAGAAAATGCAATACGTATATTTGTAGATATATATATATACAGATGCAAGCTATTCAATATAGGATGAGCTCTGGTGTGTTGCTGCGATATTTGCAACGAGCTTCAACGGCAAATACAGAGTCAACTAGGTGTAGGTGTGAAAGTTTTGCAAAACTTGCAACGAACAGCACGACGCCAGAATCGAGATATGCAACTTTTAAAACGGAGAGGTTCACGCAGCACACACAGCACACGCAGCTTTCCCCTGGGCTCAAACGGTACCAAACAAACGAGCTTCCTGTTGATAGATCGGAAATCAGGGGAGTAGATTCTGTCGTCCACAGCTTAATTCAGACGAAATTCGGCCCAAAAAAGTATGCTCCCGTGTTGCGGAATCCGTTCGTCACCGTGCTGTTCTTTCCCAAAGAGCACTTTGTCAGCAAGTACCGGAAATCCAATGTGGCTTTCGCGACAAGTTCCTTTCTGGTGAGCATGATGAATAGCGTGAAGCTAGAAAAAGAGTGGAAATGCTATACCGGGAAATACCAGAATCTGGGCTATTTGCGAACCAAGGCAAACCCCATGGAACGAGCATACAAGAGAACAGTGACAAGCAAGCTATTCAGGGGTCTTTTCATCAAAGCTCTCGACGAGCTGAGAAGTTTGCCCCACATTGATCGCATCGCGGGGGTTTTCCGCTGTTCGATTTCTCGCATTCCCATCGATGATGCTGAACGCAACTCGATTCAGCGTGATTTCGCGAGAATGATTAACAAGATAACTTCCGATGGGAAGCTATGGCAATCGCTCAGCGAACGTGCTCTGGAGTCTAACGAAAACAAGTCTCTCGTGTCAATCGCGAGAGGCATCAAGGAACGCTCCGTGGTCGATGGGTTGGCTCAATCTCAACTCAGGCTTCCGTTTATCCATGATGCAGTTTACAAAAACTCGGTGCACGACAACAAAATCAGCAAACGGAGTCATCAAAATGGGAGAGAACTTCACCGTCTTTTCGGTGCAAAACTTCAAAGCAAAAATCCAAAGCAGCAGCAGACGCAATTTCGGAGAAAAACGACACAACAAAAAGGGGAAAAGGCAAACTGGGTATAGAAGCTCTATTTAAACCAAGGACCAAGAAGGAAGATCAGTCTCAAACTTGGAATCGCCAAATTCGAAACTCAACGAGTGTAAATAGATCCGCGAGTCCACCAGTACGTAACTCTCTTCAAAAACGAGACGATTGCACTCTTTGCATCTTGTTTTCTTCCTCATGTTTATATGAGCAGAATGTTCCGCTTTAAGTCTAGCTAATGTTTCAAATACTTGCAGCTCGTTGGCATCATCATTAAGAACCGCCTTCATATCAACAGTCTTGATTTCATCTTCACCTGTATCTAGATCCCCGCGCATTTGGGAAAACTGGGGAAACTTTTTGAAAAGCATGGCGTACAATTCGTGCTCGATTTTGCACCTTAGCGCATACGTTGATGACTCGTCTTTTGGCTTGTAAAAGTAATCATTTGAGATAGGGTAGCCCAATCTCGTCAAGTGTATTCGAATTTGGTGAAACTTGCCCGAGATGGGCTGACACTTTACAATACTCTGGTTCAAATTCTCGTTATACCGGACCCGTTCAAACAAAGTCGACGTGTCGGCCTTCAATGCTTCGAGATTGTCGGGCTCGATGTAACCATTCATGTTGATGGTTATGGTCGGGCACGTATATCTGTATTTGCCCTCGGGAAACTTGCCATCGACGCGTGCCAAATACGTCTTTTTCACAGAATCCTTTTTTGACACCAACAAGTTCAGATATCCGACAGCTGCCTCCTTGTTTTTGCACAAGATGAGTATCCCACTAGTTACTTTATCCAATCTGTGACATGTCCAAATAGATTCTAGCCCATAGGTATCCTTGACTATTGCCGAAAAGGTGTTATAATTGTAGGCTCCCGTGGGGTGTGTTGGAATACCAGCTGGCTTGTCCACTACTATCACGTCATCGTCCTCAAATATAACTTTAACGGGGCCGTTCCATGCTATGCTCGGTTCATGAACGTGTTTGCAATAATGGATCAAATCTTTGAGCTCTATTCGTCGGTCTTTGAGTACCTCGATGCCTTTTAATGTTGAAGATGGCTTAGAAGTGCCAACGTTGTTCTCCACATACAAGCTGCCACTGGCAATGTCATCAAGGATCAAGCTCTCGGGCTCGCCAAAGTCATGCTTGAATAGCTCCACCAATGTTTTCCCAACCCATCTTTTCTTTGGATGTGTTTTGAAGTTGACGTAGTGGGGCAAAACTTTGCGTATGCCGTTCTCCACTATGATCCTTGACATCTGGCAAGCAAGAAGCTTGGTGCTATGTCGAAGAGGTCGAGCTTGGTAGCTCTTTTCTGCAACAACTCCACCACGTCGACTTTTTCCGGTTGTTCTCGCAGTGTGGAGACAATGAATTTTGCAACCATAAGAAACAATGTATAATACGAACTATAAACGAACTGGAGAATGAAACTGGAGAAAGAAAACAAAAATTTGAGATGTAATGGGGTCATTTTTGACTAGGAAGAACGTTGGCTTTACGTTCTCGCATGACATTTCCAGGTGGGCCATACTCGCAAACCACGTAGAGCCACCAGTTCTCCGCCCGGCAGTCCTTATAAGCGCATCCCAACTTGGTCGATCCTTTCCACACCACTTGCGTGAAATGGTCGTACGAGTTGGCATAGGAGTAGCTGTACAGCTGCTCTTCGTCGGTTCCAACTCACGTGATCATTTATCTTACGTGCAAAAGAAGAACGGTATATATATTTTGTAAAGACTAGCTAACGATAAGTCGAACTGAAAAGGCTTGTATTCTTTTTCTTCTTGGAGGGATATGAAGTTGGTGCGTTGTAAAGCAAGACTAGTTGCTAGGAAGGACATTAGCGCGATTCTGGCCCACGACATTTCCAGGTGGGTCATACTCGCAAACCACGTAGAGCCCCCAGTTCTCCGCCCGGCAGTCCTTATAAGCGCATCCCAACTTGGTCGATCCTTTCCACACCACTTGCGTGAAATGGTCGTACGAGTTGGCAGATGAGTAGCTGTACAGCTGTCCTTCGTCGTACCATGCCTTAACGGCAGCGGGACCATCTTGGAATCCACAAGCCAAGTTCTCGCCAAATTGCCCGTGCGTGTGGGTCAAGATCCCTGAGCAGTCGTAGTTGTCAGCGTCTTTCTTGGCGTAGTTGTAAGCGTCAACGCTCCACGATAAAGGCGTTGCTTGGTGGTCGGCTCTGTAGTTGTTGTGGGCGTCGAGAATTGCAGAAGCAAAAGAAGCGTCGATTCCATCGCATTGACTGATCGCAGCATAAACGTCGGAGCTTGACGCAGGCGTTGAGCTTGCGGTTGATGATGACGACGATGACGATGACGATGATGAGGGGGTTGAGCTTCCGGTTGTTGATGACGAGGGGGGTAATAACAAAGATAATAGTGGCTGTGATGCTGATGATGACGCGAAAGGACTAGCGGTTGCGCTCGAGCTGGGAGGCACGGCCGGAGATGAAGAAGTTGCCGGTGGTGAAGTCGAACTTGGAGAAGATCCAAATAACCAGGTTGTAAACGTCGTCAACCAGCTCGGGGTGCTTGATGACGATGAAGGTGACGAGGAGCTCGTTGATGGCTGTGACGAAGTGGACGAAGTGGACGAAGGGAGGAAATCATCTAGCAAGCCAAGCAAATAGCCCAAGAACCCATTGGGACTGCTGCTCGATGTGGCTGTTGCCGTGTTAGCTGGTATTGGCGGCGACGATGCAATCGCCGTAGTGGTGGGTGCTGCTGTGGCTGCCAACAATGGGCTTGCCGAAGCTGTTGTTGCTGTTGTTGGCGGTGGAGCCGCCGGTGGTGCCGTAGATGCACTCGACTGTGCTGTGCTTGATGGCCGCTCAAAGTCATTCCAAAGGTTCTGCAAGAAATTTGCGCTCGAAGTGGTAGCGGCTTTCGCTTGCGCTTGACCTTGACCAACAGCCGGCAAGGCGTTGTTTGCCTGGGCACCCGATGTCGATTGCGAACCCGTGCTTGTAGTTGAAGTGATAGTGACCAATGTCGTGATCAGCGTCACGGATGGCACCGGCACTGGCGCTGGCGCTGCACTAGCTAGTTGCAAAATGCATACAAGCGCCACTAGTATCGGCGGAAGTGCCATTTTTTCAGCAAATTGACTCATGCCGTTATTTTTTTTGTTTTTTTAAAGTTTCCGTTGGATCTTGACGAGTTTGAAAATTTTGAAAAAGCTTAACATTGCAAGAACTTGCCCAAGGCTTTTATACATCTGTTCATGGCTGTTACCTTTAAGATACATGTTGGCAGTGTTCCAATCCAATGTTCATCTACTCAAGTTGGTCGGTTGCAAATTTTTCTCGCTTTTTCCCAAAAGGGTAAAAAAAAATGGGTATGGCTGGTTCATGTTGCGTTACATAAAGGTTCAATCTCGACGCTCACAAACATCATTTCGTCCTCAGCCCGCCGTATCTGCTGCTGCTGGGCGAAACCTGTATTGTTCAAAACCACAGCTTGTACGTAACTGCGCAGAATAATAGGACCTCAAGTGCTGAATCAAGACCCCAAGAGGCGGAAATGAAAACAAGTTTGCAGCCAACTCTCCGTTAGTAGAGCGAGAAAAGCTACGAAAAGCATTGCTTCAACACTTCATTTTTTTTTTCTTTTGTCCCGTTTCTGGAAACAGAAAATAGGAACAGGTGATGGTGGTGGTGCCGTGGCTACAACTCTCTCTAAGAAAAAAAGAATAAGTTGATGCCGATCTAAAAAGATCGACCAAATGGTGGCCCCAATTCATCTAACCCGATCCTTGTTAGGAAAATTGTGAAAAACAAAACCCAGCACAAAATAACTTTCAGGGGAAAAAAAAGGCGGGGAGAGACAGAGGTAGAACCCCGTGGATAATGTCTTGTATTCTCGCCGAATTCATCTTCTCACTGATTGGAGGGAATAGGGGGGGGGGGGGGAGATATACGATGGGGTGGAGTGGTCAAGTGGTGGGACACACAAACCAAGGTTTGGAAAACCTTTGTTATTCTTGCAAGGTACGATTTATTGCCCCTTGTTCCACATTTTTGCATTCTCTTTCCAAACAATCCCCGTGAGGTCGGCTACTACAAGTGGCAATGCCTGCCCACCTTTATTTTCTATTGATCTCTTGCAAGCTTTTTATGGGTATGTGTCTTAGCGGGAAGAGAGGCGGAGGAGGGGCAGAGAAGACAAAAACTAGGGTCGTATTTCATACAATCAGGTTTCCATGCATTGGTGGTTCTCTATTTGATGATGATAAAGATACCATAGAGAGAAAGCCTCAAAAAAAAAAAAAAAAAAAATTAACAAGGGAGACGAACATTATTGGCACACCTCGATAACTAGTACCGCCCCACAAAAATTTCTTTTAGGGTGAACGCAACCACTTCTGCTATGCCTCCGCCGGTACATCTAACCGTGATGGCCAAATTTCTTCCGATTTCATCTAAGCGAGCTGCTTGAATCAACGCACCGTAGTTGGTTTTCTGGGTATGCAATATTCCTGCTCCGCACACGCAAACGTTTGCCGATGTTGCAGTTGTTGAGTTGGTGCCGCAGAGGATAATCGCAAACCCCAATCGGGATAAGGATCGGCTCATTGCCTCGGGGTCTTGTCGATGTGCCAATTGAAACTCCACCGTTGACTCCCCTTGTTGGCCCAAGTGCGCTCCAATCTGCGCCCATCTTCTTTCAAACTCCTCGGGTCCACTTAACGGGGTCGGGGTCGCAGTCCTCAAAATGCTAATGGGGATGCGCAAGTTAATCAGATTGAAAGAACCACCACACATAAAAGTAAACGCGACTATGGGACTCTCTTGGTGAGCCGTGACCCCGCGTATTAGCGCGCGTAGCTCCATGTTGGTTTTATCGGAAAAATCAGCTTGCGGAAGCTGTCGTGCTTGTATGAGGTAGTTGGGGTTGTTCTGGTCGGCGAGCGACTCCAAATCGAGCACATTGAGCCCCGTGATGTTTTTTCCCACGGCCTTGTATGCATTGTTTATAAATGTGAACTTGAGATCAAGATTGGCATTGTTCTTGACGAGTCTATAAGTGATTTTAACAAGCAGGTCCTCGTAAAAGATACCAACGTCAAATTGGAGCATCCGGTGGTAACCGGAGTACCAGTTTTTGGTCAATGCCTTGGATTGCGTCGCATGGCCGTTTCCTTGTCCATTGGCTTCATTGCCAGGTTTTTGGCCTCCACCTCTGATATTCTGCACCATCACCGCAGACTTTGACCGAGTGACCCCCGGGTGCTTTGCCAATACGCCTAGTCGACTCATAAGGGGGCTTTCTTGCTGGTTAAACGCTGGAAGCCCCTTGACGATTGTTTTTGCCAACTTGAAATCCGAATGCACTGTAGAAAGTTTCAAGTACTCGTATGCTCTTGTCTGAATCTCGAGATCGATTGATTGTGTCTCTGCCTCAAACAAGTCAATGATATCGGGAACAAAGTCAGCATCGGGGTTTTTAACGAGCTGTTTCAAGAAGGAAGTCAAAATCATTGCTCTCGTGGATGTGGTGACGACGAAATATGCATCGTAAAGCAAGCGGAATTGGATCTGGACACCGCCATCCTCCTCTTGACTCAATTTTTCGCCAAACTCTCCAAGGATGAATGCAGCTACTTTGATCATGGTCTCGGAGATTAGGGGTTGAGGTTGTTGTTCTTGTTGTTGTTGTTGTTGCTGGTTTGTAGATGGCGATGGGAATGGACGCTTGAGCAAATTGATTATAATCCTGCAGCTCTTTTTTTGCAAGTCATCGTTGTTTACAACAATCTGCACTATTCTCTCCCATATTTCATTATCGATAAAACCCACGCCGTTTGAGTTTGCGCCGCCTCCAATCGAAAGTAGTTTGAGCATTGTTGTCACGTACCACGTGGAGTCCGTGGCAAAAGTCTCTGCCAACACTGCCACTTTTACCGACAATTCGCTCTTGAGCTGTAAATCGGCGTGGGGGAAATAATCTAGCAACTGGTTGATGATGGTTGTGTAACTTTGCTCATTGCAGATGGTGTACAACAAGTCCAACGCTTTGCGGCGGATCGAAATGTCGTTATCATGCAATAACCTGAGGATAAGAGGCAAGTTTTCGTCAAATGTCTCCTTTGAAGACAAGTAAGACGACGATTTCAGTCTCGAAGTTAGCTTAATTAATGCGTCAAGTGCAAGGTATCTGGTGTTTGTGTCGTTTGAACTGATGAGAATCAACAAGGCATTTGAAGCGCCCTTGATCGCCTCGCACGATGCCTCGAGAAACACGGCTAACGAGACTGCTTGAAACAAAATTGAGCTTTGAAAGTTCCTGTTTGGCAAGCCTCGTACCCGAAGAGATGCATTTTGTATGGCTTTAGCCACCACTTGGCGTAGATCATTGACTGTACTCACATCGAGATTGTCCAAGGTCAAAACCCTATTGTTATTTGTACCGGTGGTATCTCGAGCTAGAAATGCATTCTCGATAAACTGAATGAGCTTCACCACAAGCCATGGTGCCGGTGTGTCGTAATAGTAGTACTCCTTAGGGCATTGTCCCTCCACCACTAGCAAATATAGTCTCTTTGCGATTGAAGGGACCACAGAGCGGACAATTTGCGGAGACAATGTCAACATCAAGTTGAGCAAGGACACGCTCGAGGTGACCACTCCCAAATCTTTTGACTCTTCGACTATTTTTAGGATCCGGGGAGCCCAATTTCTGTTTTTCACTAAAACATCGGGGTAGATTTGGAGCAATGACTTTAGTGCAATGGCCGCTTTCTTCTTGACGACCGGTTTGCTGAGAGGAGATGTCAATGAGGCATAAACCATGTCTATGATTTCGACCCATTTGCCCGAATTGGAGTCGGTGTCGTGAATTGTTACGTTGGTGGCTGTAAAGCACGAAGCAATCATTTGTATTGCTAGACAATTGGCATTTTCGTCTGTCGACTGCAAGTCCTGTACAATCTGAGGGTGGATTTCCACCAAAATGCGGTTTAAATGCTCTTTTGCCGTAAAGACGCTCTTTCTCTTGAATTTTTCATTATTCAAGAAAATCGCCCCGGCGAGATACCCCAACTTCTTCTCACTGAACACTTTTGACGCCATGAGCTCTTTCGACTCTCGTAGTCCAAAATCGACCGTTTCCGACTCGCCCAAGACATAGATGTATATCAATCTGCAGATGTATTTCTTCTTTTGCGCTCCACTAAGAGCCGTCGAAGATTGGAGTTTCAAGCGGATCTTGTTTGTTTCCTGGCTGATTTTCTTGAACTCCTCCTCTTGGTCCTTGGAGTTTCTCAAGTCGACAATAAACTGGTTCAACCCTTTCATGGGCCCTTTGGTGTTGCTTTTCAGCATGTCGAGAGTTCATGTATTGGTTGCTAAAAAAGAAGAAGGGACATAGTTCTGCTGCTGCTAAAAACGGGAGGAGAAAATAAATCTACAAGCCGTCACTCTCGACAACTAGAGCGCGATAATCTCTCGTGCTCTGTTTCCTTCTCGCGGAATAAGCATCCAGATAAGCCACAACGTCGCTATATGGCTGGAGTTTTCAGTACTCATGTAGACACCTAGGTAGGGGTTCAATTGGCTGTTCGCAATGCCGTGGTCTGATGATTTGCCCAAGAAAAAGAAAAAACCAAAAAAGGGCTCTTTTTTGTAGCCTAGTCATAGAGATACTGGATCGGCTGTTAAACAAAAGCAAATAGGGAAGACAGACGGTGGGTTTTTTCCGGCACGCCTAGACCCGCTCTCACTTAAATCCTGAGGGCAAAAGTACAACTACCACCACGATAAGACCCAAGTGGAGCAGAGGTTCTGTTACTTTCAGGACAAAGGACAAGGAGGCTTTCCTTCCACTATGCGAGTGTTGGAGTCTGTATCGCCCAGGTGTTTGAGCTGATCTGCTGCGCTGGGAGTGAGAGCACTTTGCTCGCGTCTTTTTCAGTAGAAAAACCGCCCATGTTCAACAAGCTGAGCTTGGAATGATTGTGATGCCTTCACATCTGTCGTAAGAAATTGTTGAAATGCAAAAGATTGTTGGTTATCTGTCTTGAAATCATCAACTGTGTCCTTTTACTCAGTATTGGCATGTTTGCTCCCCTCTGGTTATAGAGTGAATACCCACGATGTCTTTCCGGGCACTTCTTTTGACCGCAACTAACAGCTAAAGATAGAGGCAAAAGAGACGTACAAACTATTGACGTGCGATCCTCCAATTGGGAACCGTTGTAGAATGTACGTACCACTCGTGGTTGCAAGTAAAGTGGGTGGTTTGATTGTAACGGTGAACCTGTAATGTGTTGCATCTGTATGTGGTAGGTGTGCGGCGTGGGGGTAGTGTACCTCTGCTACCAATTTCGCGAGTGTTTTTTCATTGGTCATAAAACAACCTTCGGCTTTGGCTGTTAGCATTGGTGTGGAAAAAAAAAGTTAACTAGTGGTAGTAGTAGCAGTAGCATTTGAAGGCCAATCTTCATCAACACTCAGCATAGCCACAACATCATGTCTTCGGTTGCCAAACAAGTGGGAGTCAAAGTGGACTTCAACAAAATCATCAAGAGTTTAGGATTGACCGGTGAAACCGCCGCTTCTTTGCAGGCTTTCAGAAAAAGATACGATGAAGCCAAGAAGAACTACATAGACTTGTCAGCTCAGGCAACAGAGATTGACTTCAGCCACTATAGATCCGTGTTGAAAAACACCAAGGTTGTCGATGAGATTGAAAAAGCCGTGGCATCGTACAAGCCAGTCACAATAGACCTTTCCAAGAACTTGAAGAACATCGAGTTGTACGAGCAAAAAGCCGTTGAAAATGCAAAGTTGACTGAAAAGTCAGTGACGGAAGAGATTAAGCAGTTACAGGCTACTTTGAAGGACATTGAAAGTGCCAGACCATTCGACCAATTGACCGTTGATGACGTTGCCAAGGCCTCTGACTTGGACGAAAAGACTACATACATGGTTAAGAATGCCAAATGGGTTGTTCCAGGCTACAGAGAGAAATTCGGTGACTTGGCTGCTATGTAAGAAGGATAGAAGACGGTTTTTGAGTTGTTAGTGCTAGTCCATTCTTCGACTTATATATATATATACATATATACAGTTGTGTTTTCTCTTTCAACAAAAAAAAAAACAAAAGATTGCGATAGAATTGGGGATTCTTCTTCTTTTTATTCTCATGTCCATCGATTTTGCTCTTTGTCAAAAACCTCTACTTTACTTGCTGTTCTGTGTATCAAATGGTCAAACGATTCAAGAAATGACGTTGGCAATTTGCTATATTTTTGAATCTCCAGGCTCAGGTAATGCTTAGGTGCGGCGATGCCGGAGTCAAATGTGGAATCGTAGCCCACGACCATGACGGGACACCTGTATTTCAAAGCGATCTGCTTCAACAAAGCACTGAGCTTGTGGAAAATGTTCAGTTGCGGAACGTAGGCGTGGAAACCGAGCTGCTCGTAGTTTTCGTCAGTTGAAACTTGCAAATCCCAGTAAAACATCGAGATGTTTGAGATATACACTGCTTTCAACTGCGTCTCCATTTTGGCCACCGCTGAGCAAATGCAGTTGACCACGTCGTCCAAGATACCAAGTAGCCCAGCAATTGTCTTTGCTTGTGTCAAGTCCGACGAGAACTGAGGCTGGCAATCTCGTAAAGCCTTATCCTCGCCGCATAAAATAACCAACGTCGTTTCACGGTTAGGTAAAAGTTTGAGCATGGCCCTACCGAGCGGTTTACTTGCCAAGAGAACAAGACACGTCTGTTTCTGTTCTATATTCAATTGCGGCTCATCTCGCGTGGATGGTATACTAATGTTGGCATGTTCAAATTTCAAGTGGTCCGTTAGTTTAGAAATCTTCATGTTTTTTTTATTCTACTAGCAACATTTTTCGAACCGGCAATACTTTGCCCGGTATGGTATATCAATCAAGTGGTCAGCCCTGGCGTCAAGATGTGTTTGGTTCTGTCCCTTCCAACCGATGTTCGTTTACATAGCAATATCTGATGGTGTACTCCACTGCCTGTTGAATTTTTTTCCCACTGCACAATTATATTCCAAGCAGTTGCGGCTAAGGTGTCTTGGGACTGAAACCATAATCTACCATCAAAATACCACGCTCCTCACCATCACAGACCACACACCCCACAAGCCCCTTCTGGGACAAAAAGCATCCTATGTTGGCCATAACCATTCCATATCTACTATTACGACGGATCTTGAGCCGACTATGGCAGCTTTTGCTCAAGATCTCGAGATACGTTTCCGTCTTCCATTATAGATTGTACTTTGCAGTGCTACATGAGCAAACTTTAGCCGCGTTTGCATGGGATCTCACCAAGACATCTACCTTCATCGCGCTATGCGTGGCATTCACCGTGTTGTTCAACCACATCCCACGCACAGAGTACATATGCTACAAGTTTCTATACCGGTTTGACTCGTATTTCTTTGACATTTGGAGCCAGCCAATTGGCTCGCTAACGGGGTTGACGTTGACTGGACTCGCTGCGTACATGATGCTTTATTATTTCTATACCGATGAGGAGGAGGAGCCCACGGCTTTGCCCAACCATTATCACCACTATCAGCAGGTGCTGCTCGCGCACTTGAAACCGTTGCAGATATCGCTGGTGTTGATGAATGAGAACGTGGTGCATATATCTACCGCGAGCTCACGGGTTTCAACTGCAGAGTCAACCACAACCACAACCACGGGCTCTAGCTCGTCCACGTTGTCACCCGTTGGTGATCCGTACAACATATTCGCAGAAGAGGCAGAGGTTTGGCAACTCAATACCCCCGTCTCAAGCGAGTCCTTTGCATACGATAACCACAAGTTTCCCCAAGATACAAACAAGTTCAATCTTCATAGCCTGTTTTGGGACAGAGCCCCCGTTATCCTTTTCGGTTCCGCATGGCTCATCCTCAACATTGTGCAAAAGGGGAAGCATCCAGTTTACAAAACCAAAAACATCGTCGCTTGGGCGTTTCACGTGCCGGTCCACTTTGCCGTGCCCCTAGTGGCAGTCGCATGGCTTTACATATGGCACGCCCCCGGTGCAGCGCGTCTATTAATCACATGTCTCGGGTTGCAAAACTGTGCTGTGCTCTTCACCTATCTCGTGTTCCCCAATGCTCCCCCGTCGTTTATCAAGTTGTTTGGCGAGAACAGGGTGCCTTCATTCGATATGGTATACAGCGATAGCCAAGCTTCCGAAGATAAGAAATTTTCATTCATACTCCACAAGGCGCTCCATTATGCTGCTCCGCATAAGTTTGCTTCGTTTCCCTCGTTGCACTCGGCGTTTGCTTGCTTGATCTGTTTTTTCGTGTGCCATTACTCGAAATGGTCCTGGTTTAAACTACTTAGTGTTGTCAATGTCGTGGGCCAGTGGTGGGCCGAAGTATATTTGGACCACCACTGGAGAATCGATAGTTTAGCTGGGTTGGTCTATGCTATTGTTATTTGGACATGGGTGAGAAATTACAACCAAAGTTTAGCCAAGATCGAGCTGAAGTTTGAGCAAGCGAGGGCGAATCGAGACTTTGTCAATGGGAGCACCATGGGGATGCGATTGTTTCGAGCGACAAAGTTGCAAAACTCCTTTGATCCAAAGGCATAAATAACTATAAGTAATTTTTTTTTTATCTCCAAAAGTAATACAATGTTTCAGAGAATCACCAGAATTTATATGTAAAACTCCAGAGATATGCTAATGTATTATCGATAGATAAAACCTAAACCTAAACAACAAAAATGTCAAAAAAAAAATTTAATGCGATAGACCAAAGAATCGTGGTAAATGCTTAGCTCTTCAAAAACTAAACAAAAAAAAATGGGCTGTCTCTTCCCCCATTTTCCTTGTCGATGTGAAATGTCAAATGGGCAAAAACAAATTGGTCCTTTGTTTCTTCAAAAGAAAGCCCCATGATAAAAAAAAAAATCCTCCCCCTTCTCCTCGGTATAAAAAGACCCTAAAAGCAAAAAAACAAGTCGAAAGTGATGTTGAAACTCAAAAAATGGTGAAAAAAAAAATGACTGCAAAAAGTGGGTTGGTCACGTGCAAAGTGACATACCGACCCGCCTCACCACCTAAAAAGGAAAAAAAAAAAAGAACCAAAAAGCAAAAAAATGAAAAGGTCCGCTTCTGCTTGATCAGCACTCAATCAACTCAACAACATCCAAAGTAACTGGATGGCATTGGAATCCAATGGGTTGGTCGTATAAGTTGTAGAAATGACCGGAAGCACACTGGTAGAACTTGGTAGAGTCTCCCAATGCCAATTGTCCGTCTTTGGTAACCGACCAACCAGCAGCGTAAACGGCTCCATGTTGAGGCACTGGTCCATCAAATTGGAACTGGTGGCTCGATACAATACAGCCGATCCTATCGTCGCAATCTCTCAAGATGGAGTCTTTCAAGGACATTCTCAAAGTTGATTTGGTGTAGCAGGCAACTGAGTAAACTGGTGATACAAAGCCATCATCGCAGTCTTCACCATAGTACCCTTTGTTACCTCTGCCCCTGTCGTAACTATCTTCCTCGGAGAACTCTTCGCAGTCTTCGTAGGAGACCTTGTTTCCGCCCTTGTTGTATGAGGGTTGCTGTTGTCTGTTCTCGTGCTTCTTATTGTGAGCTTCGTCGCCACGATGCTTCTTACCGCCATACTTGCCCCCGCCGCGGTAGCTGTCGTCGCCTCTAAAGTTGTCGGAATCATCAGTCTTGCGCTTCAACAACCTCTTTCCATCAACGTATCCATCATTCTTGTCAAAGTCCCTGTACCCTTTGCTGCGGTCATTGGATCCGTCTTTGAAGCCGTCATCGTAGCCGTCGTGCTTACCGTATCCTTCATTGTATCCATCATGCTTGCCGTAACCATCGTCGCGGTGGTCTTTGTATCCGCCATCATCGTAGTAAACCTTCTTTCTATCATCTTCGCAATCCTTGTCATACAACTCCTCGTTTATCTTTTGTACTTGTCCGTCCTGGATTTGCAAAATGACATCTTTGGTTTTAGTGGGCTTTGGAGCTGGCGTAACAATACTGGTGGTGATTGTAGTAGTCAAACTTCTTGCTATGGAGCTATGCGCCGGTTCTCTCAAGTCGCCGTCATCGCATACGACATAGGGGTTAACCACAATACCAAATTCAAAGGGCAAAGTCTTGAAACTTCCTGGTAATGGTTCACAGCTTGGCCTGTATTTGGTCCAATCGTCGCCTGTAGCTGGCACGTAGTGTGTGAATACAGATGGTAGGTTTATGAGCACTGCTGGTAATATTAACGTCGACAATTGAAGCATCTTTTTTTTTTTGGTTCTTTTTCTTTTTCTATTTGTTTCTACCTTGAATGCGCCCTCTTTCTTTGTTGCTAATACGTGAAAGTTGGCAAGAAGAAGAAGAAGAAGAAGAAGAAGAAGGTATGGTGTGGTTGATGGAAATGGTTGAGTAAAAACAGAAGATTTATATGCTCTTTTTATTCTCATATCGAATTGGCTGCAAACTTTCTATTATTTGTAACGCTTAAGCGGCACCTCTTTTCGCGCGCTCCCCCCCCCTTAATTGCATTGAAATTTTTGATATACCACCCAGGAAGCATATCTTCATCGAGGACAATTTCCAACACCTGGATCTCCCCTTCCTTCCTCCTTTCTTCCTCTCTCACTCTGTCCCTCTCTAGAAATCCGATAATTGGACCGATCTTAGTTGATAAGCGAGGGATCTACCTTCCTCAAGCTGAACCATGTGCACATGCTCTCTAGCCCGCAACAGGCCTGCCCATCAATCATGAAACCAACAAAAGGTAGGGACTTAATCTACCAATTCAATCTTCGTAGTTAAAGCTGATTCATCGCAGTTTCAATTCACCCCCCGCATATATTTAGAGTTGAGGTATTTGAAAGTTATGGCGGGAAAACGGCACCGTCTTTCTAGCTTGAACTTGTTGATTCAATCAAAACATCAAGAAACTCGCTGACCAATTCTTGAACGAGAAACACGACCATACTGTCTTCACACTTAAGAGAGATCCTCACCTTATTGCAAGAAAACCCAACCTTTCACACAACTCATCTATCGCTACAACCACCACCACCACCACAGCTACACACATCACTCAACAACAATGTTCAATAGAGCCCTTTTCAACACGCGCCGCGTCGCGAGACCCCACTTCTCGCTTCTCACACCATCAAGATTCATATCCACGGAAATGCAATCGGCAATAAAAGAAGCAATCTCATCATCACCCGTGGTATTATTCATGAAGGGAACACCCGAGTTCCCACAATGTGGATTCAGTCGCGCCACGATCCAAACTTTAGGCCAACAAGGGGTAGATCCGCTGAAATTTGCCGCTTATAACGTGCTTGAAGATGCTGAGTTGCGCGATGGCATCAAGGAGTTCAGCAGTTGGCCTACTATTCCGCAATTGTATGTTAATGGTGAGTTTGTCGGTGGGTGTGATATTGTTATGAGTATGGCGCAGCTGGGTGAGTTGGCTGAGTTTTTGGAGAAGGAAGGAACGTTGATCCCTGAAGAGACTGAGGGCGAGGCTGTTGTTGAGAGTGCTGACGTTAAGCCCAAGAGGGAATGAGTCAAGGGAAACACAACAGTAAAGGACGTTGAAGTTTTTGCGGATAAGTTATTTCGTACAATTTTTCCATTCCGTTAATTCTTTTTCCATTTTTATCAGCATCTGGGATAGGGTTTGGTGATAGACTAGTTTGTATTTGTATATATGTAGAAACCAAATCCAATGGTGATTTATTTGAAAATGGTTCGAATGTTCCCCCATGGTTTCCCTCTACATTACTTACTACTCCCACCCCCAAAAAAAAGCAAATGATACAAATGAAACTCCAGTGTATTCAAACACGCCAAAAATATATATATATAACACTATATGCAAAAAGTGAACCCTCTTCCCTGAAATTTAAAATAGCCAAACCCAAGTAATCAAACAAATTTTCTTCTTTTTCTTCTTTGTGAAATAAATACATCCTTCACCTTTTTTTTTGTAATTTTTTTTTCCTTTTTTCCTTTTTCTTTTTCTTTTCTAGCCTTCAACTTCTTTGACGGTGGTGATGCTGCTGCTAGCAGTGGAACAGGCACCGGGGGCATTGCCCTTGAGCGATGACTTTCTTCTTGCCAACAAATTGGAATCGTTCAAATTCATTGTGAACTTGTAATCGCCACCAATGCCGCTGATAATACTAGATGATCTAGTTTGATATTCCGAAACGTCATTGTCCAGATTTGAATTTGTCGTAGAATCTTCTTCTTCGTCCTCCTCCTCCTTCTCCTCCTCCTCTCTGTCGTTGAGCTTGTGCGAGCTTGCTGTGCTTGGGAAAACAAAAGTGTTTTGCACCGAAGCCGACCCATTGTGGATATAACTGTTGCCGTTGCTGTTGCTGCGTGCACGGGTAACGAGCTTTGGAGTGAGCTGCAAACTGGCCACTTCGTCCTCAAGCTCCGAGATTTCATCATCAAAATCATCCTCGTGGTCGGCATCAGCATCAACGTCAACGCCAACGCCAACGCCAACGTTAACATCAGCGTCAGCATCGACATCGGCACCGATTTGGGACTTGTCGATATTGAAAACATTCTTGAAATTAAATTCTTTTGGGAATGGAGTGCGCACATACTCTCCATGAGTATCGTGAAGTGCGATTGGCTCAAAGTCTTCATCATCACCATCATCCTCTTCATCCTCTTCATCATCATCTTCGTCTTCGTCCTCCTCGTCAATGTTCTCAATAAACTGCGACGATGGCTCTTTGAAATTGTCACCCAACATGGCTGGGTTGTCAAAAACAGTCTTGATCGCTCTTGCCCTTGGAGACAAAATCGGTTGATTCGACATTGGTATTGGCAACAGGTCCAGAGTGGCTGAAATGTCTTCAACATGGCTGACTTCAAAGCCTTGCTGGAAATAATTTGTCAACTCAACGCCTTCTCCCTGCCCATTGCCACCCATACCCATAAACTCGGAGTTTCCCTCGGTGACCCACGGGTGTCTCCAAATCTCCTCAATTGTAATTCTCTCTTCAGGGTTCACATTCAACATCTTGGTGATCAAGTCCTTGGCTTCATTGCTGATTTCATCCCACCATGGCTGTAAAAACACAAAGTCACCATTAATGATCTTCATGGTTACGTCATTTGTTTCATCTTCGTAAAACGGTGGGAATCCACACATAATCGTGTACAAGAAGCAGCCGAGCGACCAAATGTCGACAGCTTTGGAATAGTGGTTTTTCGATTTTTTCAGGAAATTCAGATAGGTGTTTCTTGCATTGCATGTGATGACCTCGGGTGCAGTGTAGCCCGCGGTGCCACACGGAGTCTTTAAAGGAACGTTTGACTGGTCAATTTCGTCAACCAACTGTTTTGCAAGACCAAAATCAGCCAATTTGATCATACCAATTGTGCCGCCTCCAATGTTGGCCTTGAATTCACCTTCGTCAATCTTGCTCGTTTCATCCGACCTTCTCAAGGCCTTGCGACACTCGTCTGACGATCTTTGATAGTATGGAATCTTCTTGAAAAGCAAATTTTCCGGCTTAATGTCACGGTGAACAATGTTTAACCTGTGCAAATTGTCAATAGCCGATAACAACTGCCTGAAAACATGGCGCGATAAAGGTTCTGAAAAATAGGTATACTCTATAATTTTATTAAAAATTTCTCCACCGTTGCAGTACTCCAAAATGAGAAAGCAGTGGTCTTCAGTGTCAAACGAGTTCAAGAGCTGAAGCACGTTTGGATGGTGGATTCTCTTCATAATCTTGATTTCATTCTTGATATTGTGAAACTGTTTCGATGTGAGGTGTGCTTTGCTGATGATTTTAATTGCGACTGGGGTATTCGAGTTCAAGTCAACTGCCTTGTAAACCGTTGAGAATGCTCCTTCACCAAGCACACCAATGATTCTGAAATTAGGTGGTAAATCTGGATACGATTCATGAAGCGATGCATCAAAGGTAAAAGACGCTGTTGAGTTGTTATTGGTGTTAAAAGTGTCGCCTGCTCCTGTTCCTGTACCAAGCACCATTTGCGGTGAGCTAACAGAATAACACGGTGTTACAGTGGTGGCAATTGTTGGATTCGATATAGTGGTATCTTTCATTATATTATGCGAGTAGTCATTTGATATCACCGAGGAAAGTATCGATTTATCGTCTTCTTCAAGCTTGGTCAAATCGGGAGAAGATCTGTGACCAAGTGTTGAATAACCACCAAATGAGTTACGTTTGCAATTAAAGTGCGATGAGGTAATGTTTGTCTTTGAAACAGCAGTAGTTGGATAATTATTATGACTGTTATTAGTAAAAGTATTAGTATTAGTATTGGTAGTACTGTTGTTGATGTTGTTGTTAAATAATTTTTTGAAGTTCTGGAAAAGAAAAGAAAAAAAAAAAACGATGTTAGTAAAAAGAAGTCTTTGGTAACTTTTTGTCAACTGTTATACGGAATTGTCATATTTCATCAAGTATTTGGAAGATTTGGTCTCAAGTCGGTATACTGCAAATGCCATCAGCTTAAAAATGGATATCAAGTGTATATGTGTATATGTGTATATGCACATATTCCTTGGAAACACAATTGAAACGAAAAAAAAAAAGGTAGTAGTGAGAAAGTCATCATCTGGGGTTATAGGGGCACCAGCCCCCCAGAAGAGGGACTAGTTCACCTTTGTGAATGATGGCAACGGGAAACGGGAACGGGAATGAAATGGCATGTCATGTGCTTGCTAACTGGTAACGGTAATGGTAATTGTCTTGCACTTTCCCGGTCTCGTGTAGGTGCAACACTGCTATAGTTCGAATCATGTGATAATACACTTTGCCACATAACTCAAAACAGAAGACAATGCCGAATTTGCAATCTGCAAGTGTGGAACTGGGAAAGGGGAAAAGTCGTGCAATGTGCTCGGAAACAAGTATACCGGTTATTGGTTTGTATGCACTACCCGCATAATGTGTTCTTGTCCCGCTCCCTCACATTCTCTCTTTCTCAGTGTGAAATTTATTGCCGATTATACCACTCGAAACAGCCATCAAATAGGTGAACTTCGTGGGGGCAACACTGTGGTATGTGTGTGTGTCTCCTATTTTCCTGGTTGATATCTTGATCGAGTATGTTTTGACGCTATCTATCCTCTAGTGAAATCGATGAACAATAAAAAGCACTAGAACTTTTTTTTCATCTTTCGTAGCAGTAACGTGTCGAACTTTGTTCGTATATGCTCCAAACGGGTATATTTCTGCCTTTCCCTCTATTGTCTCAACACACTTAATAAAACACACTTCAAACTCGTCCTATTTTTCTTTGTCTTTTTTTCGCTTCTTCGAGGTTTAGCTCCCTCTCTCTCTCTTTGGCTTCCCCAAACTCTCCCCTGCCCCATTTCCTTTACCAACCCATACATATTAAGGTTTTGCAAGGGAAAAAACAAAGAGAGCCTGGGAGGACCTGCAGCAACGTGTGTTTCCCCTTAGAAAAAAAACAATTGGTAATCCCTGCTTCTTAAAGCATGAAAGTTTTTCCAATTAGCTAGTAGGGCAAAATGCATGTGACTTGATCCCCAATCCTCGAACTAAACTCAAAAAAAAAAAAAAAAAAAAAAAACAGGCAGTATCGAGTGAGGTGTTGCTGACTTGAAGATGAGGATAAATGTCGCTCGATGCGCGTTCTGGCGCAACTTGACTAAAAGTTTGATCTTGGAATTGGGAGTGCGGGCAAGACTCCGTGCTTGCTGGGTTTCCCCTCCTACTCCCGCTTCTTGAAACTTAACCTTCCAAAATGACTTAAAAAAAACTCGTTGACAGTTGGAGAAATGAAAAAAAAAAAAAAATGAAAAATACATACCTCTACTATTGGCATTTTCGTAGTGAGTTGAGACTTTTCTTTACCCAGCTTGAAATATAACAATCGGATGAAAATCGATACAATGTTTTGGGGTGTTTCCCTTGTTCGAAATGGGGGCTTCTGTGTAGTCACTGAGTGCTCTCTTGATCAAGGGCGGTAATGAAAAGCTATATGTATATATATCTGATTATTCTCTGTGGCGCTGGGTGGTGATCCGGTAAACGTTCTTATATTAATGGTCTAAATGGCGGCAACACTTGATGGCTGTAAAAAACCTTTGAATCAAATTCAAAAACGAAAAAAAAAAAAACGAAAAGGATTGTCTGTTGGAGTTTTTTCAATGAAATGGTTGTGATGGAATGAAGATTGTTTGCTTGAAGTGCGCTTGTAAAGCTCTCGAGAATCTCTTCAAAAGGTGTTGTAAAATCGCTTCTGCAGCGGGTAGAAGAAAAGATGGTGAAGACCGGCCTGGTATATATATATTTATTTACTTGTGGTTCGGTATGTATGCTCGGATGTAGATAGTTTACCTGAGATTACAGAGGGTAGTGCACACCGGGACAATAAAATTTAGTTATTTATTTAGTACCAGGTACAGAAAATATTCTAATCTCCAACAATTAAAGAGGGGGACGCTGGAAGCAGGAAGAAGAGGGAAAACAAAGCCTAACAGGAGGCACAGACAGAAGAACAAAGAAGAAGTCACTGTGGGAGAAGCAAGTCAACTAACAAGTGGAAGCTCGTCATCTTTTCAATCTTCTCCATCATGGCACAGGCGATATAGCAGTTTGTACAGTAGTGGCTTTGCATATACGCTTACTAACAAGCAAGTATACCTATATTGATCGGTGATAGTAGTGGTGGTGATAATAGTGGTGGATGGTTTGTTACTCCTGTAAAAATTCTCGCTAATTTTCCAAAAATATTTTCGAGAAATGTTTCATTGCCAACTATGATGTAATAGTTGCAAAAGGGGTTCGAACCCTGCTGCAACCCACCCCCACCACCACCAAAACTTTTGCCGATCTGAGGGACGGAGGAGGAAAGGAGGAGAGTGGGGGGGGGACAAACCAGGACTGTTGTTCACAATGTCAACACTCTCTCTGTCTCTTTCCACTAGCAACGAACTAACTAACTCACCTGGTATGCCTTTTTGGGTTAATTATATGATGTCAACATTGAGACACTCTATGAAACGTTACCTCCAATCTTTGCCCTAGTGGAAACCATAAACAAATAAACAACACTGCAACAACTCCACCCAGTTTCAAACGTTACCTACTTACTCGCAAGGGTCCGACCACCACCACCACCTTCATCACAACAGCGACTGCAACTACCACTACAATAGCATTCCTCTCCAATACGATGTTTCTTACTCGTGTGTTGCAACTAAATATAGATTTTTTTTTTTTTTTCTTAATGTGGATTGACAACACACAGTCATAATTTCTTGAGCCTTTTCGGGTTCCGCATTGTTTCGAGAAAGCTCCTTCTTCCATGGCAACTGCAAAAGAGTAAACCCACGTCTTTTTTAGCCCTTCACTCTGCCATCTGTCTCCACCCCACCCCCCTTTTTTATTACTTTCCTCTGTCTCCACGATCATCAATCTTATCCCGCCTTGTATCAGAGTGGCTATAATTACTACATTCAGCCTCGATCCGCTGTTTTTCTCTGCCTATTTTCTGTTGATTTTCGTATGCTGACGCTTCGTAAAATCCCCAATTAATAAGAGCATCTCCTATTATGCCAGCTTGTCCTATTGTGAGTTTGTTTTGTGCCTAATGTGGGATCCGCGACAGCATCGGTGGCTTTGACAGGGTTATCGAAGTCCTCTCCGCTCCCGGTGCCGTTCTCTTTCTTCTTCCTCATTTCTCCTGTCCGAAGTTTTTAGGGCACGATCCAAACTTAAAAGTGTCTTTGCAATTCCGTTGCAAAGTGGATGGTCTCTTGCGAGTCATACACACGCACATCATACATAACCGGTGGTTTGATCATGGAGGGAACTACGTCATTTGACAGCGTCAATTTTTTCTTCAATTTTTTTTTTTCGGTTTATTTTTTGTTTTGTATTTTTTATTTTATCATCTCGTTTCAGTTCATCTGCTTGCCATACAGAGACTACAAGCGATGGCTTGACGGTGAGAGCTTGGGGACAAAAAAATAGGAAACTTTTTTCCACGGCATTGGCCAGAGAATGGCCCAAGACGGCTTTGGATGTAACAAGCAAGGAATGGACAAGTTATAGAACTTGTAGAACTTGTAGAACTCTGCCATCTCGAGATTGGGCTTAAAAACAAGGAGAATCATCCTTGTCTCTCTTTCTCCCTCACACTCTCTCTCCAAGATGGGTTTATCCTACATTACCGAGTACGACAGGTGATAACCGGACTTCGCTGATGTAGAATAATGTTGTTCCAAAAATACACGAAACGATATCAAAATAATCCCGCTCCAGCTTCTTGACTTGTGTGTTTGTCGAATCTAATATCCGAAAAAAATAAGTGGTTAAAACTCGCTGGTGTACCAAGTCGCCAAATCGAGCGAAATTTTGATTGAGTCCGAGATAGCATTTCAACAGCGTCTGTTTACATTTCGCATCAAGCATATGTATTGATATACATATATCTATACTATGAGTATACGATATACATGCCCAGGAGCCGATCTTTTGATGAAACTTCGTCATACATTTAGATTCCAACTTCAACCACTTTGCATGCATACTCTGGTACGAAAGGAACGTACAGATGCAATTTTTTTTTTCCATAGGGAAGTCACGACGACAATTGTTCTTCCTCTTCTTCTTCTTCTGTTTCTGCTTCTGCTTAGTCTTGCTTGTTTTGATGGTCAATTTTTTACCAGACAAGCTTCCGCTTCTTTACCTTGCGCGAAAAAAAAAATCATGGTCCTGCCTGCCTACCTCCCCCATCTTCCCCGTCTTCCCAGTCTCCCCCGCTAACCACTTTCATTAATTGATCAGTCGGCATTACAACTCGACCGGAGTACGCCGTCGAAACCCTCACCACCAATGAAAGCATCATTCTATTGCTTACTTTGCTTTCCGACCCAAGCCTCCTCTCAAAGGCAAGCCAGGGGGCCGAGGGGGCGAAAGCCTATGCTTGTGGAGAAGAAAATGCTACAACATACGCTTCTCCGCCTGTCTCCACCTTTCCAATGACGATCCCTCAATTTTTTAGTCCGATCAATCAAGCAAAGTGGTTTAAAAATTAACTCCCCCTCAGAGGAAACGCTTGCTCAATCTCTACATGTCTACGAATGACTTCGTACTTCTCTTTTTTTTTAGCGCAGCAATACAGCAGCAAGACATGGTGTCCCTCGTTCCAGGAACGTCTTTTCCGCGAAAAATTGATCCAGAAAACGCTCTTTGAGTTTACAAAGAGTGCCACTGAGACTGCCGTCGAGATAATTAAGGGAAACATTATTCCCATGAATCCAGACGAGGAAGACGATAAACATATTGATTTAAAAAATGGAGTGTTCGAATTAAGTAACTGGAAAGTTGGAAATCAGCTGTTCTTTCTCACTCTCACTCTCCGAAAAAAAAAAAATGAACGTGTGTGTGTGCAGAAAGATGCTCTTGAAACCAATTGGCATGTGTCAAATAATTCACAGGCATGTCACTGGGCAACAGCAGCAGCAGCATATCGGCAAAGGGCGGAGCTTGGAGGAGACTGGAGGAAAGTTGCAGGGAAAAGTTGGGGAAGGGGAAAGGGAGTGGGAAACTACGTGAACTGAAAACTTGTCAAAAAAACTAAATGCAGTATGTTTTGTTGTCTCTCTTTCATGTTGTTCCATGTGTGGTTCAAATGATGGCTGTAGAACGCTGCTGGCTGACACGTCAAAGCAAGCGAAAAGCTCTTGTCTATATGAGGCTATGAAATCATTTAGCTAAATTGTCCCTTCTACTCCCCAGGATACAGTAGCCAGGTCCCCTAGAAGAACACCACGACTACTGGTTTTTTTGCCCTTTAGGGTATGTTTCGAGTACATTTGCTTTCTTTTCCAGCCGAGACGGACTTGGAAACAATTCAAATACTTGTAGCAAGAAGAACAATAACGTGGCATATACTTTTTCTTTTTAACGGTACAAGACAATTGCTCTAGCTGGCTATTTTTATTCACACGATGGCATTGCAACAACTCTTCTTGTTTTTTTTGGTCTTCGTCCGTGGCACAATAGACGTGGGGGTTTGGGAAGTTGGGGGGTTAGAGGGGTAGGGGGGTAAGGAGAAGGAGGAAGGCAACGTGAAACTTCGATCGAGAAACGGCCACATTCTGCACCGCATTTATGAGCAGATAAGATAAGATAAGATACGAACTGGAGCGGAACAACACGAGATGGATATTCGTTTGCCATTGCTGAGTAGAAGATTTCATGGCTATTCAGTACGGAAACTTGCTCCCACTCCACGCTAAGGGTGACGCGGGAAGTGGGATTGCCTCCGCTATTTCTCCCATGATGTTCCCTACGGATTTAGTCTTTTTTTAGGGCTCTACTGGATTTCCCACTCGTGCCAGTCTCTTCCCTCATGAATGAAATTGAGAACAAAGGAACCTTCCTTCTCGATGCTAAGCCAACATGTCTTTCTTTTTTCACTGAAAGATGGTTGCAACCTGCGAAAGAAGGGCTTGTTGAGAAACGACACGTTTTTCAAGCACGTGACCACGCGCGGGTGGGGATGTTCCCTGATCAAGCAAGAAGGTAAAGAAGAGGAAAGCGGGAAGGAAGAAGGGGAGGTAAAGAAAAGTGTAGCTGAAGGTTGGCATGGGGACATTGGGCTCTTTACACATCCAAACGTACCCAACCCTGTTTTTTTCATATAGAGTGAAGGATCGCCGTTTGGATAACCTCGACTTCCTCATAAAACATTTGTAGCGACTCCCGTCTACTATACCAACACCCAAAATCGAGAGATATCGCTTGTTTTCTTTTTGCCTCCTTGACGTGAATGAGGAGAGGAGGCCGATTACTTTGGAAAATGGCTTTTTCTTCCTAGCCCATGCCTTCCTGATATCCTGGATTTTTTTACGTCTATTGTGACTTGCACAATAAATTGTAAAACCAAAAAAAATTGGAGCGTTTCACATTTTATTATGCACAGGAATGGATTTTAAGCGTTGGTTGTGTTTCAAACTCTGAAACAATGCAATCTATTGTTGTGTGGTTGAGCTCTTGCATAAGAAAGCAGGAGGGGGGCAGGGCAGGTGCTCCCCCCTTGCAATTGCATCCAATGGTGGTGGTGGTGGTTGTAATCAAAAAATCCGGATTCATTGATGCTGTCTATCGAGCGCTGCATCTCGTGGGAGTGAGTGTTAAGGAGGTGAAACTAACGGAAATAATTTCATCTCACCATTATCCTGCACCTTCAAAACCTGTTTTCCAACCATGTAGACTCTTCATTACTAAGCTCCAAATGTTAATAAGAGTTTATTTTTCAGCCATGTTAGTACCACTGTCAATTTCAGGAAGGTGAAGAAGTTTTTTCCATCTCTAAAGCTTTCACTATCGCGAGCTAAAGGCGATCGGAATTGTTTTTGGAAAAATAACCAACAACCTGTTTAAATAGTAGTTGGAATAATGTGGTTGTAAAATCGTGCTTCATCGCGAGGGTCTGTCCTTGAACTAAAACCAAGTTGTTCATTTTAGAACCCAACGGGTCTCAACTTTTGCAACTCTTGATTTTTGAATCTTTCATCTGTCGTGGAAAAATTTGCAGCCGATTTGCTGCAAAAAAAAAAAAAAACAGAAAAAAAAATTAGAGCAGAGTGAACGTGAAAAGCGCACCTAGAGGTACTAACCAGTAAAGCGAATCAACGGGCGGCACGGGCAGTCGTACTATCACCACTCTGAACCGAAAGCTCACTGATTTGTCCGTGTGTCATCCCACAATCCATAATAGCTTGGATATTTACACACCCAAGTTCCTTGTTCTCCAAATTTCAGAATCGGCGCTACCATATGGGCCATCTGTCCCCCACCCATGCAGACAGGCATCTCGTGTTTGTAGAAAAATTCCAGTTGCAAAGTTTCTGCAACATACGTCCACGGTTGAAAATCTAGCTGTTTAGTTTTGTTTTTTGTTTCTTGACAATGTCGGAGCCAAAGAGACGGAAGGTTTACTCCTCACCGTCCGTTAACGTTGACCACCATGTTATCGAAGAGCTCGACAACGTTCTTGCTTCGCTAGAAGATACTACCCCCAAATTGTCACTATTCATCGAACGAGGATACTTGGGCAAGCTTCTACCGATATGGTCCTTTTACTCAGCAACAAGCAACCACAAGGAGTTTGTACTGATAACAAACAAGATCAATGCCATACTTTACAAGCTCAACGAGCTCAAAGGTGATATACTTTTTCTGGCTCAAAATAGGCAGATTCTTTTAGACGCTTACAAAGATATCCTAATCAACTACTCCAAGGTGATTTATCGTGCCTTGAGCAGTTTGAAACCATCATCGACTAATCCTACAATCAGACTTCTTGAAAACTTGGTCAATTACGACGCAGCAATAGCTGTGGAGTTTTTAAACAATTTCGACTTGACCTTGCCTGTTTTACCGAAATTGGTTACACCAAGCAAGATTGAGATAGACTCTGGGGAGATCAACGACGCATATTCCATAAGGAGCAACTTTGTCAAGTTTTGGATCAGCTTGTGCTCCAGTGTACTGCATGTTCATCGACTAGACTTGTTGACCAACCACCTGAAGATTGTGCGAAACATCTGGAAATATCTTCAGTATGACACGGCACCACTGATACAGCGGTTAATTGAGTTTTTGGACCAAAAGGTGCTTGATGAATCTCATTTTAAAAAATCCCAAAAATGTAAGATTTTGAATGACAATTTCATGTTCAAAGTACATGATCTATTCAACAGAATCAAGGAACCTTATTTTATCAAATTCATGGATAAACTAACGACGGATACCAAGAATGGGTTGATTTTCATCAACGACGAGTTTTGGAATAAGCACTCTGACGTTGGTGTTGTTATTGCAATAAACAACAAGAATTTCAAAGTGGCGAACAAGTTATTATACACATTGCTTACAACTTTGAAGCCAACTGATTCGAACCAACAACTACAGTTTATAGTGAGAGTGCTATCATCTTGTCAGGAACTAATTGCACCGTATATGAACTATTTGGTGCAGCACGGAGGCGGGTACCATAGCCCGTCATTGACCTCGTGGTGGATTACATACACTTTGCTATACACCAATGTATTGCAGATCCCAAACCCAGTGCCTTCAATTGATTCAAATGTCGAACTTGTAGGGGATTTGGATGCAGGTTTGATTGCTGAATCTATTGCTTTTGCTCCATTACTGAAATCGGCCTTGACTGCTGGATTGCAGCCGCAGAAAAAGTTAATTGTTCAATTGACATTGCAACTAATTTTATACATGTTAACCAGGTTGGAGAACGTCTCGTCAAAAGTGGCTGTTGCCGTGAGACAGAATTTGATTGATGCGGTAACTGTGCAACTTCCTGATATATCCATCGTCATGCAGGTTCTCTCCAACAATGAAGTTTCCCAAGTGACTCGGCTAACGGCGTTGAAAGTTGCAAACAAGTACGAATGCTTGACCCCGTCATCAACAAGCAAAAGCTCTTTGCAAAAGCTCGTGTCGACTGGTGTCTCCAGCATCATCGAAAAGCAGTCTCAATCCTTGACAAGTTTGGACTTGATACTCCTAGATCTATACATGCAATTGCAGAATCAAGATTTCAAATGGTGGAACAAAATCAACGACCAAAACTCGTTCTTTACATCTTTGCTTAAAGTAGTAGCTTCAAGTTCCAAGATCTCCTCCACAAGTTTGGTTGCGAAAATCTACAACTTGTTGAACAAGTTGAGCGAGGACAAGATGTTGTTTAATGAAAAACTATTGGTGACACCACTCATGGCATTGATTCGTTCCATTGATGTCAATGATGGTCGTGATGGTGATGGTGGTGCCCGAATGGGCCCCGAGTATTGGAACATGTTGGATGAAACGGTTGCTAGATGCGTTCGAACTCCATACAAGTACCTCGACTTGTCGCATGCAGAATATAACGACACTAGCATATTTGTGGTGTCCTTGGTGGAGCAATTTGGGTTCATGGTGAAAAACAATGTAAACGTGGATACGGACTTTTACTTTGACTGGTTATACCGATTTCTCAGGTACTTGATGATTTTTGGAGGTTCCGAGCAGGCTCTTTCGCTGCTAGCCAAGCAAGCCAAGGAAGGCTTTTTGGATATCATGAATCCTCCTCTTTTGCACAATACACTCGACGCAAAGGAGATTTCGATTCCTGAAATAGTCTACAGTTTCCCCGTCAAGGACCTAATACGGAAGCCATCTATTTTGGAGAAAAAGAAAATGCTTTTATCAAATCCAGACTATGTGGCGACGTTGACTCTTGCTCGATTGGTGGTTGAACACTCGCAGCCGGTGCAGCCAGCGCAGCAATTACTCACTGCAATCTTCAACAAGGTGTGGAGCTACTTGACAAGCTCGGATATTGCATCAACGATTTATTACTTTGCCTCAGACGTGGTTTGGAGACCATTGTTTGCAAGTGACAATGAAAATGGAGCACTCGCCTTGCAGCTTTACAACGGCATCCTCGAAAACTTTCCTGAAGCAGTCAACAAGGAGTTTCGCAATTACATCAAGGCTGGCTTGCAAAATGGAGAAAAAAAATTTATCGCTTTTGTTTGGACTGTCGATGATACGGATCTTTCAACCCTTTTGGATCAGTCTACGGGAGACATGTTTATCGCGTTGGCATCTCATGCCATTCATAAACGCGTGCAGCTCACTTTTGAGCAGGTTGAAAAATTAATGAAATCTACAGATGCGCAACGAGATGGTCTCATTTCAAACGCGTTTGAGCAATGCTTGGTATCTTTTTCCGACAGGGCACAGATGAAATATATCTTTGACAAGATAATCAGGAATCCAGCCGACTATTTCTTGATCCCCTTTTTGATAAAGAAAATTGGCAATGAAGTGGATAACCTCTTGCAAGGGCAAGTGTTGCCAGCAAATGACAACTTGAGGTTCTTAATTGCTTCTTCGATGATGAATCAAAATATACCGGTCCCAAGCGACATCTTGGATAGATGCATGACAACAATAATGAACAAGTTGACTAAGGGAGAGGTCGAGTCTAGCCAGTGGAAACCAATAATTACAATTTTAGCATCTTCTGCTGCTGCAGAAGAACATGTGTCGCGAGTTTTACAGTTGATCGATTTCAAGCATACCACCACTAACGAGTTTATCGAACTCATCTCCAAATTGAATCCAACAGTGGCGGGAGAATTGGGCATTTGGCTTCAAAAATGCATGTTTTATGTCACCAAAAAGATTGCCGAAAGCGATTCCCTTTCCGAGAATTTCGAGAAATTCATCACCAAAATTGGAGACTATATCTTGAAGCACAACATGTGGCTGTTTGCTCCTGCAAACATTTTAAACACCCAGCTTGAGGTGATTTTACTGTCAAAGTGGGCCAAAAAATCAGTTTATTTACAGTATGTCGTGAAATTGATTCTTTCTGCCCCCAAGAACAAGATCGACTTTCAAAAACTGTTTCAAATTGCAGTCACTTCCTTGTCTGTCTTTGACGAACTACCAAGCGAAGACAATAAACAGGCACGCTTTTACGCGGCAGCAATCGTATTCTTTTTATTCAACTTTGACCATCTGAAGATGTCCAACTTGTCCAACCTTGACGTTGTATTGCAGAAATTTCAAGGCTTGAATCGAGCAGAAGATGTTCTTTTGAAATTCATCTTGCAAAAGATGGAAGCGAAACTGGCGACTTCATGGATCACAAGAGTCGCCGAGTGGGAGTTTCTGGGCCAAGTGAATGAGGATGAAAAAGGTTTGACCAAAGCGGAGAAACTCATCACCAAGAACAACAACAACGGCCAGATCACGGTCAACTTGAATAAGGAAATCATTGCAAACACATTGTCCAGTAAGCGATTTGCGAATCCAGATTTCCATAGTGGTAAAACTCGCGCGGCAGCAGAAACGTGGAGGCAAGTGCAGGACTACGAGTCTGAAAACTCATTAATTGCCATCGATAGACCCGCTTACGACCACGAGTTTTTGTTGATGGTGATTCTCAATAATGAGGAGTTGTTGAAGTTGGAAAAGGAGGAGAAAGAGGACTCGAGTGTCACTCACAGCTACACGTTCAACTTGAAGAACTTGGTAGATTCAGGATTGCTAGAATTTATCATTGCCAACTTAGCCGACAAAGACACACTTGGTATTTCCAAGGTCATTTTGAACAAGGTCCTCATGTCAATTGACAACGGCAAGATCAACAATCTGTACAAGGATAAGAACGTTTTCAAAGTTTTCCTTTCCTCGATTTTGTTCACATTGGCATCGCAGCATGATCAAGTCCTAAAAACACAAAAGTTGGTCATTGGGCCCATGATTTGGTATCTATACTCGCAGCTTGTGCCAATCTTGGCTAACCCGGGACACTTTCTTTACGAGAAGACATTCCGGTTTGTGCTTTCGCATCCAAAGCTTTCGTCTTGGGACATCCCGTTGTGGAACGCCATCGTTAGCCCGCAGCCAGATGCAAGCCAATGGTATTTTAGAGAGCTCACGTGGATCATTGAGAATATAGCTCAGGGTCTCTCTACAACGTCCGATTTGTCGATACTCAAGCAGAAACAAATTGAAACCATATTGAACCTTTTAAATTCCAAATACTTGAATATGAAATTAAAAACGGCGATTTTGAAATTTGTCTACAAGATTCAAGAAATCGATCAAGGCTCGGATTTGTTGGTCACGAGGTTTGGGCTCTTGACTGACTTGGCGCTTACAACCGAAGAAACGAAACACAGCGAGAGCGAAACTGATGTGTTGTTCAACCGGCAATTGAAGAATAACGTGGATTCGATATTGTGCCGACTCGAGATTGGCGTGGGCTCAAGTGAGCGTGTTGTGAATTGGACAGGCGGCGTCCTCAAGAAGGAATTGCAAAAGGTACATGCTACGAGTTTTTAGAATCAAATAGATAGATCATGAAAGACTAAGATTTTGGAATTGGCCCCATGAAGCTGCGGTGAATAGATTGATAAATGGTCAGACAATGGGGCTCTTATCTACGAACATGGTAGCGCCGCCGTCGATATCTTTTCCATCTGTTTGCCCTTGAAACTCTTACTCCGATTGTCCTCTGTCCTCTGCACCAGAGTACCAACACGTCCTTAAAAACAAACAAATCGTCCAATGTCAGTATGTAAGAGACTTTGACTGGGTTTCTCTTGTTTACCTTTTTCAGTTCCAACATGGGATTGACTACTAACAGATGCTCAAGTTGGGGAAATTGGCGCACTACTCCGTCGATCTCGTGCTCATATCGATCATTCTAGCCGGGATCCACCGTAATACCGGTTTGCAATTCGACGTGTCGCATTTCAGCAGCATCGATTTCCGCCGTTGGTTTGGCAACTACTTGGCCTTTGGTGAGGTTTGCTACGACAAAGTCGTCAGTTTCTTGAGGATGACGGGCTATTTCAAGCAGAGAAACTTGGTGTTGGACCAATTGCAGGACCAAGCTGCGCAGTACTTGAAGCAGCTGACTGGCCGTGACATCGGCGATTTTCCGAAAAAGTGATGGAACCGAGGAGGCGAGCTGAGTATGTGAGGGCACGTAAGTATATTGTTGTTGTTGTGAAGGTCTTGTGGATAGAGATAATTGTAGGGGTTTAAATTATACAAACTGGTCTTCTGTGGAGGAGTAGGCAAAGAGAGGGAGGAAAAAAAGATGGACCCGGCTCCGAACTGAGCGAAGTTGGATTCACACTGCAAAAGGAACTTTGGCCCATGAAAACATTCAAAGTCTGATGGAAAATGTCGATTGTATCTTGCTTTGATCAGCGTGGTTCTAAATTGAATGAAAAAAAAAATTGAGTCAAAGATGCGTGAGTTGGATCTGACAAAAAACGCCCTGGATGTGGCATGGTCGTAAAGATTCACTTCAAGAAAACTGATTCAAACATACGTAGGTTACTCCTTCTTCGTTTTTTGCAGACACGCCAATCTAGAGTCAATACGGTCCGTATAGTCCGTACAGTCAATACAGCCTCATTGTAGATTGAAAAAAAAGGGTGGTGAAGAAAAAACCGTTGACAGGTTTGTTTCTTTTGCTTTTCATGAACTTGTTTGAAAAATTCAAAGAGGCGATTCTTTGTGAACAGCAAGAAGATGTAGCTCAAACGACACTGTACATCAATGCCTATCCACCCAGGAAATTGGCCCAGTTGGGTCTTGCGATCATCAATTTAAACATTGTCAACATCAGAACCGGCATTGGTGGAAAGACCATTTTGGAACTCCAATTGGACAATGCCGTCTCTGATGGCGAGTTGTCGACGAGCACGATGAAAACCGGTGATATTGTCAAGATTGCCAAGATGGGCAAATCTGAAAAGAGCAAAAATACAAAGAAGAAAAAACAAGAGAATGAAGTGGAAGCGAGCGAAGACGATGAAGCGCTTGAGGCTGTCGTCGTGAAAGTGACTGCTCAAATGATCACCTTGTCCGTTGATGAATCCACCAGCGATGACAAAATTCTCAACTACTACACCAACACCACGGATTCGGCGAGGTTATGGATTGTAAAATTAGCCAATTCCGTCACCTACAAGCGCATGCTCACCACGATGGACAAAGTGGCCGCGTTGAAGGATTGCAACAAGAATGAGATCCACCGGTTATTATTGGGCGAGACCAAATACGAGCCAAGAGCCACCAATAACGGCAGCACGCAATATCCATTGAAATTTTTCAATGCAGGCCTCAATGAGTCTCAAAAGCTGGCGATTGATTTTGCAATCAACCGATCCAACATTTCGATAGTATTTGGGCCACCGGGGACGGGGAAAACCATGACTTTGGTCGAGCTAATACGGCAGTTGACAGAGCACGGCGGTGAAAAAGTCTTGGTGTGCGGACCTTCAAACATCTCGGTGGATACGATATTGGAGCGACTAGGCGACAAGTACAAGGCTGGTGAACTCGTGCGAATTGGACACCCGGCTCGACTTTTACCTGTAAACTTGCAGCATTCACTTGAAGTCTTGTCCAAAAGTTACGGGCGTGATGTCATTATGGATTTGGAAAAAGACATTCAGTCTGTGTTGGGCAAGATTAAAAAGGCCAAGAGGTACGCTGAGAGGAAAGCATTGTATCAAGAACTAAAGCTTTTGAAGAAAGAGTTGGTTCAAAGAGAACGGAAAATTGTTCATGAACTATTGAACAACGCAAAAGTCATCTTGGCTACACTACACGGGGCTGGCTCCTATGATTTGAAGCGAAGCGGCGTAGCGTTTGACACAATCATTATCGACGAGGTGTCACAGTCGATGGAGCCGCAATGCTGGATTCCCTTGTTGCTCAGTGACAAGTTCAAGAGGCTAGTCATTGCCGGAGACAATATGCAACTTGCTCCCACCGTGATGCTGTCGGGCAAAGGCAATGCTTCTGCTGCTTCTGCTGCTGGAACGGCTCCTTCGATCTTGGAAACTACCTTGTTTGACAGACTAGTTGCGAAACTAGATGGCGAAAAGTACAAAAACTTGCTTAATGTCCAGTATCGCATGAATGATAGTATAATGAAGTATCCGAGCATGGCATTGTATCAGGACAAGTTGACAAGTGCCGACGCAGTCAAGGACATTAGCTTGATTGACCTTCCGGGCGTGGTGGAGAATGAAGAAACTGCTCCACAGTGTCTCTGGTACGATACTCAAGGCGGCGACTTCCCAGAACAAAGACTAGATTTAGCTACAAGCGATTCTAAATACAACGAAATGGAGCTACTCATAGTCAAAGCACATATCCAGAGGCTCGTTGAAAGCGGAGTCTCGCCAACAGATATAGGAGTGATTGCACCCTATGCGGCACAGGTGCTGGTTTTAAAAAAGGAGATTGGACGAGACTCGCAGATTGAAGTGAGCACCGTCGACGGGTTTCAAGGTCGAGAGAAAGAGGTGATCATTTTGACTTTGGTGCGCTCGAATGATGTTCACGATGTGGGGTTTTTGAAGGAAAAGAAGCGATTGAATGTGGCCATCACGAGGCCCAAGCGACAACTTTGCGTTGTTGGAGACTTGCAAACGATGGAAATGAGCGGGCACCCGTTTTTGAAGAACTGGAGCAAATACGTTGAAGATGGCCTTGAAAAGAACCATGTAAAGCCTTATGAGATTGTTTATCCCAACTTGGATGATTATTTAACGAGCTAAAAAAAGAACGTGGGTTATTGAATAGGAAATACCAATGTTCAACTTGGACGTTTCTTCGTAAACTCAAGCATTCGTGAAGGGTATTCCTTACCTCTCCTTTCTATTGTTATGGTTACACGAATGTTCATGAAACCAAAATTATAGCCTTTCCCCAAAAAAAACGTTTGCTTAAACCAAGCTTCAAAAACGGATTGGGGACGGATTGCAAACCCTTTTTAAACCTCTGTGGAAACACAATCTATTCTTTTTTTTAGTCGCGATCTGGAAAGTAGATCGTGGGGGTAAAAAAAAAATAAAGCTCGAGACGATCAAAGAGGGTATCCTAAATGCGATCAATTCATAAACAAGTAGCATGTAAATAATAGAGATAATAGAACGAAGAATGAGGGTAAAGAGAATGCCTAATGGAGATGAAACAAGCACTTTTAGACGATCGAGGTTATGAAAGCTTGAGTTAGAAGAAAATAAACTTTTTGCCAATTCATGTATTGAGATCCAAGGATGCAAGACGAGAGTGAAAGATATGGGGCTTTTCCGAGCAAAGCTTTCTTCGTTCTTTTGTTCCCATTTTTCATTTTCAAAGTGGCATGGGCTCGACATGAACCGGCTCAACTCACATCTTTATATTTCGTCTGACTTTCACCTTGAGATTGACCATTTTCAATCTCGTATTTACATGCGCTGCTTCATGGTTCGTGCTATCGATCTCCCTCTCTCAAACTGAAAAAAAAGCGCGTCTTTTTGTGTCACCCGGCAGCGCAGAAGCGGAAAAGGGAAAATCTCGATTCTGTGTCGTGTTGCAGCCCAGACCAGGGAAACCGAAAACCCCCAGTGTCTTATTCTGGATGTGCATCTTGCCCTGTAAATAATAAAAGCTGGAGGACCCATAGTATTCAAAGTCGATACGACTGCTCTCTGTATTGAAACTGGAAAATAAGTAACAAAAAAAAACAAAATTAGGTAAACTTAGTGAAGTCAAAACTTCAACCATAAAGAAACAGCCATCTCCCTTCCTATTGTCTGGTCAACAACAACAACAACAACAACAGCCTCCACCATAATTCCACCGTCGTCAATAACCCCAGTGTACTATTGAAGCCACCAGCCACGTAGGATGCTAAAGCGCAAAACCAATCAGTTGTGGACTTGCCTCGCTACTTTTACCGTGTTGGTGTCGATAGCACAAGCTGCAGCTCTTGTGCTTACGGAGACACAATATGTCACAGTGACAAGATCAGCATACGCCACGAATGAAGCTGGCACGTTGTATACGGAATATGTTGTGGACGGGCCAACGAGCGTGCCAACGACGCCTTCTCCTGTTGAGCCTGTTGAGCCTCCAGTGGAAGATGCTCCTGCGGAAGATGTTCCTGCACCAGTTGATCCAGTTGAGCCAGTTCAACCGGTTGAAGAACCGCAAGTGCAACAGTTAGACGCGGTGCAGGAGCCAAATGCTGAGCCTGCTCCACCACCAGTTGAAGCTCCCCAACCTATCCCTGAACCCGCTCCTGAACCCGCTCCTGAACCCGCTCCTGAACCCGCTCCTGAACCCGCTCCTGAACCCGCTCCTGAACCCGCTCCTGAACCCGCTCCTCAACCCGCTCCTGAACCCGCTCCTCAACCTGTCCCAGAACCTGCTCCTCAACCTGCTCCTCAACCTGCTCCTGAACCCGCCCCAAAGCTGGCACCAGCGCCAGTTGAAGCTCCCCAACCTGCTCCCGAACCTGTGCCACAACAGCAAGAGCAACAAGTTTCAACGGCTGATCCATTCGCAGATAGCATACTCTTCGCCCACAACTCAAAACGTGCATTACATGGAGTCCCCGAATTATCATGGGACTCGCAACTAGCAAACTTCGCTCAAGGCATGGCAAACTCATACGACTGTTCCGGCTCATTAAGACACTCGGGCTCAAGTTACGGTGAAAACTTGGCTCTTGGGTATTCTTCTAGTCAAGCTGCCGTGGAAGCATGGTATTCCGAGGGCCACAACTACGACTACTCGCTGGCTTCGAGGTTTGACCATTTTACTCAGGTTGTCTGGAAAAGCACTACTCGTTTGGGATGTGCTTATCGTGATTGCAAATCACGCGGGTGGGGGTTATATGTTGTTTGCGAGTACAGCGCTGCTGGTAATGTTTTGGGCCAGGGCAAACTGAATATCATGCCTTTGGTTTGAAGCGGTGCAAGTTCTAGAACATTGATAATGGAACGAGAACAGTGATGAGACGAGGAAAAATACTAGAATTTTGAACGTATGTCACATACCTGTGAAAGACCGGCCGTGAAAAGAGAATACGATGACAACAACAACGACGATGGCGACGACGAAACGTTGAAATGGTTTCATCTGGATATTGTATGATAATGGATTTTTTAGTGGAGATGTTATAATTAGAAAATCTAGAATGGATCTAGCCCATTTTTGGAATAGAACAAGAAGCTAAAACGATCCGTATCTCACTCTATATCTTTACAATTAGACCATTCCTAAGGGAATGTCTTTTTCCGTATGCCCTCCCCCTTCTTTCTCTATACTCGGTCCATGTAATGGTATGTTGGTCTGCAGTGTCCGTTGCGAGTTGCTCGCTGGTCCCACTTGTTCCTGGTAGTGGTACCTTGCATCATAGCTTATATGCAGTCTGTGCTCTGCAACAAATTGCAAATTTGTCTGATTCGGCGCAGAATGTTACAGATTGGGGAAATGGCGTCGCTAACCAAGGTGACTACTTTAGAGACTGGCTACAAAAGCTAGTCGAATCAAATACTGTGTTTTGAAGTCCCCATTCTTCTCGCTGCGGGGCCAATAAAGAAAGCATACCGGCCGTTGCCTAAAAGTTTGTGCGGACGACTCCTAGCTGCAAGTGGGCCAGGAACCTTCAATTTGAACGTTTAAACGCAGCTTCAGTAATTAATGAATATAGTGGTTGCGTTGCCCTGCCCTGCTCTGGCACGCCCAATGAACAAAAATATATTAATTAAGAACCAGTATTATACTGGTATGTTTCAAGTTCCGACATGAGTTTATGGCTCACTCGGTGTGGTTAAGTAACTCGGTCAATTTGAACATCGACCAATAAGACCTACAAGTCTAAGCTGCAATGTTCGATAAATCTTAAAATGATCCCATATTTGGTACGCAAAAATCTGGGAGGAGCATAACACTACACAATACAATAGAGCAAAGCCCAAATAGTCATGGTTCTAAGTTAACATTCCCTCGTCAAACTTTATCCAAAAAATGCTAATATCTAAGCCGATTCTTGCAAAACGGATCCGTATTGGGCTCCCCCCCCTCATAGTATTTCAGTTTTTAAGTGGTGACGCGCGAGTTTTCGGTGCAAACGTTACAGTTTAAAGTGATTACATAATAGAATTTTGCACCAGCCAACTCTTCTTCTCACCCACTCAGTTTTTGTTGCGCAACAGATACAACTCCTTTCGGTTAATTAGAAGAACTTTACCCATCCGGCTTAAACGCCAAAAAAACACATACACTTTTCTCGAGGTTTCACCAAATGACGTATGTTTAGTAAACATCAATAGAGTTAGCGTTAAGTGTTGAAGTTAGCCAGCACTACTAACCTCAACCCCAAGAAAACAACAAAACCGAAAAAAAAAGACTCCTTTCGAATTTGTTTAGTGTGTCTTAACTAGCTCAATAACAAGTTACAACAACGCAAGATCTAAGAAACACCAAGTGATGTTGCACGCACAAAAGTTTGATTCAATGTATCAACTTTCCTCTCGCCGCTGTTATGAAATATATAAACATTTGAAACGGCCAATAATACTAATATTATCACTGTTTTGCTAGGTTTTTCACCATCTTTCAACCTTTCAACCTTTTACCGGATCATAATATCTACCCACTTTCATTTCATCTTCAAACATCGAATAGTGCCAGTGCTATCCTTCGTCACTGCCCACTTCCAACCCTTACTTTGACCTCTCCCCGCCCCCTCTCCCCCTTCATTATTGCACCATACTGAATATTATATCTTTTGCAACAGCAATCTAGACCAACCAACTAACCAACCCACCTATTAACCAACCTTTTGCCCATAATTTCGTCAATCATTTAAGTATCAGGACAAATCTCCAATTTCAAAGCAAGTTCATCTAGAGTTTTTTTTTCCCAACTATCAAGTCGTTCCTTTCATAAAAAAACACTGAAAACTAACTTTAGCCAGGTCTTGTCGTTCTTTTCCTCCCAGCCCCATTCCGACTTAATTTCATTCATTCTTTTTTTCATTCATTCGTTAGCTTGTTTTAAAAAAAAAATTTAAATTCAACCATGAAAGTTTCATCATTTGCAGCAATTGCCACTTTGTTGGCCACCACCACTACCATGGTTCAGGCCGCTCCTGCTCCTGAAGTCGAATACGTCACGGAAACTCATAGAGTAACTGTGACTGCCGGTGCCAAAGCCGCTGTTGAGCCAACTAGCGTAGCACCTGAGCCTTCAACTTCAACTTGGGTCTTTTCAACAAGCATTCAAGGCCACGAGATTGTCTTTACCAGTGTCGTTGACCCTGCTGAAACAAGCCAACCTTTCAGATCATTATGGGAAGAACACGTTGTGATTCAAAGTGGAGATTCCATAACCACCGAAACTTTGGTTGTCAAGGCTAATCCTACCACTGTGGTTACTTCAACTCTCAGTGCTAATGATGATGCTGCTGCTCCTGCTCCGCTGAGCGTTGCACAAGAACAAGTCAAGACCGTTGAAACTTATGCTGCTGCTGTTGAAAGCAAATCGAGTGAGCAGCCCACCACTCAAGCTCAGCCAACTACCACCCGTTCCTCCCAAAACTCACCTGCTGCTTCTTCTTCAGCACCAGCTCCTGCTAAAGCCGCAGTTACGGCTTCTGCCAATGTTGGAGGCACTCAAGATTCATCCTTCTCCAAGGCGATTCTTGATGCTCACAATGCTAAGCGTGCCCTTCATGGGGTCGGCGCCCTTTCTTGGGACCAAGATGCTTACAACTATGCCCAAAACTACGCTAACCAATATTCATGTTCCGGTAATTTGAAACACTCCGGTGGTAAGTTTGGTGAAAACTTGGCTGTTGGATACCCTGATGGACCATCTGCTGTCGAGGCTTGGTACGACGAAGGTCAGACTTACAACTACAATGCTGCCAACACTTTTGACCATTTCACTGCCATTGTCTGGAAATCCACCACCAAGTTGGGATGTGCCTACAAGGACTGTAGAGCTCAAAACTGGGGTTTATATGTGATTTGCTCTTATGACCCCGCTGGTAATGTCATTGGATCCTCAAAGCAAAATGTGTTGCCTCCTGTATAGTTGAAAATAGCGGGGAAAAAAAAAACAACATTGGATTTAACATGAGTTCTCTTTCTTCTTCTCGTTCTTGTTCCATTCAAGAACTATTCGGTGCTTCTTTTGGCTCTGGCCCCCCTGCTGAATTCTGGTGATGATTGCTAGAATTTCAATCAAGCAAAAAAGACCGTGCGTGTATTTCCATCCCCATGCAGCTTATCTCCCGCTATGTCTGTGTGGTGTCTCTCTCTCTCTCTCAGCGTAGTGGAACGACTCAGGTCCTTTTCAGGGGAAACCATGAGCAACACATGGGGAAGAGGAGGTCTCAACAATGCTCTCTCTCCGACAAAAATGAATGGGATTGATATTTGAGGAGATCCGTCGCTTAGTAAAGTTGATGCAGCATCTTGCACCGACGAGTTGTAGGGTTATTATTTTACGTACTCATTGTCAGTAGCCACTCTGGCTGCTTAGAACTCTTCTTGAATAAATTGGATCTCCTTCTCTCGTTTTGCCAACAACAAATATACATATACATGTATACATATACAGAAACACGGAAATATACATCTATCATACGACTGGAAACGATACTGCTTGAACGTTGATCCCAGCTGGTCATTTTAGGATGAGCAATCACCACTCATCTCCGCAGATTACCATTGCCGCTCTAACCAATAACCAAGCTGAAGAAGACCACAATAGACCACCACAGGATGCAGAGGCAGATGCAGAGTTGGCATCGGAGAGTGCTGCTAAAAACGAAACAGGTCAACACTCGTCTGCAAGCAGTTCAGCGCGTCAAAAGAGGACCTCTTTGGCGTGTATAAGGTGTCGGACGCGGCATATACGATGTCCCGGTGGAGAACCGTGCAAAAAGTGCCATTTGGCTCGGACAAAATGTGAATACATTGAAGCAGATAAGAAGATTGTTGTGTCTATGAAGTACCTTTCAAAGCTACATGATGATATAGCGAGACTCAAAAAGGAAAATGCCTCGCTTCGCATCGACTTGAAAGAGCTGGAACAGAAACGACTTGCAAGTTCGCCTCCAAAGTACCAGCAGCAGCAACAGGATGCCAAGCATCAATTTCTGATGAGCCACCCGATACAAGCCACGGGAGGCTCAAAAATTGGACTCAACCATTTGGGCTCGGCCTCCTCCAGTGGCCATCCTAATTATCACGGAACTAATGCTAATGCTCAGAACGGAGTCGAAGTTATAAATCCTTCGTTGGACAAACACGGACGGCTAATACAATCTAAAACGGGCGAGAAGGTCTACGTGGGCAGTTCGTCGATGACTCTTTTTGGATTAGAGATTCAAAATTTAGTACCGTCGTATGTCTCGAGTGGGTTGTTTCCCAACAACTCCATCGAGGAGACATCGCCTGCAGCTTCGTTGAACTTGCTAAATGGTGCCTCGCCTAAAGGTTCTCGACATTCACTGCATTCGGCGTCCACGCGCGAGAGCAAGATCTTGGAATCCGAGGGCAACGCATACAAGGTGACGCTTTCGAAAACCAACACCAGACCAGGGTTGTCGATCAATTTCTCCTTGCCCTCCTATTCGTACGCAATGTTGTTGGTGGACACGTTTGTCAACTACAATGACGGCTGTTTTTATTTTTTCAACGAAGGCTTGGTTAAACAATTCTTGACCAACATTTACTCGGGAAAGATGGAAGAAAATAAAAAAATTTTAAGAAGAAACATGCTTCGTGAACAGCACTACAACTCTCAAGAAAACTGCATCAAGAGGGACTCTGATGACGATACGATTTTGGAAACTATTTGGTTCAGCAAAGTGCTTTTAATCTTTTCGATTGGTGAAATGTATTTGGGGACTGAATCGGATACACATGTAAAAAAGCAGAGGCAGGATATGAAGAAAAGGGCCAAGGAACAAATGCAAAATAACACCCTACCTGGTGCTGGATTTTTCTTCCAAGCTTCAGAATTGTTTACTGGATTGTTTGCATCTGGTGCTATCGACAATATAACCAAAGACGGAGGTATCGAAGCAATGTTGCTCTATGCATTCTATTTGCAAGTGGCAGATTGTACAATTGCATCTTATTTCTACTTTGGATTGGCTCTTCGAGCTGCCTTGATCTTGGGGTGGCACGTTGACGCGGACCAGGAGAACCTTGATAGGTCTGAGCTTGAGCATAGGAGAAGAATCTGGTGGACCGTGTACATGTACGAACGAATGCTTTCGTCCAAGGCCGGCCTACCGTTGAGTTTTGCCGATGACTCTGTCTCAACTGCACTACCGGGCGATTTCAAACCTGACTTGTCCGATTTCCCCAGGAACGAGGCCGACGTTAGAAGCTACTATATTTTCCCACCTGCCGATTATATCAATAATTGCGTCACCATCACCCAAATCAACGCGTTGATTCTCTCGTCATTGTACACCAAACAGCCAAGATTCAACATCTTGCCGATTGTCTCGGATTTAGTGCAGCGTTTGATTTCGTGGAAAAGCTCACTTCCAGAGTACTTGGATGTGGATTACTCGGTCGATGAACCGAAAATCTCGCGGCTCATTGTCAATTTGATGACTGAATATTTCCAAGGTATAAACTTGGCAGTGCGTCCGTTGTTGTTCCACTTTGCCAGCAAAAAGCTCAAGGAATTGCAGACCCAGAATCAAGAAAACAAGTACATTGACTTGACCAAGTACTCCAAGAATGTGCTAAGCTTGCTAAATGCTTCATTCCAGGCCTCCATCAACACCGTCAAAAGCATATGGTCGTTGCTTCCTGAAAACATGGTTGCATTGTTTGGTTGGATGGATCGCGAGTATTTGTTCACTTCAGCATCGACTTTGATCTTGTTCAATGCCTCCTTTGGTGTCCATGAAGCAACCAAAAACCATCTTGACCACGCGCTAGTACTATTCACAAAAATGAAGCGGCTTGGAAACTACCCCGCGGCGTTAAGAAGAGCTCAATTGATCAAACTTATATGTGTGCTCGACTTTAATGGCGTAATGAGCGATATCCTCGAGAAACACGACGACGAATTCAGGAGACCCTCGGAGCCGGCAATTGTGGAAGAGGCACCCGTGAAAAAGGACACCGAGTACCCAACAACAGCTCACACCCCGCCAAACGACTTGGACCTTTTGCAATTTGCCAGCGGCTTCCAAAACCATGCTGGAGCAGAAGCATACTCGGCGGATCTAGATTTGCAAGGGATCGAGGATTTCCCTATTTTGGACGAGGAGCAAAATTTGTGGAACGAAATCACCCATGAAGCGGGCTGGCTTCATGTGCACTCGACTGAGCAGCCTGAAAACCAGAATGCAGCATACAACGACGTGCTCAAGGATTTTGCTTATCCGGGTCTGTAAATGTATTATTAAAATAAGTTAGAATAAGATCTATATAGATAGATAGATGGAAGGATGAAGAAAAACCTAAAGAAAAACATTAAAAAAGATATCTATCAGAATAAAAAGTCATTATCTGGTGTGCCTTTCGATTCATTAGCTTGCTGTAAAATCTGCTGTGGCGAAAGTGTAGATAATTGGAAACTGTTAAGATCGGCCGAGGCGGAGTTGGGACCAGAGGGAATGCCACTGCCACCATTCCCACCACCGTTAAAATTTTGATTGGTTGTGAAATCCACTCCTCCAAGAGGCGTGTTTGAGCTTGTAAAGTTGTCAGTCAACAAGACGTCATCGAGTGGTTGCGGGGCCGAAAACTGCATGCTCGTTTGTGGTTGTGGCTGTTGTTGCTGCGGCATGGGGGGCTGTTGAGGAACCATTGGCTGGGACATTTGAGGCGGAGGAACTTGCGACATTGGTGGTTGTGCTAGATTCTGTTGCACGGGAGGGTACTGTTGTTGTGGTATGGGGGGCTGTGGTTGCTGCTGTGGCGGTATTAGTCCTTGCCCTTGTTGTTGTTGCTGTTGTGGTGGTGGCTGTTGTTGTTGTTGTTGTTGTTGTTGTGAGAGCATGGGGTTCACCATCGATGACGGTTGTCTCATCGCCATGCCGGGCGATTGCAGCATCCCTCCAACAAGCCCCATCGCTTGTTGTTGCTGTTGTTGCTGCTGCTGAAACATGTGCTGCTTCTTCGCCTCCTCATATTTAAATTTCGCATATTGATAAGCTTCAGCATACATCTCTTGAAGCTTCAGATACAAGGCATTCAACTCAGGCATATCTGGAGGAGCATTCAAAATCACGGGGAAAGACGATTTAGGTCCAGGTTGCAGCGGTTGCACACTACCATGATACTTTTCATGCAAATAGCTCAACGTAGTTAAGTTAGCTTGAAGTCTCTTGATACAACCGGTATACGAATTCGTCACGCTGCCTCGCTGCTCCTGGGTCATTTGCTGCATCACTTGTGGATTACATATCACGCTTGTGTATATTTGAATGGCTTTTTTAATCAAGTGGGTGTTGACTAGTAGTAGACACGTCACTCTATCCTTATCGAGCGACAAAGGCGCTCTATCTATAAAATCCATGCCTAGTATAGACGCATCCATGCAAATGATATATTGCGCAAAGTGTCTGTGTATATGTAGATCTCGGAAAGTCTCCAAGAGTTCTCTGTTTGTATTTTGCTTCCTGTTTTTTGTTCTTTTCGTTCTTTCTCCCCTCTGTGTGGAAAGTGGAAATTTTTCAACATTCCAGCTCGAGACTGAACTCGAGACAGTGGTGGGGGGTTTTTTTTATTTATGAGTCCAACACGTGCTGATTGATGGAAAACGACCAAAAAAAAAAATTATGTACATTTCTGCTTCTATTTACAAAAGTCGACACTATCCCAGAGTATGAGAGTTGATCAAGGATTCGAGTCTGCTTGAAGTCACGCGTCTCATGCCCGTGTAGGTCATATCGAACGTAGCGCGGCCTTGAGTGATGGAGCGAAGTTTCGACAAGTATCCAATCATCTCCTTCAACGGGGTCTCTGCTGTGATCACTTTTTTATTTGCAATGTCCTTGGAGGCGGCGGTCTTGGACATGGTGTAATCCGGTGGGAGGTACACTTTCTCGGCCTCGTCGTTGGCCCAATTTGCAGCCTCGATGTTGTGCAAGGATTCATCTTCAACCGACACGATGACGGCTTGGCATCTCAGGGACAAGTCGTGGGAAACTTCACCCAAGTCAGCGGAGTCGACGTGGACCTTGGTGTTCATTATTGGCTCCAAAACACCAAAGTCGGACTCGTTTTTCTTAGTTTCTTGAATCGCCTGTCGAGCCGCATTCATCAACAGCGGGATCAACTCCTCGTTTTTGTCAACTGGTGCATCCCAGTGCTCAATTCGAACCAATGTCGAGTTCAAGTTCATTCCTAGAATCGGGCCACCAACTTGGAACGAGGTCAAGCACCCGCTCACAATGGCTTCTTCCAACTCCTCCATGGAATTGGGGCATTTCCATCTTCGGTCACTAAGCGCTGTCCTTACGGCATCCGACGCGGCAGTCTTGTCGATGATGATCACGTTGTTTTCATCCTCATAAATTATGGCGCCCTCGCATATTTCATAGTCCCTGCAGTTTTCCACATGCTCCATGGAAAGTTTGATTTTGATATTCTCATCTTCGTAACTTCCGAGCCCTTTCTTCTTCCCAGTAAAGGACTCCTTAAAAGCAACGGCAACGTCGCGCAAGTTCGCCTTGGCTTTCATGTCATTGATCAAACGGTCGCGCACAATCTCCAAATGAAGCTCGCCCATGCCGCTGACAACTGTTTGCCCCATTTCCTCGTCGACGTGGACTTTCAACGAAGGGTCCTCTCTGACCAACGTGTCCAAGCATTTCTTCATGTGCGTCTCGTCTCCAGCAGTAAACGGCTCTATGCATGAGTTGAATAGCGGTGGAGGTATATCTATTGGCATCAATTTGATTGTCGAGTGCTCATTGGCAATCTTGTTCTTTTGAGTACCAGTTGAAACGATGGTGTCACCAGTCTGGAACTCGGTTTCGAAACCGGGAATCACACCAATGTTGCCCGCGCCAATCGATTTCACTTCCTCTGGCTCGTCTCCGTGCAAGATCAAAAGTTTTCTAATCTGCAACTTTTGCCCGGTTCTGGTGTTTAACACATGCGATCCCGAGCTGAGCAGGCCGCTGTAGACTCGAATAAAAGTCATTGGTCCCCTTGTCGCGTGGGTCATGACTTTGAACGTGATGCCCACTGTGAGTTTAACATTGTTGTCAACAACTAAACCAGCGGGCCCCATCTGCGACAAAATTTCTTTCGTCTTGCTTGTTATTTTGGGTAAACTCGTTTCCAACGGCGAAGGCAAATAAGTAGTGACTCCGTCCATCAAAGGCTGGACTCCGATGTTTTTAAAAGAGGCCCCACAAAAAATCGGTGTCAAGAAATTATCAATCGTTGCCGCGCGGATGGTTTTATGCAACAAGGCTGGTGGTATCTTTAGGTAGTCCTCGTCATTGTCCAAAAAGGCATCGATTATGGCGTCATCGTATTCGCCAAGAGTCTCGATCATGCACTCTCGCGACTTGCAATACACATCGTACACTTGAGAAGATGTATCCTTGATGTCAACGACATCTATATCCTTGCCATACTCATCTTCTTCCTTCCACTTGAGCAACTTGCCGTGAATCACGTCAATCACCCCTTTAAAGACCAACTCTGAACCTTGGGCTTCGAAATATGGCGTGTTGCACAAGACCACCCTTGTTCCCAACTTGCGCACTACTTCCTTGACTGTTCGGCTGAAACCTGCACCTGGGCGATCCATCTTGTTGACATACACAAGGCGGGGCAACTTCAACTGGCTTGCCTGCTTCCATACTTTCTCGGTCTGTGCCTCTACCCCTGCCACTGCATCCAAGATTGTCACTGCTCCATCAAGAACCCGCAATGAGCGAATCACTTCGAATGTAAAGTCGGCATGGCCGGGAGTGTCGATGATGTTGATTTTATGGTTGTTCCATGGAATCGTGATTGCGGCAGACTGGATCGTGATACCACGCTGCCTTTCCGAGGGTAAATAGTCCGTGACTGTGTCTCCTTCGTCGACATTGCCGATTCTTTTACTCTTCCCACTGTAGTAGATCATTCTCTCGGTGGTGGTGGTTTTACCTGCATCGATGTGCGCAATGATTCCAATGTTCCGCGTCTTTGCCAATTTGACGCTATTGACTGGTGTGGAGTAGCATCGTACAATGCTAGCAAACTTGCCTAGTGTATTCCCTCGTAGTATCATTTTTGACTGTGGGGATGAAAGATCTGTTTAATGAAAGTTTTTGCAACTAACATATGGAAGCCAAAAAAAAAAAGAATAAAAAAAAAATAGAGGTTCTCAAAGATGTTGATAGCGACTCCAATTTTTCATTCAGTTGAGACGCTGGAGGTCCCACTACACGAAAGAATAAACCTCCAACGTCAAAGTGAGTTATGTGATTGTAAAGGGTTGTGGATAACAATGCGCTGTGAAGATTTAACATTGGGACTCTTCTTGTCAAAGGCTGAAGATTGAATTCTCTTTCTACGCTAATAAAACTGGTAAACAAAGAACTCACGACAGACTTGATAGCAACAAGGCTGGAGAGAGGAAAGGAACGCAGTGTCCTTGTCTGTTATAGAATTTGCAGACTGTGTGTATCAGCTTCCTCTGGGTTGAGCTACTTAGGCCAAAAGTCCCTGCCATAAACATTTATTGAGCTTGTTAACTTGTTTGCTATTAGACTGAAGTATAGCAATACAACAAGCTCGGGTGAGTGGTTTAGTGGTATAATACTTCTTTAGGGTAGGAGTGGTCCCGGGTTCGATTCCCGGCTCACCCCGAGATTTCATTTTTTTGCTCTTTTTTTGCCCTTTTTTGTTTTGTTTTCGTTTTACTGTTTGATCTTTTTTTTTATGCTTGCACGAGGGGATCCTATCGCACTTCTCAAGCATGGAGCAGAAATTGCCAAGTGACCACGATAGATACTTGAGAGATTGACTCGTGTGAGATAAGCTACATGCCATGTTAAAGCCGGTTGCTTTATATTGATCTGTCTCATGATACATGTTTATCAAGAAGTGCAAAATTCAAAAATTGTAAACTTTCTCTCGAGATTCTAGCCAATTACGAATGAAAATGGTCAAGTTTTTGTTTCAAACGAGTTCAAAGCGATGTCGATCTAGGATTAAACAAGTTTTGCAAGTTAGAAATAAATTTAATTTGCAGTCGTTTTTTTCATGTTCAAGTTGAGTCAAGTTAGGTCAAGTTAAGTCAAGTCAAGCTACCAATCGATTATAGAATCATGATTATTCACCACGGGGCAAAAGCATATGGAAATGACTCCGCAGTCCTCGCAAAATGGCTCTCAAATCTCGGAATAGCTTTCGCCACGGTCCGAGAAAAAAAGTGGGGGATGAGGGGGGTAGGAGGAATGGAAGGGCTGTCTGTTTGACTCATCGTATTAATGGAGTTAGCCGTATGACCGTAAACGGCTGTATGATCGCAGCGTAAGCCATCCTCAGCCTCCGTAAACACGGCAATCTGAAATCTCTTTTGCGTCTTAGGCCTTTTTTTTTAATTTTGCATTCGTGTCAACAGCACCTTGACACGAGTGTATTTCTCTAGACAGACGATGTGCTTCATGTGGTTGACAAGTTGCAGCTTTCGGAACGGTAACCGCCCCTAGCCGACGTTTATTTTCGTCTTTGCACGACAGATATTTGCGCCTTCGTGGCTGCAAAAAAAGCACCTATAAACCCGACGCACATGTCCTGCTCCCTTGCATCCAAACAACCAAACTAAACAAAAAAAAGATTCGCTTTGCTATTAATCATCAGGGAATAGGGCTTTTCGTCGCTTACATATAATCACTCCAGATCCGAGGGTATCAGAATCTCTCCGATTTCTAGAGTTTTTTTCTTCCACACGTCGACTAAGGAGATGGAGGGGGGACTGGGTGGTCGCAATGGGAGTGATGTATTCAAGCCACCTAATCACCAGCCTGATAATTTAATTTTCCCATCCCCAATGCATAATATATATAAATATCTCAAGATATCCTTTCGCAGGTATTTTGGCTAGATTGAATCAGATTAGATTAGATTCGATTCAAATCCAGCAATAATCACGACCATGTCTTTAGCAAGCTACTCCCCGAATACCACAGCTCACGAGGAGACACCAGAACACACTGATCTAGAAAAGGCACAAGATGAACCAAAAGCAAACAAGAAACAGGAAGGTGGTCTGTTGCACCACATGGATCAAGGTTACGCCTGGGTTGTTTGCGTATCTGTGATCTTGCTCTATATGTGCACCTGGGGAACAAACAGTTGCTTCAGCATCTATTTTGCAAACTATTTAACAACAGATTCATTTCCAGGTGCAACGAAAATGGACTATGCCTACATTGGAGGCATGGCATTTGGGATAGGCATGTCATTTTCCACGGCAATAACGGTGATCTTGGGGGTCATTGGCTTAAGAAGCACCTTGATTTTTGGCAACTGTCTCCAGTTTGCCGCACTAATGTTGGCGAGCTGGACAACTAAATTATGGCAGTTGTATCTTACTCAGGGCCTAATGCAAAGCTTTGGGTTGGCGTTCGTCGCGATCCCAGCAATGACTCTACTACCACAGTGGTTTAAAAGGAGACGAGTGTTGGCCACGGGGCTTGGTGCAGGAGGCGCGGGTCTCGGGGGTATTGTTTTCAATTTGGGAATGCAAAAAGTGGTCGATACCAAGGGGGTGTTTTGGGCATTGAGAGCTCAGAGTATCATTGCGTTTGGCTTGACCTGGATTGCAATCTTTCTAGTTAGAGACAATGCGAAAAGCCACGGCATCAAGTTTAATTTTTTCGAAGTCTCGTGTATGAAGTTTGCCGGGTTTTGGATGTTGATCCTCTTCACCATCACTTGTGTGTTTGGTTATGTGATTGTGTTGTACACTTTGGCTAATTTCACCACGAGCTTGGGGTACAGCGAACAGCAAGGTGCAATCGTGACAGCCATGATCCACGTTGGCTCACTCTTTGGCAGACCAGCTATTGGGTTCTTGGCTGACAAGTTTGGCGGTGCAACTGTTGGAGTGATTGCTTACTATGTCGCGGGGATATTTTGCTTAGGCATGTGGATCCCAGCTAGGAACTATGCAACCTGTATAATATTTGCCTTGATTCAAGGCGCTTTAATGGGCACAATCTATACTGTGATTGCGCCAATTGTGGCACGAATCTTTGGCATCAGGAAAATGAACGTTGCATTCGCCCAGGTTTTCACATTTATGGGCATCTCGGGTATTTTCGGACCGGTGATTGGAGTCAAGTTGACAAAGGGCAGCGGGGCCACGGTTTTCCCTTCGAGTTATAGAGACTGCTCGATATTCACTGGGGTAATGTTCATCACGTGCGCGACCATATTGTTGATTATCAGAGGCTACATAAAAGCAAGAGACCGGGAACTAGTGGCAAAAGGAGATGCTGCTACTGATATGGATCATGCAGAGAATCCTACTGTATCACCAGTACATGTCTTTGAGCTGATACTTGCCAGGGACGGCGAAAAGGCGTAGTATAAAAACTGTAAAATTGCAATAGAGATAGAGTGATAATTTCACCAGACACAGTCACAGCGCAAATGCGATTCCGTTCTGTTTTCTTTTCTTTTTTTTTAATGTATTTTGAGCTACGCGTGGTTTCGATAAGATCTCCTCTGGCAATCAAGAGATGAGCTCAAGCACAGAGCAGACCAAACCCATCAACCGGTTGGTTATATTATACGGAGAGCCAAAGTTCTATCATACCATCATCTTGCTCAAGGAAATCCGCGAACTCCCCAACAACTATGTCTCTGTCATTGAGGTAAACAACATTGAAAAAGTCTTGGAAGAGACCACGATCTCGTCGATCAATTTCGACTACTTGCACATCTGCATTGAGTTTGCCAAAGACCTGAATCCCAATTTGCAAAAAGTCAATGAGTTTTTGAGGGCTCATTCGGATATGCTCGCCAAAGTCCCTGATATTGGCTACCATATCCATTTCCAACCGGGCAAGGAATGGAGCCAGTACTCCCAGGAGGAGCTCGATGGCTATTTCGGATTCCTCAGGACGTTGAGGGATGTTGCCGGCGACAAAGTCACTCACTGTTCAATAGTCAACAAATACGACATGGACACCATGCACATCACCGACAAAGAAGGGCTCGAGAAGTTGGGACGCGAAATCCAGCTGGATATCCAGTATTGGAAAAACTTGAAATTCTTGGATTTCAGTGAGAGCAGCTTGCGATCTTTCCAAGGGATCAAGCTACCTGAGACTTTGGAAGTGTTGAACATTGGAGGTGGATACGCGCTAGACTCGCTCTTGGGGTTCACAATGCCCAGCAAATTGAAAACGTTGATTGCGGGCCAGGGAGCAATTGCGTTTCTCCGCGACGTCAAGTTCCCCAGCACGCTCGAGACGCTCGAGTTGCAAGATAACAAGATCTATTTCCTTGAAGATACAAACTTACCGGCGAGCTTGAAACATTTGGATGTGTCGCAAAACCGGTTGGAGGACATTTGGAACGTGGACTGGCCCAAGAACTTGGAATCGTTGAACCTTGGTATGAATCCGATCGAGAGCATGCGAGGCATGAAGTTGCCCGAGAGGTTGAAATATTTGGAAGTCTCGTGTATGCCGAGCGATTCGATGGCAGGCCTAAAGTTCCCGGACCTGCTTGAGGTTCTCAATTTGCTGTCGTCAATGACAAATGCCCGAGGGTTGAAAATCCCACCAAATGTAAAGACATTGGTGTTGTCGGGGAACTACATCAACAGTGTCAACCCATTGAAATTGCCCAACTCGGTGGAGATTCTTTACTTGAACAACAACAACATCAAGACTTTGAACAAGGTGCTGCTACCGCCAAAGCTTCAAGAACTATACCTTGGCGACAACCAGTTCACCACGCTCAAAAATGTCGTTTTCCCAGATACGCTCCAAGTGCTTGACTTGGAAAACAACCCGGAGTCCTCTTCTTACTCGAGCGACAAGCAGATCACCACTCTACGAGACATTGTTCTCCCTCCAAACTTGAAAACGTTGAAAATGGGCTACCACGGAATACGCATCATTGAAAACTATGAGTTCCCTGCCACACTTCGTCATCTCGGGTTAGCTTATAATGAACTCAAGTACGTTAGAAGTCTAAAATTCGGCAACCAGTTAAAGACGTTGGACTTGAGCGGCAACCCCGAATTGCTATCGCTTGATAATGTCATCATACCCACATCCGTCACCGAGCTCCGCGTGTCCCCTGGCTTGATTCCCAACTTGCCGGCGTCCGTCATTGAGCGAGCAAACAAAAACATTCTCTTGATCAAGAAAGCTCCCGAGATGGAGCATTTCGATGTTTAAAAAAAAAAAAGAATACGTATATATATGTATCTATATATATTTGCATGCATTATAGATTATCCTATTCATTTTCTTCTTCATCCGAGTCCAACCTGTCGTCGGCTTCTTTGCTCTCCAACATACGCTCGAGTTCAGCGTCTTCAGTGGCAGTGACAGCTTTTGGTGCCATAGACACCTTACAGAGGCCGCCACTTGCTTCTATGCTTTCAGTGATTTTTTCTATAGCTGATTCTAAAAGCGCGATACCTTGGTTCTTGTCCAAGGATTGCACGGTGAGGAAGTACAAGGGGGCAGCCACCAATTTGGCCTTGACTTGCATTTGCTCAGTTGAAACGGACTCGGCAGCTTTCAATGCGGTTTTGATGGCGTCGATGCCTTCATAAGTGAAACACTGGAGGTCAACGTCGGCTCTGATGTTGATTGCCTGCGGGGTCAATCTTCTTGAAATGTACAACTTCAACTCTTCCAAGATACCCGCAGAAGGAGCTTCAAGGCCGTCGAATATGGTGGGGTCGGTGATGGACAATTTGAAGGCATCGTAAGCATGGCCGTATTTTCTGCTCAACGGCCAGCACACGGTCTCGTACAAGTTCTCCAACGAAGCGTTGAACTTTTCAGCACAGTGTCTCAATATCGAATGCACAGCTTTGGACTTGTTATACCTTTCGTCACACTTGACTATATCTTCAGCTGAGACTCTTCTCTTGGACAAGTCAATGTAGCCTTTTTCCTTGTCGACTCTCAATACAACTGCAACTTCGTTTTTCCCCACTCTGATCAATTTCTGGATCGAACGTATACGTCTTCTGGACAACTCGGACAACAAGACCATTCCTTCGATGTTGTCGTACTCCAAGAGTTTGACGTAGGCTCCCATCTCGGCTATCTCTTGCACGTTGACCATGACGACTTCATCCACCTCGGGATACTTGTTCTCGTAGAATCTACAGTTTGTCGAACTCATCGTGACTGGTTTTGGTTTCTGTATAAGCTTTAGCAAGTAACAACCAACAGAACAGTCTGAAATTTTTTTCTTTTATGTTTTTTCGGTTTGAAAAATTTTGTATTTGTTGCAACTTTTTTTTTTCCTCTCTTTTGTTTCAAGTGACTCGTGGCTGTTGTCTTCTGATACGGACAGCGTTGTAAGATGGCAAACCTCTCTACCTTGGTCTTTGATCCGTGAAGATGCCCCCCATGGAGATGGCCCCATGGAGATGTCCCCGGCAGATTACGAAATGACCAAGCATTGGAGACCTCGGCTTACATATCGCGGACAAAAAGCGAGCTTGAACTTGTCCCAGAACTCTGTCGAGGACAAGCTTCTCCAGACCCTCGCTTAAAAGCTCAATTGTTGATTACCAGAGCCTACCCAGTTGGCCGAACTTACTGATGAGAGGCAAACAAAATGTGAAGTCAGGGATTTTGCAGCACTTTCCACCAAAGTCCCTCTGGGGGTCTCTCTCTCTCAAACTTCCTCCTTCGTCTCCAAAAAATCGCCACCTTCAATTTCTCGCCACGTCCGTCGTGCGGCAGCCAGAACAAACCAATAAAGGTAAGTGCTGGCTGTGAAAAAGCCCATCCACCAATCTCGGCCCTGGTCCCACTAGCGGGCGTCTCCAAGAGAAGGCCAAAGAAGGAAGCAGGTAGGGGGCCGGGGGCCGGGGGCCGGAGGGCGAGGCCTGCGGCGAGGCGAGACCGGGGTAGAGGAAGGGCCTCCTGCAGTGAACAGGCCCCCGTAGAACGTTGGGTGGTCTTGCACTTGCGAGACCAGTGTGGTAAGTACTCATACAAGAACTCATTTACATACACGTAGACACACTTTCTCCTGAAAATTGCAACAACAGAACGGGTTTCCAAAAGGACCCGCCCCCACGTCCCCTAGTCAGAGGCAAGCTCCAGCGGGGACTCCATGTAGCCTTTTCCCTCCCCCCGTCGAGATTGTTCACGAGATACGGAGCAGCAAAGAAAGAAGCGACGGGAGGTTGCTATACGGTTTTTTTCCCCTTCAGAGTAACCTGTCACTGTTTCTTTTTCCTCTTCACTACTTCGAACAGGAGTTTGGCTAGCTGGCTAGTCGACTAGCTAGTAGCTTAGATTCGACCCCGCGTGTACTTGCATTGAAGTGAAGCCATCCGGAGCCCCAGATCTTTGACTTGCCTAATTTGCAAATCTCTCACGCTGGCCCACACTGTGTCCGTCTTTAGCCTCTTTTTGCTGAAAAAAAAAGAGAGACCCCTGTTACTTGTTCTCACCTTGCTTCACGGCAACAATACATACGTTCGATCATTCGTTCACCATTTTCTACAGCCAGCTTGCGCTTGTCCAAGAGTAGTGACCACACACATTCATTGCCTTCCTCCTCCTCCCTATTGTTCCAATAGACTGCAACTTGCAGCCCAATCCGCTTATTTTGTGCTTCATTCGTTTTTCCCTTGTCTTCTTGCTTTGTCTTTTGCTGTTTGTTTTTTTAGATTTTTTTTGATTATTGATTGATTATTGATGTATTATGCCACTGGAGAATGTGATGCTACTCGAGGAAGATTCGGACCGGTTTAAATATCAACAGGTTTTCCACTACTACTATTCTTACTACTGCCGGGGCAAGACAATGATGATCTCGCTAACGGTTGTTGCCAACTTGATCCTTTTTTACAGCCTACATCTACTCAATGCCCGCGTGTGCGAGGCGTTTCCCTATTTGGCCCAGAGCAGAGGCAACTTTACCGCGCAAGAGATTCCGCAATCGAGATTGAAAGATTTGGTCGACAGCTGGGAAAACAAGGAGATTTTCAGCCAGTTGAAATTCTCGGAACAAGCATTTTTCGATAAGGAGCTGAACGTGGTGGGCACGTTGGAGTTTGCTCGATATAACCAGTATCAACGACAGCCCTACGTTGCCAATGGCTACATTGGCAGCAGGATCCCCAATTTGGGGCAAGGCTTCTCCTATGACCAGCTATCAAACTCCTCGGAATCCAGCAATGAGGACCTCTACAACGGCTGGCCGTTGTTTGATCGACGCTTTGCAGGCGCGTTCATTGCGGGATTCTATGACTTGCAAGAAAACACCACGGGCACAAATTTCCCCGATTTACTAGAAAATGGCTACGAAAGCGTCATTGCCGCAATTCCCCAATGGACAACATTGAAAATCCGCACCAGCAAAAACGGACAAAACTTTACCTTGGACCCATCGCTTGACATTGAGGAGATTGGAAACGTGTCAAACTATGTGCAGAACATGTCATTGTCAACAGGCATTGTCAGAACCCAATTTACATGGTTGAATGAGTTTGATGTAACCTATACGGTCTTGGCCCACAGAGTGGAGATCAACCTCGGCTTGGTTGACTTGACCATCCAGAGTCGCTCCAACGAAACAAGAGAATTGCAAGTCATTGACGAGATTGACTTTAACACTTCACAACGATGCGAGTTGAACCACGTGGGCCACGACAATGCGGGCATATTCATGGTGTTTGAACCGCTCAATGTAGACTATGTGCATGGAGCAGTATATTCCAAATTGGTTTCAGATGAGCAGATAATGCGAGAGTCGACATCTCACATAGCTCGACAAGCAACAAAATTCGAGCTAAATCCTCACGAGAATACCCATTTCTCCAAGATTGTGGGGATTGCATCGACCGATTTGCACCCAAAGACACTTGCCACCCCGAAAAATGTGAGAGAGTTTGCCCAAAACGTGGCTCACAAGTACGACTCTTTTCTGAAAATCATCGATTCGCACATTGAAGCATGGCGCCAGAGTTTGGGATCGGTGCCTCGAATATCTTTCCCCCTGGAGTCCCTTTTGGACTTGGGCACCCGAGCCTCGAGCTTCCACTTGTTGGCAAACACAAGACCAGAGGCACAGGGGTTGACGGGCGCAGTTGGTGTTGGTGGCTTGAGCTCCGATAGCTACGCCGGTATGGTGTTTTGGGACACAGACCTCTGGATGTTCAACGGTATTCTACCGTTGAATCCGGCACACGCAAAAAGTATCGTCAACTACCGAGTGCACACTCACAAGCAAGCACTAGAAAACGTTCCCCTGGGGTATGTGGGAGCCGTTTACCCTTGGACAAGTGGAAGATTTGGCAATTGCACCGCCACCGGGCCCTGTCTCAATTACGAATACCACATCAATCTGGCGGTGGCCATGGCCGCGTGGGAACTATACTTGAGTGGGTTTGCCAACGACACCTACTTGCGCAATGTCGCATATCCCTTGATCAAGGATGCAGCTACTTTTTATTCCGATTACCTTGTACGATACAATGACACTACCGACCAGTTCACCACACACAACCTCACTGACCCCGACGAATACGCAAACCACGTTGACAATGCAGCATACACCAACTCGGGCATCTCTTTGGTTATGCAATGGGCAATGACCATTGCCGAGCATCTCGGGGAGAGCTACCCCAGCAATTTCCCCGAAATATCCCAAAAAATCCACATTCCATCGGCCAACAACTCCCAGGATATCACCTTGGAATACTCAGGCATGAACTCGACCGTGGGCATCAAACAGGCCGACGTCATCATGATGACCTACCCTTTAGAGAACAATCTTATAGATGAAGAGCAGGGCTATATCAACATGGAGTTTTACTCGATGAAGCAAGTCAGCTACGGCCCCGCCATGACATACCCGATATTTTCCATTGTCGCGGCAAAATTGGCAAGCACTGGCTGTGCTTCTCAGTCATACTTACACAAGGCGATCCAACCTTATTTGAGAGGTCCCTTTGCTCAGTTTTCAGAACAAAACAATGACGATTTCAATACAAACAGAGGCACGCACCCGGCATTCCCGTTTTTGACTGCCCATGGAGGCTTTCTACAGGCAACGTTGCAAGGTCTTACAGGCTGGCGACACAAATTTGAAGTCGATTCCAATGGCGCAATTTCAAGATTTCTTCACCTCGATCCAATTGCTTTGCCGTGTCTAGACGGAGGTGTCCACTTTGATTTCCTACATTATGACAACCACACACTTTCCATGCGGATCAACGAGACTCATTTCTACATCAAAAACAACGGCAAAACTTTTGCAGGTGCAAATGGTTTCATAAATTTCGCTCTCGCGGAGCGTAACCCCGACCACGGCATGTATACCTTGCACGATGGAGAAGAACGGGCCTTTGCGCTATTCACTCCCGGAAAAAGCTTTGTCGATAGTATATCCGAATGTGGAGATGCAACGTTTTACAACATCACCGAAGGTGCATATGGCGTCGCGGCCATATCCATAAACGACGGAGACAACACCACCAGATGGCAAGTCAAGGACAACGACACCGTGGGCAAAGTCCTCGTCGACCTCCACTCGATCAAGAACGTCTCCAGCGTCACGTTCAACTGGGCAGATAGGCCGCCACGCCAGTTGAAGCTTTCGCAGTACGTAAAGTCCACCTTTACCAAAGCAACAGAATTTTTAGCGAGGGTCGATTTCGGAGTCAACATTTACAAAAACTACCGCTTCGCTAACCCCGAGGATAAACTCTACAACCAAAGCGAAGTATTCGACGTGGTTCACTCTACTGATGTCGTCATCAGCGAGCCGTTTTCAGAGGAGGAGCACAACCAAGTCATGGTCCCCGTGCGACACAACACCACGTCTTTCACCTTGGACCTCTCGTGCCGGTTCCTCTTGATTGAAGTGGAAGGTGTTCACGATAGCAGCAGCAGCAGCAGCAACGAAGATGGCGGTGCAAAACTAGCCGAAGTTGTATTTTATTAATTTTATAGAGTTTAGAAAAAAGAAAAGAAAAAGAAGAATACAGTACATCTATTTATTATTCGGTCACCAGAGTCCTGTAGTAAGTAATAGCTCCCTCGATGAGTTTTTTCTTTTAAAAAAAATAAAACTAGTACATTGCCTCAGCCATCGTGATGAGCCTCTTGAGACCAGTGTGCCAGTTGCCCAACTCATCGCCAAAGTTAGTCGCGACATCAATGTTGAGTACCTTGGCAGTCTCGAAATCCTTCAGCTCCAAGCTGGCGGACAATTTCTTCAACGCATCCAAGAGAGCCGACGACAATTCATCGTTGTTCAAGTGGTCAAACAATAAACCTAACCTCTGCTCCATGTCAGCGCCATGCCTAGCGTATTTCTCAGGGATGTTGGGCCTAATGGCCTCGACGACTTTGCTCAACGAAGTGTAAATAGGTAACGATTCCTGTGGTATATGTGTTCTATCGCCCTTGGGGTGCTTTGCAACAACTGGTGCCGGCGCGGGCGCTTGCGCAGGCGGTTGTTCCTTGACGGAAACGCGACCGGATGTAGCACCATTTGGAGGAGGAGGAGGAGGAGGAGCACCACCACCAACACCAAATGCAGGTCCAGTGAATGGCGGTGCCGGAAGGCCGCTAAATGTCGATTGCAGTGTGTTTGTGCTCATGCCGAATGCTTGCGGAGGCGGAGGCGCAGGCAACGAAGATGTAGGCCCAAATCCAGCATTGCTAGGAGGTGGCGCGTATGGGTTCTTTGGTGGCGCGGGAGTAGGAGTCGTCGGACGACTTGTAATCAGGTGTGCCGGGGGTGAAGCAAACGAGATTTTTTGAGGAATTTCTTCCGCGGTGGGTGCATATGGGTTCTTTTTGGCAACACGAGGTGATGGGTGCGCCGTTGGTGGGGCACTCGTCACTGGAGTTCCCTGCTGTAAACCAGTACTTAACGTAGGCGCATACTTTGAGCTTGGAGCTGGCTTTGGCGACGCTGCTGGAGCTGGTGCCAAGGAATTCTTCGACGCTGTGCGGCTCGCACTTCTAGGCGGAGGCGCAATACTGTTTGTAGAAATCGTCCTCTTTGGAGGTCCAAATGAAGCTTGACTGAGATTGGATTGGCTGGAGTAGGGCCAAGCGGAGGCCACAGCGGCAGAACCAGAACCAGCACCAAGACCGGCACCAGGTGCAAGTGAATTTACATTGGCGGCAGCAGCAACGGGAGTAGCAGCGGCAGCACGACGCGGAGCAGTCGTTTTGGCCTTGAAGTTGTCTGGCAAATCATTCCAACCACTGTCGTTGTTCGCCTTCAGAGCTGGTGGCGGTCCGACGCTTGCAGGGCCGCCCGGCGCGAGGCCCGGTGCCACTGGTGGTTGAGAAGGCACGGGTGAAGCCGCGCTGTAAATGTTGTTTGGAGTGTATGGGTTAGCGCGAGCATATGGGTTCGTCGTTCTAGGTGCAACGGCAGGAAGGGTAGATGGCTGAGCATAAACATTGGGAGCTTGTTGGGGCATAGGTGGCTGTGCGTTTGGCTGGAATGCAGGTCTTGCCTCTTGCACGGGAGCCACCGAAGGTTGGAACACATTTGGTGTCGGGGTTGCCATTGCACTAAATGACAGCCTGGCACTTTGCGGTTGTGCAGGGGTAACCAGGGCTCTTCTCAGGACAGCCAGCGGTCTTCTCTGAGACTTTGTTGTTTTTGCAGTTTGAGCAACAACGGGTTCCTTTCCAGAGGCTTTTGAAATTCTCTCTTTTTCAACGCCAACAAGTTCACCAGGCAACGATTGCAAAAGCTTGTCGGCCAAGTCAAATTGTCCCAATCCCGAGACGAGGTTGACAAACTCCAAAATAGCCTTTGCAGTAGGCTCTGCACTTGGACCCGAGATCACGCCATCTGATTTTGCATAGTGCCTGAAAATTTGCACTTTTTCCACAAAGTTTGTCAAGGCATGCAAACGAGCTTCAGAAGGAGACGAGATTTCCTTGTCCTCCGATTTCAACAAGTCGGCTTGATATTGTGACAATTCTTCTAACCAAAGTTTTGCAAGCTTGTTCAATGCACCACCAGCAATATAACAAGAAATGGCATCATATCTATTAGACTTGTCGCTTTCCAAGAGTCTGTCACCCAATTCAGATATTTTCTCGTTGTACTCGTTATTGTCGTTAGCAAAGGACGAGATACCGATCGCGATATCTTTCCAGTCTGCAACGTTGGCGTGCGCAACAAGATCAGTGACGTTATTGCCCGTGGCATTGTATATGATTCTGGCCAAGCTGCTTTCTTTCTCCTTTTTAAAATAAGCCTGTCTCACTTTCTCCTTGACAGCCTTGGTACCGTCCAAAGCTAAAATCAAAGCGTCCAACAACCTCTCTTGTTTTAAACAAGAGTCAACCGCATTGTCAATCTCGTTCCTCAAGACCAAATTGATTAGGTTCTTGTCGGTAGACTTGCTACTTGGTTCGAAAATCTTGAAATCTCCACTTGGAATGAATTCAGATGGTTCCTGCGATGTGCCATTGCCAAGGTGTGCAAAAAAGTCATCGTCGTTGTTTAGTTTGTCCATAGAATCAAAGTTGAACTCGAGAGCCGAGGCCGCATCAGTCTTGTCGTCCTTGTCGTCCTTGTCGTCCTTTTCAGCCTGTTCATCCTTGTCATCCTTGTCATCCTTGTCGTCCTTGTCGTCGATGGTGGTGGTGGAGGTGGTGCTATCATTCTGAAACAATCTGCTGCGTCCGCCCTTTGAAAACGAGTCCAAAACCTCCCAGTCAGACTTGTCATGAGCGTTTATTGCCTTTCCTTGCAAATGGTTCTCAATGATGGTTGAATATTCACCATTTTTCAAAAGATCAAACATCTTTTCCGACTGCTCATGGCCCTTGACGACGGCCTTGGTCACTGTCAACGTCGACTTGCCGTTCGAGTCCTTGGCGACAATCACCAATTTCGACCCGAAACCAAACGAGACGCTTACAGAGTTTTTAAGCCACGCGGGGGCCTGATGAGATTCAAAAATTGGCTGTTGAGTTTCCGTCACCGAAAGCTCGCTCCAAAACTCATTGTCGTCATGAGAAGCAGGCACTTTTGAAGCAATCGGCGGAGAGGTGTCTTGGATAGTTTGAACAACCACTTTCCCATCAAACGAAGCCGTGGCAAAAATATCGGGAGCAGAAGGAGCAAATCTAGTCTTGAATGCCCAGTTTGCAGTAGTGGGATACTCACCCAATTTCTTGCCTTCAATAGGATTCCACAAGATGGTGGCATTATCTTTGCCACTTGAGATCAATAGCTCGGGGTCCTGCTTACACCAATCCAAGGACAAGACACCCTTCTTGTGCCCTTCCAACACTTTTTCAGGGGCATTGGAGTTTCTCAAGTCCCAAGTTAAAAGCACGGGACAGGACTCGCTGTCGCTCGCGGTGATCAATTTCGTCGACTTTGTAGGGTGCCAGGCAACGTGGGAGAAGTTGGCTTTTCCAGAGGCACCACTATAGGACAAGTGCAACACTTCCTTTTTCGACTTCAAATCCCACACCGAGGTGTACCCGCTGTTGCCGGTGCTTGCAAATATGTGGCCAACAGAGTTGTTCCAGGCGACGCAGCTGATTTCATCCATGGGGGTCATGGCCTGGCCAGGAGTGTAGGGTTCGCCCAAGGTCTTGGTGTCCCAAATGAATATCTGCCCGTGGGAACCGCCACTGACAAGAATATGGTGCTGGATTGGGTTAAACTGCAAGGACTTGGCGGCTCCCGTGTGTTTATTCGACTTGTGAACAGATGCCTTGGCAAGATCCTTGGTCTTGATCAAAATCTCAGCGTCCCAAAACTCCACCGTGCCGTCTTCGAAAGCTCCAGCCAACAACCCTTTGCTTCTTCCTTCAAATGGCTTTGACCAGGTCAATGCATAAAACTTGTGTTCCACGGGTCCAGAAAATATCAGGCTCTTTGTTGGAGAGAAGATATCCCAAATCTCCAACTTCGCTGACGAGCTGAAATTTATGTCAACTGCTCCGGCAACGGTGCCCGTCGCCAACAATGGCAATGCATCCAGACTCCACGCAAAGGTCGACGTGCTGTTTATTTCACTTATCTTTACCATCCTCAAGGCAAGTTTGACCTATTTGTCTCCGTGCTTGTGTGTGTGTTGGCCTGAGTGGTAAAAATTTACTGGCGGAAAAACTGAAAAAAAAACAACAAAAAATCCAAACTTTAAATGGAATCAGTGTCCTCGCCGTAAGGAAGTATTGAGATTGTAAAACCCCGTTAGGTCTATTCCTCTAAGCTGTGGGGAGAGAGTTAAAGGCAAAGGCAACAACAAAAGTATCCAATTGTCCGTGTCGATCAATCTACGTGGTGGAGAGTACTTTTGGAAGTATACCAACTGTCACTATTTTGACCAACACATCGATTTTGTTGTTCGCTAACAACTCGCGCTACCAACTGCATCTTGCCAACCGGCAGTGTCGCGAAAAGAAAAATCAATTCTGCGACATTGGCCTGCGACAAACATGTTGCTCGCTAAGAAATTCGCGCTACCACCTGCCTCTTGCCAACACACAGTGTCGCAAAAAACAATTCTGCAACATTAGCCTGCGACAAACACGGGTCAGCGTCTTTTGCAGAGAGTCTCTAGTGGGTGGTGGGCTTCTATAGGCAAGAAACCCCCAGCCAAACACACACGCGTCGTGGAACCAAACAAAAGGGTGTCTGGTTTTAGTTTCATTGGGGGGTCCGTTACATCTTAAGGTAACTTTGCAATGTGAGGATCCTACTCTTTCGTAGTGGTATTACTTGCTGTATTTCCCAACAAATAACAAGGAAATGTGCCACCTGTACCGGAGAGTGCCAGAGACTTTTTTTTCCGTGGATTTTCTATGGACGTGTTTGGGCTTGACCATGAGAATGATTATGAGAACGACGATAGTGCTATTTCGGTGTTACACTAGCGCGTCTGAACTACTACCTCCAGTACTGCTACTACTGCTATTGCTACTATCACCACTGCTGGTTCATCCTGAACAACAGGTTACGTCCGAACAGGAAAAAAAAAATCACGACCCTTGACTGCTGCGTTAAACAACAATATTTTGGAAATTTTTTTTTTTTTCAAAGATTGTTGTTGAATATCCCATCGCCTCTGCCCCCCCTTATCTTCCACCAAGTCTCCGAGATCTCGCTAAATCTTCAAGACGAGGTTCCAGCTGGTTTCAAGAGCTTCACCTGCATATATATTTGTCTAGCATAAGTTCAAAAACCCAAGGTTATATGGTCAGCCACTCACAGAGACCTGCCGTCGGTCAGCTACGGAGGTCGCAATGGCAAGCTGCTGCAAAATACCTAGTTGATGGGGTCGCAAAACCTTCGTTCAAGGCGTTTTTGTATGCCTACCTTTATTTAATCTTGCCCAAAGTCATTGGGCGTTTAATCAGCGCCATCAGAAGAAAAAAATTCGATGCTTTTCTACCCCGTATCAAAAAGACCCTCATCAAAGCTCTACATCCGAAAAGATTCCCTGCTTTCGCTGCAAGCTTGGTGGCAGGGATCAACATATTGGAGCCCATTTTTTACAAGGTGTTGAAGAGGAGAAACGTTTTGAAAACACCCGCATCGAGATTGTTCTTGTCAACCTTGGTTTCAGCCTTGATTTCTGCAGCGTGCACGTTCCCTTTGTACCAAGACCATGTTGTTGGGCTTGGCAGACACAACTCGTTGGATTTGACTTTGTTGATTGCTACAAGAGCCATCGACACCGTCTTTTCGGCATCCTTGGCGACTGTCACTCCCGAGGGATTAGTCAAATATGGGGACGCGCTATTGTTTATCGCTAGTTGCACACCAATTATGTTTTGCTGGTTTTTCTACCCAGAGAGATTGCCCCCGCTGTACGGCAAGTGGATCACAGCGGCGGCAAACATGGACCCCGATTTCATCGAGGCCTTGAGATTGGTGAGGAATAAGGACTTGGTTTATGGAGAGCATGGTCCATACGAAGACTTTCTCGGTCCGTATTTTGAGAAATACGGGCAAGATCCGAAAAGAGGCAATACGGTCTTGCACCAACCAGTGGAGTGCGAAGCGGTTCACGCGTTTGTATCCAAAAGCTGCGAAGTCCATGCCTTGTGGCGTTTCTGGAGAGGATTCAAATTCGCAATAACGGTCTACCTTCCATTGAACTTGTTGATGCAGCTGTTCAAGCTGAATACCAAATTTTCCGAAAAGTTGTGGAGAGCTTTAAAGTCCTCGACAAGATCCTCGTGCTTTTTGGGAGCCTTTATTGGGTTCTACTGGTACGCAGTGTGCTTAGCAAGGACGAGGTTGTTTCCGAAATTGTTCCCCAACGTGCCCAAAGTCCGCTTTGACGATACCATTGCGCCCGCTGCCGGTGCACTCATGTGCGGATTCTCTGCCTTTATCGAAACGCCCCAGCGGAGAAAAGAGTTGGCTTTGTTTGTGGCTCCAAGAGGAGTGGGGACACTCGTTCCTACTGAACCCAGCACAAGGAACTTGAGGATAGAAAGTATTGTTTTTTCAATCGGATTGGCAGTGTTGGTGGCTTATTCAAGAAACAAAAGTTCCAGCGTGAGAGGTATCTTTGGCAAGGGTCTCAAGCAAGTGTTTCACATTCAAAGCTACAACTAAACTAACTTGAAACTAATTTAACAGGGCATAAAAAGACAATTTATTGTGGATAGAGATAGAATAGACATTAGAAATAGAGAGAAAAAGAATAGACACTAGAAACAGAAATAGACAGAAACTGACCAGATACGAGAATAGCATGGAAACCTTTTGTAAACTTCATTGTTTATCACCAGATGGAATTAAGCATCTTGAAACGACTTGTCACCTGTAGCTCTAGTTGCATAATCTCTGGGGATATCTTCGTATGCAAACACACTTTTCACTATCACGAACTTTCCAGTGAGAGACCTCTTGGTTCAACGGCGCATTAAAAAAAAAAAAAAAAACAAAGAAAACAAAACCAAATACTCGCAAAGAACAGAGTGGTTGTTGATAAGAGCAAAATTTTGATTTTTGCTGACAGTGGAAATGACATGCTGGATAATACCGAGTCTGAAGAGGAATTAGAGCATGTCGAATATGGGTTTGCTATTCCGGCAAAGGGAGCTTTCAAAAACTTTGCCAAACGGCATAATGAACTTGCAACTTTACTAAACCTCCCGCCCCAGGATGATTTTTTGCAACTTGTATACAAGACATTAATAACGCTATGCGACCCTTACACGCAGCCGGAGGAAACAGAAAAGTACATTTTGAGTGTTGGATGCATCTCAGATTTGCTAATTTCAATCCTGTATTCTTCCTATACGGAGCTGATATCGGAGGAGTTGGAGATTGATTCGATCAAGTTTGCAATATCAACCACTTTTTTCTACATTCTCCAAGCCGTGCACAAAGTATTGAATGCCGATGATGAAGTGAGTCTCAGGTTCGTTGATAATGGAGCCGACAATTGGAAACAGCATGTCAAGGGGTGGACACCAAGAGAGACCAACACCTTCAACTTGAACCTACTATATTCGATGGCTTGCGTTTTGATCATGTCGATCCAAAAACTCTTTACCCCGAAAACTGGAGACTATAACCTTGCACTTAATCCTTACTTACACTATTTCTTGAAGCTTTGGAAATGCCACACCAATATCATCTTGTTGGGCCTTGAGATTGATCGAAGAATCGAGTACCAAAATGGCGAGATGAATGAGGATGCGGAGACGCCTCCCATTGTTATTGCTACCTTGAAAGGATCCAGCTCAATAAGATACGTCCTCGCTTGGATGATCAACCAGAATCCGTCCCTGGCCACAGAGGGGGAACTTTCAGACGAAGAGAGTGGAGCTGTAGCTATAGCTGAAGATGAAGATGAAAATGAGGATGGGCAAGATTTGGAAAATGAACCGATTTTGAATTTTATCGAGCCTTTGGCAAGGAAAAAGACCAACGGAGGAGCAATACTGGTTGACATGAGATTGATTATTGTTGGGTTGCTTGTGCTATATTCGGGGACATCATTCGTTAGCGAATCTGAACAAGATGGTGATTCTAAATGCAAGCTGAGAAGACGACTTAACCGGGCAAAGCCTTTGGCAGAGATTGGAGATCTACTAGTCGATTTGGAGTACGACGACAGGTTTGACGAAGACATTAAATATATGTTGGAACTTGATATTGATGAGGATGAATCTGACTGCGAATGCACCTGCGCTTGTGAACATGAGCATGAACATGAACATGAAGATCAACACAAACAAAAACATCAGCACGACGGGGCTTCTACGTCTGACCAGAAAGAAGAAGAAGAAGAAGATGATGATGATAATGATGATGATGACGGAGAAATTCTAGAAGTCAACGGCGCGACAGCAAACCCTGATATCCAATTTGACGAGTTTGGACGTGATTGGAGAGATATCCCACGAGGCGAAAATGTGAAATTTAAACACTCCTTCTTGGACAAGTTCCATAAATATGAAAACTCACCAGATAAAAAGGACTCCGATGATTTTTTCACATCTTGGAAAGAGCTTCACGACGTGTTTGACTTTCTCTGCGTTACCAGCATTGAAGGTAACTCAGATGCCGAGCGAATGCTAGGGCAGACAGCAATCAATACCATCGCAAAAGCCGTCAAGGACTACAAGCACCTCGAAGATAAAAAAGAAAAGAAAGGCAAAAAGATTGTCGATGTGATTCCGGAGATTATCCACATCTACTGGGCAACCCCTGCACCAGAAGAATTTGTCAAGGCAGTCCAAGAAAACAACAACAAGTCCATCATTTCCATCTTTGACATTACCCATTTTGAACTCATGCTACACACAAACACGAACCTCGCCCGAGCGATGATGGATGAGATGCTAATGTGTGAAGGCCACAGAAGAATGCTTATATGGCACTTGACTCATGAAATAAATCTTTCAAATCTTCTTATTGATTATGTTTTCCAGCTTGCCGCAGGACTCCGAGGTAACGGCAGTACAAACAGCCCCTATGTGTTTTCACGACAAGGCGACAAAGTCATTCTCAGCGACGTTGAGTTGCTGATGTTGCTCCATGAGTTCTATACAAATGCCGCATTTTACTTGTCGGCGGACAAGGGGCTCGAAATCGATGGAGGGTACGAAGTTGTGTTGGCAGAGTCCATAGCAAAGAAGTTGATGTCTCTTCTTTGTCTCATGATTAATCAGTTGATCAAGCTCGGAATCATCAAGACCGAGGCGACCCTGGATCACATTTACGATTATAATGCCGAATTGCTGCTGCTTTTGATCCGCTGGATCGGTAAAGTGCCCGATGCTAGAATACTCTATTTCAAAATCAAGAGTGCAAATTACGAGCAATTGCAAGTTGAGACAGCAAAGGACTCCGAGGTGGCTGTAACTATGGACGATGAACGAGCCTTGTTTGCTAGCTTTCAAGATTTGACGGCGGAAGAAATCAGCGTTGACTTGGACTCAAACGTGCGACACAAGAACATTTTAAACAATTTTACAAAGCGAATGGAGTTTAACCTAATGGCAATACTCAGCAAGGACATGCCCGCAGACTTGAAATCGATACTGGAGGATTTCCATTTTTTCTTGGTCAATTTCAACTTGTTTGGGAAAATAGAACGATTTGTCGAGATTCTTTTCAGGCGATTCGAGGCGGTGGTTATCTCGGGTGACTTAAGAGATGTGGAGACTATTCTTGTTTCTGCCAAGGCTGCTAAAGTTGAAGAATCAAAGGACGGTAATGTGGCCAGTGAGGATGAGGGTGATGGTGATGTGTTTACTTGTGAGTTTTTGAATGGCAAAGGCAAGATTGAAGAAATCGTGGAGGAAACAAAACCAAAGCCAAGACTGAAATTAAGAAAGACCAAAATAAGCGAATAGACTTTTAATGAACGTTATGTTTGAACCTGTATGTGTAAATATAAATGTATAAATATATATACTCTCTCGTGGACTTTGGAAGCACCACCCCTACCCCCACATTTCGTTCCCCTTCCTTCCCCCACCAAATCCCAACGCGGAAATCGCAAACTGTAGAAAAAAAGATTCCGCTGGTAAGAAATTCAACGTGGTGAAGCGTGGAAATTACGTCGCGCTTGAGTCAGAGACCTTTCTAAACTTGCCCAAAGGCCGTGTTTCCAGCTTTTTGCTATACTTTAGCAAATGTTCAACAAAACGGCTGCTTCACAAGCATTGAAATCAACCCTCATGTCCGCTAAAAGATTCAATTCGTCAATCACTCCAGTATGTCGCTGATCAATTTCATCGCCAAGACTAGAGAAATTCAAATAGCCAACAATTTACTAACCCAGAATTCTGCAGGTGAGAACTTCTCAAGCTCCACCACCGGCTGCTTCGTACTCGCAAGCAATCAAGGTCAATGGTAAGTAAATACAAAGCAAGAATTGCCAATCAATTCCTCCAACCCGTCACATCGATTACTAACAAGTTACCTTTTTTTTTTTTTTTTTTTTTTGCAGGATTCATCTATGTTTCAGGTCAAATCCCATACACAGCAGAGAATAAACCATTACCATCAGATTCAACCACTGCAGATTACGCAGAGCAAGTGATTCAAAATGTTTCCGCGATATTGGAAGCGTCAAACTCGTCTTTGAACCACATCGTGAAAGCAAACATCTTCTTGACTGATATGACCTCGCAATTTCCCGAGTTCAATAAAGTTTACGGTAAGTATTTTTCAGAGCATAAACCTGCTAGATCTTGTGTTGCTGTTAAGGAATTGCCATTGGGTGTTCCTTTGGAAATGGAAGTTATTGCTGTTGAAAAAGACGACAACAAGTTGTGATTGTTGATCTTCTTTTTTCTTGGGGAGGGGAAGATTGGCCGGTCATGTCAGAGATCAAATATAGAATTACATAGGCTACGACTGTATCTTTCGTTATCAAACACTTTTTTTCATAACACGTGGGGGAGGAGAGAAGCGAGGATAGAATATTTGAACAACGATGAGTTTCTCCCTTACTTTTACTTTGGTAGAGATGATCAACTTTCAAGTTGATCTCGTCGCCGGTTGCAAGAGCGCTTGAACTAATGAATGAGGCAAGTCCGTTCGGATTGATAGGGAAAGTTTGCGAGTGCGCGAGTCCACGAGATAATGGGCCCACGAGGTCGTAAATAGTTTCTGATTTCACCTGATAACAGTTAAGAATCGAGCACTCGCAATAGGAAAAGAAAGTTGCAACTTCAAGAGTCGAATTCAAAATTGAACAGGTTTTCATGTCAGCCTGTCTGTTGAAGCTAAAGTTTTCATAGTGCAATGAGTCTCTTGATTGATTGATTGACCTGGAACCAAAGGGACCCCTTAATGTGCGCTTTTCTAGAATTTCGATTCCGATCAATCACGTGATTCTCTGTTCAAGACTGTTTTATAGTCACACAAGGTCAGGTGACTTGGTTAGGTCTTTAACCCGCACCTAAACATCAATACTTTACACTAATTTTTTTTTCTCTTCCCGCTATTGTAAGATTGGCGCACAGGTGTAAGGACAAGCTCTCGCCAGCAGAGATACTACTACTCCTACCACTACTGCTACTACCAGCTAGAAAATTTCAAATTTTCAGTGGAACTTCATTACCAAGGACAGATTAACCACATCCCGTTTACTACAGTACACCAACAATGGCTCAACGTGTCACATATAGAAGAAGAAACCCATGTATGTTTTAAACAAGCGAATCTAATATATAGGAGACCCCCATGATTGCAGAAGATAGAAGGAGATTTTGAGATGTTGAAGATTGGACAAGTGATGGAGAAGACACATGTCAAGAGACAAGGGAGGCAACACACAAGTGTTCAATGAGTAAAAGACTTTTGCGTACTACACCACGATCACGATCTGAACAAAATAGTACACTAGAACTCAAAAAATTTGATTTAGCAAAACTCCCCTCGACTTTAAAAAAAACCCTATTTTTGGTATCATTCCATTGACAGTTCAAACTCAGCAACTTGGAAAGCAGTGTTGTGAGAATTTTCACTCGTTGCTTCCATTCACTCATTCAAAAACAAAAAGACTTTTTAATCATCATCTTGTGTCATCCGATGCATGGAAGGGGATCCACATGTTTTCGACTTGGAAACGAGCATAATATACTAACAACCCGATTTTTATAGACAACACCAGATCAAACAAGATCAAGGTCGTCAAGACCCCAGGTGGAAAATTAGTTGCTCAACACGTCAAGAAGGCTGCTTCAAGAGTCAAATGTGGTGACTGTGGGTCAGCTTTGGCTGGTATCTCCACTTTGAGACCAAGAGAATTTGCTCAAGTTTCAAAAACACACAAGACTGTGCAGAGAGCTTACGGTGGCTCAAGATGCGCCAACTGTGTCAAGGACAGAATCGTCAGAGCTTTCTTGATTGAAGAACAAAAGATTGTCAAGAGAGTGGTGAAGGAAAAGCAAGAAAAAGAGAAGAAGGCTTCTACCAAGAAAGTTTCTAAAAAGTAAACGGAGGTTGGATGTTTATGTGACTGTGAATGTACAATAATATTTTTCGGTTAGCACCAGTTGTGATTGTTGATGTAGACAGTGTGGTGGTTGGTTTTTTTTTTTATGTTTACAACCAAAATATCTCTATTTCACCTCTGAATTCTTTGGTTAATGAGTAGTACGCTTGTTGACGGAAAGCCCAAATAATGACGTCGCTCGTGTCAAACTTTCAAGCGGTGACAACGAACTTGATATGCATGTTACTGTTGATCATACCCATGAGTTCGGCCACGGGAGGTAGTACTAACTTACAGCAGAAACGTCTAAAGAGGTGACGGAATTTTTAGCTTCCAAGGGCTAATTTAGAGACAGCACCGACATAATCATACAAAAGAAGCGTGATGTGACTCTACCAGTGGCAGTAAACATGTATTGAACTATTGAGCAAGATCCTCTACTAATTCTGTTGCCGTCGCACTTGAAAGAGCTGCTGGAATCCAGTGCGACTGAATTGTGGAACCACAGTGGCTCCATGCATGTAACAAGCAAAGCGGTTCATGGGGTCAAACTTTTCGCAATGATGATGCTCATGATGCATGAGATGTTGGAACCAAGTGTGGACCGTTTGATTTCAATCACCGGGTGTTTAATCCAATTCTTCACGTCGGTCTTGACCTGGAATGTTCAAGAAGTTGAAAAAAAGCGCCACAAGTATGTAGAGAAGTTGCTCACAAAGCTCTTGGTGATGAAGAAATGAATCCAATTTGGAAACAGAAGAGATTGAAACAATCGAGCAACAAAATGCAAAAGTCACGCTATTGAGCTACTGCTATTTTGCACAGCTACAACAGCAACAACAACAACAACCGGAGGAAGAAGAAGAAGAAGAAAGATTTGATCTCGCAAAGATATACGATGCAAATTTTGCAAACATGCAAAGCGCATTCTCGCTGGATTTTGTTTTGGAGACGAGCCGCATTCTTCACAATTGTGGATTACTACAGTACGAAAAGCGCAAATTTGAAAATTCTCGACTTTTGGCATCGAGCGTGGTCCAAATACTAGAGCCCCAGGCCGAAAAAGAGACGTCTCCTATTTTCAAAGAGAGATATTTGCATGGCCACATTCTACTCATCAAGTCCTTGAAGCTGATTGATACAGCCGAGGCCCAGGATAAAGCAGCAGCAGCATTGGAGCTTTTGAGGGAGCAGTTTCCCTCTAGACTCGAAACTTATATCCTCCACTTGGAAGTCAACAAGTACAGCAATGAAACACAGATTGTTGATGCAGATGGTACTATCAGTTGACATGAAAAATGTTTTCAAGAAAGTCATTGATTTGTTGAAGCAAAACGTGGAGAGGAGCTTTTGCGGAGTCAACAACTGCATTGACTACCTTTTGACCACACTAACGCACCACGAACGAGACGATCTCGAGAGTTTGGTCATTACAAAGTTTGTCGTGAATGTAGAGTTGGCGCTGCTCATTGAGCCGTTTCTGAGAATACAGGAGCTAGTGCTGTTTGTTCAGTTGGCTGAACGCACATTTCAAAAGCTGAGATCTTGAGAGGAACTTGCAAATTAGCCACCAAAGTTGTTGCCGATGGCATTAGTCAAAGTCAAGTATTTTCGACAAATGATTTGGAATGGTGTGCTAGCAAATGCGACAATTTCAGTATGTTTTGTAGAAACATCAAGAAGAATTCGAACGCTGGCACCGAGCTTTGTCTCTTGTGCCTCGATTTCATCCGCTTGATTTCACCGCTCGTCGACACTAATAGACTTGAGCAGCTCTTGTTTTGGAAAACAAGGGCCACGCTTTTGCACTTTACTTTTATTTGCTGCTCCTCCGCGAAGCTGGAGTTGCAGGTCAGCGACTGGAAGCAGGTGAAATCCTGGAGCGACAATTTAATCAGGGAGTTGGATGAACTAAAAGTGCAATCAGAAGAATGGTTGGAGTGCTATAAACAAATCCATTCGTTTTGCTTCCAGGCGGAACTAGTTGTGGGGTCGACTGAGCAGTGCACTGAAATTATAGAACGGACAAGCTCTTTGGCACCCAAAGTTTGTGCTAGCCTGCTCGAGCTATTTGCGACCCTAATAACGCATTCAAAACGATCTATGAGCAGGAAATTGAAGCTGGAGCTTCTATTGCTGGTGATCAACGTTGCGTTTGGTATTGCGAATCCGTCCTGTTGTGCAACGTCGTCAATTGCAAAGCGGATCAGACTGTTTTTGGATTTGAGCGACGACTCGCAAGAGCCAGAACGAGAAAGACTTGTTGCATAGTACTATCGATTCTACTGCGCAAATGTCGCAGAATACCCGGCAGCCTCTTTTGAAATTGAGTGGCTTGCAAGTATATCCTTGAACATGGGAGTCGAGTAGATCATGTAAGTATATTATAACAACGTCCTGCTACTACTGGAATCACGAGATGAAAAATTATTACTAACAGTCAACACCAAGAGGTAGCGATGATTTGAACCGGGGCATAACCTGGTGTGCATACGAAATAGCTTTTTCAAAGTTTATCCATGAAAAGGTGAACAAACAGGTACGTAGAGTGATGATGGCTTGTTCTGCCAAACTGGTTTGAGCTGCAATTGTATACTGACATGGGTTGATTATAGTGTAGGGAAGTTTGGCGTCAACTCGCACAAGACCAGAACATTGCTGAACATTTGCTCGACTCTGAAGTAGATAGAATCTGAAAGAGGAAAAGAAAGTATAGAAGAGGAACGGCATCCTCGAATAGTTGAATGAAGGCATGAACATCCTCTCTTGTTATATGCCGCTATCAGTTTCGACAGTTTAGAACTATTGTGATCTGTTTGTGGTATGGATGCGAAACGACACTGAAGAAGTGCCAGGTTAGAGAGCGCCGTGGTTAAGCGTCTAGTACTTGGAAGCTGAGATCTGGAAAGTCATGAGAAACTAGATCAGAGATTGCACGGCACGTGATTTTTCACACAAATGGTATAAAGTAGTCTTCTAGTGTACCTGAAATCACAGAATCATATCCTGCCTTTTAGTAAGCTGATATTTCATTTTTTTCCTTCAAATCTTCATTAAACCCAAAGTGGCAAAGTGGCCTTGACGTGGATATCAGCAAATGCCACCAGCAAATGCCACTAGGTAATGTCACACTTATGAGAGTGTGACCCAGGTTGCACCGTTTTAAATGATAAGGCTCACGCGGCAAAAAAAAGACTCTACTGATTTTGTGTTACATTGCACTGTTTATTTTGCAGCAATCACAGTAAACAAGCACAAAAACAAAAAAAAGCAATTTCTAAATATATATCTATTTTTCCTTATCAGTTGATGGAGCCGGTCGTTTGAGCTTTTTTTTAAAAGTTCCCGCCCTTTCCCCTTTGCAAGAGACAAAAGAAAACATGAAGTTAGTCATGACGTTCTTGACCTTCGTTCGATCTGAGTTGATTTGAATCTCTTTTCCAAAAACTTTTTATACACTTAGGGAATCAACACTTTGCTCCAGTGCGGTTGGCTTTACTTTCATTTCTTCAAGATTTAATCAGGGATCAATTCAGTTCACTTCAGTTATGGCGGAAAACGCAATACTCACGAGCTATATAAGCAAAGGAGGCTACATCCCACCCAACAAGACAAATAGAAACAGTAGTTGCGCCACGATACCAGATTACCATCCGTCTTTAATTGTGGAAGATAAACAACAAACAGATGTAACGAAGTTGAAGACTTGTGGGTGCTCTGGTGTTCATTGTGTCAAAAATGCTGCTGAGTGGATACCTAGGGCGAAGCATTGAACCCGCGGAGGTGGGACCAACAATGATGAGTGGGATCATTCACGTAGGGAGAGAACCGGGGTGTTTTTTTGTTAGGGTTTAGCTTAGTAGCCAATGGGTAATGCAATTTTATTAATTCTATTTCTTCTGATACAGGATGTGTATTCTACAGTCTAACGATTTCATTTAAATGAACTGAATCTTGTTGGTGTCAAATACGGATTGCTGTACCGTTGGGCACTGTTAGTTGGCGAAGCTGCTGAGTTCCTGGCGGTCGTCGACGTCTTTGTTGTCTTGCTGAATGTGGCGGTATCATCCAGAACGCTCCTGCGCTCCTCATAGTGGCTTGAGTTGTACTTGTGATCCTGCTGATTGGTAAAGTTCCGGTATTCATGGATTCCTTGGTGACTATGGTGTTTCTGGTTCTCTTTTTGGTAGTTTTTGGTGACGGGGTATGTATCATTAAAGACGAATGATCCAGACAGGACTTCGCTTTCATTATCATAAACGTGTTTCTTTTCATCGAAATTACCTCGAGGAGGATTATGAGCTTTCCGGCTAGGGAATTTTTCAAAGTATAGTACTTTTTCTTGTTGATGATCGTGACGATGATTTTCTTTCTTCACTTGATTGTGACCCTCTGTATCCGTCTCGTTCTTTGTATCAAGCTTGATATCCTTAGTTGCGAAACGGCCAAGTACAATTGAAGGATGGAAAGGAATCATAACCAAACAACAGAGCAAGACCATTAGCGCATCCATCGTCAACAAAAATGCCTCGTGAGTGATCAAGTACCCTCTCCAGCCTTGCGATAGCTCCACGACCCGATAAATACACCTCACATAGATAAAAGCCGAGGCGACAACAAGCGCCAATGGCATATAGTTGAACAAAGGCCGCGATCGAATATGCAGAAAGTCGGGGTTATACAAGGCTTCGAAATAGTGTTCTTCTCGAAGCAACTTGCCACTTTTGGTATTGAAAAACAAGTTGAGCCACCTTCCAAAACTGAACCTCAACGACTCATTGAATTTGAAATTTATTCTGTAAATGAAATCAAACACGAACCAGAGAAACACCGTCATGGACACGACTTGAAATGCAATTCCGCCAACCATGAGATATGTCCCGGGATGGGTGTTTTCAAAACTCAACATTGCCACAGCGGCAACAGCACCGCCGGCGGCTTGAATCACCAAGCTAATGACATCGCAACATATGAAAAGATACGAAATGAAAGTGGGCCGTAGAATGCTAAATCTTGGACCGTAAAGCACAGCCAACTGGGCGAGAACATAATATATGCCCGCCATGATGAACGCGGGTGCCAAAGTGAGTGCAATCTGCTGAATCACAAATAAAATCGAGTTGGACCAGTAATATCGTGCTGCTGTTCTCACTGAGTAGCCGAGAATCTCCAATAAAGTGCCGCAGATGAAGCACACTGTAAAGTATTTGCTTTTACCCCATATGCAACCCAAATTGATGTTAACTAGAAGCACAAGCAAGAACAAAGCGGCAAATAGGACATTGAATGGTACTGAAATGTAGATGGCATACAAGTTTTGACCCCATTCTAAGTCCTTGAGGCACAAAGTGGCATTGAGCAGCTGTTGAGTGATTTCAGCAAGATCCAAATCTTGAGTAGCCGTGGCAGCAGCAGCAGGAGCAAAAAACCCAAAACCCGTGGTGGTCGTGGCCGTCGTGGCTGTTGCGGCGGCGGCGGCGGTGGCGGAAGCTGCGGAAGCTGCTGATAGTATTCTTTGGTTGTTCAATAAGGTATATGTTGCTGCTGCACCTTTTGCTTTTTGCAACAACAAGTAGAGTTGAATCGAATTGGTCTGAGTGCGCAATTCTGCTTGTAGTTGAAGCGCGGTGAAGAAAAGTCCTTGGGTGTTTGTTGGGTCTATTGAGCTTATCGATGTTGTTGTCGGCAGCACAGTGGGTGTCCATGAGGGGAGATATTCGTTTATGAGTGATTCCATGTTTAAAGTGAAGCGTGATGGAAGAGTCAAAAATTAAAGATGACTTGGGGGGGGGGGGGGGGAGGTCTAGCTGATATACATTTCTATCCATAGACTATGACGTGAACTCTCCGAAAATGAAATTGCCGCTAAAAAAACAAACAATGGATGGTTTTTATATCCTTTTTCTTAAATTCACACGAGTTGATAAATGACTATCGGGGAAGGTTTGTTGAATCTTTTCTAGCAGCAAGATCTAAAAAGAAGAAGTTGTTGAAGCTAAAAAGCTTATTGAACTGCTTGGAAAAATCAAGAGGTCGAGGGAGGATTGTTGAACTGACTATATCATGAATCGTTCCCGATTTTGTTTCTTGTTTTATCTCTTCCAGTTTCAAATAATAGCAAAGCACTCGAGTTAAACAAAAGAAAAATCCTGCCAACGACGAGATGGGGGTTCTTCTTTTATTTAACTCGAGTGCTTTGTTGGCGAATAGATTGGATAGCACAACAGGCTGATTCTTTTTTTTTTTTTTTTTTGTTAATTTTAACATTCACCACCGCTTAGTTCCAGGTCGCATGCGTACTCACCACCTTGTAATAGATCGAAGCCTCGTTATGTTTTATTGTATTCAGGTTTGTTTTGTTTGTGGGTGATGGTGGTGAAGCGCCATTTGGGGGTACCCCCAAATGCGTTGCAAAATTCTGACCAATTTAAGGCAAAGCTTTGCGGGAACTAACCATCCTCCACCTACACCAGCAACCCCACTTTCATAATTGGAAAAAACCAGGCTTATATGCGATAACGGTGATGATAAACTGCTTTATAGGCAATAGCAATCAGATCTAGACCAATATACGGGTATACCCAACTTTCGATGCATGAACAACAAACGCACAATACTCCTGCTGCCTCCACTTTGTTTCTCTTCCCAGCGACCGTGAGAAAAGCCCCCTGAGATATCACGTGATGCACCAACTTTCCTATGTGGTGCGCTCCCCCTCTTGGTATCAGCAATAGACCAGACGACCACAACAAATGCAGCAACAGCTCGTACTACAAGAGCTGAGTTCTTGCCCATTTCATCCTGTGCTTAGTCTTAAATCCACTTGCTTATAAACAAAGGGGGAAAAGCAGACACAAACTGGCAAGCCTTCAAGTATGATAGATCGAATTACATTTTAACCGACAACTGTATAAAAACGTTGCTTGCCTGGCATTCCAGCGCTTCCAAATGAAATCTACACCTCTCGTCTAGCGCATTGCCTAATGGGGTAAAATAGGCAATTTCCACCACAAGATCTCAATTATGGCCTTGAAAGGGAAGGCGGGAGAGGGGGGAGATCAAGAGGAAAAAGGTCCGGAAATGCCGTCATCAAAAACGTGTTGCTTCGAGAAGGGACTACCCACCTAAATTGGCCGCCCTGTTGAAAGATAGAACAACAATGTCGGCTGAACTTTTTCTTTTTCATTTTTTTTTTTTTGCCCCTAATGAGAAAATGCTCGGGCTGATTTTTCCATCTGTTGCATAGAGCCCCAACTGATGATGAGATGCAAACTGGGTGTGGTTGGGAGAATATGGATCGCGATGTATGTCTCGGGCAAGATGTCCCCCGTTAAGAAAGCTTTGGCATCCGCAGCGTTGACCTGCTGCTGATCTTCGGCCTCGGCTTCGGCTTCGGCTTCGGCTCCTACTTGCCATTGCGGCATTCCCGCTCAAGCGTGAAAGTGGCCCAAAAAGAAAAAGAAATATAACCCCCACCGAGACAGATTCAGATTCGGGTTCTTACTCAAATCACACATTAAACTATTAAAAACAAAACTATCAAAGTCACATCTTTTTTTGAATACATCTCAACTTTTAACTTCACCGCTTTGGGCAACGGGGACATCAGTACCCCCACCAGCACCGCCGCCAATGGTGGCACCAGCTCCAGAATTGCCGTGGGCTACTTGCTCTCTTTTCCAGAATCTCGATAACAAATCGCCATAGTTCTGAAGCTCTTCAACGCTAATCATCAACTTGAAATCCAACAAGAGCAAAAACTGCAATTCCAAATAGTTTAATTCTTCCAAGGGCAATCCTCCGACTTTGGCATATCTCAAGTTCTTGTAAAAGATGTCCAGAAAAAACTTGGACGAGACTGTGATGCCGCTGATTATCAACCGATGGATGTTGTATGAGTCCATGACGAATAGCTGTTCGGCTTCCAAAGACGACACATTGTCTTCTTCTTCTTCGTGTTCAGTTTTTTTGTCACCTTGTTGACTGCGGATACCGTTGTTGTTCTGGTTGTTCTGGTTGTTATTGCTATTGCCATGAGCATGGCTTTTCCTCTTTTGGTTGAGATTATTGGCCTTTTTAGCAATTCTATCAAAGTAAACGAGTAGCGATAGGAAGACTTCATTTGTAACGGGGCAGTACTTTAGCACACGTGCCAAATAGGCATGTAGAGAGATCCCAGGTATATTTGTACCATGGAAAGCCAAGACATTCGCCAAGTATTTATTCTTCATCTCGTCATCTTCGCCGTCGTCGTCGTCGTCGTTGTCGCCGTTGTTGTTGTTGTCATCATCATCATCGTTATTATCGTCGTCGTCCATGCCGTCCTCAGCGTGTACTCGAACAGTGAAAGCTTCATCGGGACGTTGTGCTTCGTTACTCTGGTCTTCATCCATCTTGTCCTCATCCACAACAGTGCCCTGTTCTTCCTTTTGTTGTCTTTTCAACTTCTGTGACTTGCGTAGTTTCTTTTCTTCTTTAATCTTTTGTCTTATAGCAATGGTGTTTTCAAAATGATTCGGATGCAATTTATCATTGGCTTCAATGATCTTGGTGAGTAAGCAAGATAGCATCACAATTAGGTCATTTACCGGGAAATCAACTATATTCAAATGTTCTTCATTCGAGCCTATCCCATTTTCGGCAGCAGCTTTACGGTTGAGTTCCAGCAAAAACTCATTGTACGTCATACGATGGTCTGGTTCTGGTTGTTTGTAAGGTTGCTGCTGTTGTTCTTGTGCCTGCTTCTGCTGCTGCTGTTCTCGTTGCTGCTGCTGTTGTTGAGCCGGGTTGGTATCAAAAAAAGGTGACGTTTGGTTGAGTGAGTTGCTTTGTGGAAGAGCCAATCTTGCACTTTGGTCATTTCCAGATGTTAGTTGAGGAATAGGTATCGAATTTCGAGTGCTACCGCCAGAGGCAACTCCTTGCAGCTTATCTTGCGATAACAACAGATGAAGCCTATTCAAATAAGGAGGCTGTTGATGCTGGTGGTGTGGATTGGAACCGTAAGCTTGACCAAACTGATGGTATGCAGGAAGTGAGCTGGGAATTCGTTGCTGTTGAGCATTTGATGTCGTTGGGTGGTGAATCATGGGAGGTTGGAACTGGTTCGGGATCGAGAAAGGCGCCAGGTTTAGCAGTTGTGAAGGTTGGCTAAATGTAGATCCAGTTGTCGAAAATCTATTCGGTATCGCTGTGTCAGTGTGGACTGTGGTGGTGGGGAACGCATACGGCACTGTGTTTGGTCGGAAACTGCTCGACGAAAACCCACCATGACGATCTCCATACGAGTGAGGTGCTGTTGTGGTAATAAAGTTGTTCAGTGGTAATGACGAGTTCTGGGAGTGGTTCGACGTATACGACGAGCAAATAGCAGTAGGGGTGTTGTGAGTGGAAGGGATGTAGTTGTATGAGTTTTGCGTAGTTGTAGTTGGGATCTGCTGGGGAAATGCACCAGATTTTCTTGCACTAAAGGGCGATTGCGATTCATCTCTGGAGCAGTTGGAATCGCTTCCATACCCCACGCCTGCTAAAACGTCGGTGTCCTCGGCCGAATGCAACGCCATGTGTTGCTGGCCTTCATGGTTTGGTAGTTGTTCTGGCTGCTGCTGCTGCTGACTTTGAGGCTGGGACAATAACGTCCTTGTCAAATTGGACACTTGTGGCTTCAGTATCGACGACGAGCTGGTTCCTCCCGAGAAGGACTCCTTCTGAGCATCATGGTTGGAATAAATGTTGTGAAATTGGTGATTTTGAGGCTGGGGATCGATCACCGAAGATGTTGATTCGATTGTGGTGGAACCTTCGTTGTTGCTGAAACCTGAAGCCATTTTAGGGTCATGCCTTTACAAGAGCTATATGGATGATAAATATACTTGAATAATTTTGTTCAATTGTAAGCTACTAGACTGCTGTTGGGTTGCTCCTGTGGGGAGGAGAAGGAGGTTTAGATCTGGGAGTGGTGGAAAGGGAGGGGAAGCGTTTTAGCTGGTTGGGTGGATTGCAGATTGCCTGTTGTTTAAAATGTGAGGATACGGCTGCCAGTGCAACGGGTGATGACTATAACCCGAGTAAGTTTTCCCTAATGATAAGTTTTTTTTCTCGCTACTGACGTCGTTGATGAGAGTGGAGGGCCTTGTATCACCAAAATATCACCTTCTACGTGGCCTGTTTCTTGTTTGTTTGGTTGTCTTATTGCAAGAGCAGTTTGTATGTGGAATTACTAAGTGAATGGGGGGGGGGGGGGGTCAATCTATGTAATTGGCGAGCTTTGAAGGTCGACCTCTTGTGGCTATTATTGAATTTGGGAAGTCGTGAATGTGAGTGTGAGGTAATACAAACAACAGCGGGAAACAGGAGGTAGTGCACCGTGGCCATTTATTAATTACTTGGTGGAAGTGATACCAATCATACAAGATGGAAGTAGAAAGCTCTAGATATAAAGAGACAAGCAGACAAGCGGACAGACTGACACCTACATGTACATGTCCATGTACGTTGCACATTGTTCTTACTTGTTTGCTATTAACACCCCCATCACTTGAGAGAGAGAAAAAGAGTGTGTGTGTGTGTGTTTACTGAAGCCAAATTAGTATATCGAGGGTCACGTGGTCCACTTGTAATGACAAGTGGAAAATCAGGATGTATGCGGAAAAATTGCCAAATACCACACACACACACACCGCGATCTCAAATCAATGTCCCAGGATTGCAGTTTATTGAATTGGTTTCAACGACTGGAAATGCGCAACGCAACCACCTCCTCCCCGGTGCTGATCGATTGTGTTGGCTGTATTTTCCTCTGTTGTCCTCTGATCGTTCGTGGTCTTCACGACCGGCCAACGTACTATACAATTTGGGGACCTTGACTCTGGGTCTCGAGCACGCGACTCGAGCAACTTACATCTCAAGTACCTCCCCAATCAAACAACATTGGTGCATTTGTAGGATACAACAAAAGTGTTTCGCATATATGCGATAATCCTCAAAAAGATTGTGTTGTTCGACTCAGAACTGTCGGCTAACTTCGGACCGGTAGCCCTGGTTTAACCGAAGACCCTGTCGTGAAATCTCACGGCATTGCCCATAATGCGACACGCGGTTTTTTTTTTTTTTCCACGTCAAACCTCTCCATCCTATTAACATTTCCATACACCGTCATTACCGCCACCATTCAAGAACCTGATTCTGCTTATTCACATAAAACATCCATTGCGCCATGTCGACAGCTTCGAAAGTGACGTTGGGAGCATCAATAGCGTTCGCCACGGGGGCATTCATATTCATAAACTACTCGCAACAAGCAGAAAGGTCAGCGTTGCGCCAGGGCCCCATCAAGGATGCCGAGAGGATGGCGGCCAAGAGAGAGAAAACTAGGAAACAGATGGCGAACGAGGCGGAGCATCGCGAGCAGAGCGAGTTGAAGGCCAAGTATCTTGAGATGCAGCCTTTGAATCATGAGATTATCCGGGGTGAACATGGGCAAAATAGCGGTGAGTCGGGGTAAAAAAGTAGAGAAAAGGAGAAAGATAAAGTCGGGTGTGGGGCCATGTAGATGGGAGTTTGTCTACCGACATGGATTGTAAATAGAGCCTAATGAAACGTGACGAGTACAAAACTGAGAGAAATAAATAGAAAAATGTGTGTGTTCTTGGAGACACCAGAAAGTGAAAAACTCAATGGACTTCAGCTCCCTCTCCCAGAAGGAGGAGGGTGGCTTCATCCAAGTTAATAGATTTCTCTGATGTACTATGATGCACGGCTTGGTTGATCTCCGAAGATCGACTGGATTAAGCAAAACAAAACCGCAGTCCGAAAATTCCAGCGAGCTGAAATTTCGAAGAAGGCGCAAAAAGTTTCGCTCCTCGTAGACTCGCCAAAACGGTTCGTCTGTATTGAGGAGATGTTTGATTCTGGGTTGGGGTATTCGGGCCGAAACTTTGCGAGTTTTTCTTGACCTCCGTTGGTGTATGAGAAGAGGCAAGAGGGGTTTCGATGATGGGTTTGGAATTTTTTTTTTTTTTTGTCGAGGAGCTTGCCATCCAAGTGCGGAAGCAGGGTGGTAGCGTTTGATTTGAACCTCGATTTAGCACCGACTTTGACCAAACTTTATGTACTTACAAAGTCGGTTCATCTTGAGAGAAGAACATCTTTGTAGAAAGAAGGGCTAGCTGCGGAGGAGAAAGATATGAGTTTACTTCTTGTCTTTCTTTTTTAAAAAATTCTTTACTTTTAATTTTAATATACCTTTATAATGATTTGAAAATTATCCTCATGTTAAATGAAAAAAAGCCCCCCTACTGAAGTTCCTCTGACAACTTACTTCTTCTTCTTCCTTTTTTTTTTTTTCTTTTATTATGCCTTCTTCGCCTTTTTAGCATACGTCAGTGGCTCTTCAACAACGAGGAATTTAGTCTTGATTGGCCCGTCAAAGTCCCCCCCGGCCACTGCATGATTGTTTTCAAAAGAAGTCTTGGTGGGGGACTTTAAGCCCAGCTCGCCATGCAGTAATATGGTAGTGCCATAGTTCTGTCCCTGTGGATATTGACCATTTGCAATTGTGTTGTTTTGTAAAAGAGGCGAGATTGGGTCGTCTCGAGGTCTAGATGGAGGGAAATGCGAAACCGAGTGTGCTCGATCCCGGTCTGTTTTCACTTGGTACATTTCATTTTTGCCACCAAGGTCGGATTCGTAGCGTGGCTGCGTGTTTGGTGCGGTTGCCGGTGGAGTAGGTGTATTCAGCGAGTTGTTGTCTGCAACAGCACTGTGCTCGCTTTGTGGCGAAAAGGGCGAATTCAAATCGGTAGCTTGTTCGGACGGGGCCCTGGCATTCATCATCATCATCCTCTGCTGTGCCATTGGCTCATTGCTATGGTGGTTGCCATTTTCATTGGTCATGCCAACGAGGATGCTTGCTGCTTCCAATAATTGAACTTGTTGATGCTTTGAGATTAATAGTTTTTTCGTAACGTTCCATTCGGGGGTGTGTTCCCATAAGTGTTTGGCCAATGACGATATATGTTTGTAGCCTTTGCCGCACGCCTCGCAGCGGAGTTCTTCCTTGACTCTACCGGTTTCCCCTTCGCTTATTCTACGCACAACAAACTCTCGCGATAACTTCGGCACCACGTTACTGTTATGAGTAGTGGTGGTGGTGGCTGAGGCTATAGCTGAAGTTGCATCGTGAGAGTCTCTGCGTGCTCCATTATTCTGCTGTCGATACTGCTGTGGATATTGAGAAGAATGTATACCTACTGGCAGTTGAGTTGGTGGTGGTGCTGGAGGTGATGCTTGTTCGATTTTTGGTATTGCCGCTGCCAGACTCGGCTGTGGGTGTTGCGGGACATTCGCTTGAGCATTGGTATAGTTTTGATACGAGGGTTGCACATGCAAAGTCAGAGGATCCAGTACCGACGAGGCATTGTGGTGTTGAAGTATAGGTTTATGTGGGACTGTATACGGTGTCGTGTGTGAATTTCTCCGGTTGTAGTTGTATTGGTGAGTGCTAGCAGTCATTTCTTCTCAATCTCCTCTAGTCGGTAGTGATCCTGCAACTGTTCTGGCTGTGTCGAGTAAACGAGGGAGTATAGGGGCAAGTCTAAATACCGAAGTCGTGAAAATGTGTCTATGTGTGTAGTTTATATGTTCTTGTCCATCAAAGGAGAAATAAATGTCTAGGCCCGCAGGAAAAAACTTGTCTTCCAAGTTTTTTTTTTCAGTATGGGGGCTGGTCTAAGCTGGATTCCAGGTTGCAAGTAGTGAAGTAGACGTCCAGGACCAAAGTGTTTGAAATGAATTTTTGGAGATCAAGTTGAGGAAGTAAAGTTATGAAAATTGTTGAATTTTGATGGGTTTCTGCTTCTGCTTCTTCAAAAAAAAAAAAATTAAAAAAAAAAAAAAAAAATTATAGCCTTATAATTTTGGGAGTATATACAGTGCATGTCTTGCAGGAGGAGAATAAGCCAAAATGCGGTGTTTCTTTACACTGCGATCCGGGTACTTTTTCGGTTCAAGTGGTTCTGTTGGAGGCAACGACGAGAGTGAGGTGTCGTCGGACTTTCGTATTTCTCTCGAAGTGGTTTTAGGCCCTACAGAAGACCCACAGTTGACAAGCTGAGAGATGTCATGAATTGTATGGCGCAGAAGAATCGTCTCTCCCGCTCAATAGTAAATTTTTTTTTCTTTCTCGCGACATATGTCAAAAACAAAAAAAAAAAAAAAGGGAATTGTAGAAGAAGAAGAAGAAAAGGAAGAAGAAGTTGGAAAAGAAGTTGGAGAAGAGGAGGAAGAAGTATGGGGGGGTTCAATTCCGAATGATTTCTAAGGAACAACAACAACCGGGAGGTGTTGTAAGAAGTTTCCCAATTGTAGGCATTTTCCATTGTGTTCCTTTTTCTACCTAAGAGCTAGCCACTGGCAAAAAAAAAAAAAAAAAATTTCACACTTTTCTAGGCCACTTACGAATCAAGCCGCACATTGATTTTGTAGAGGGTTCTTTTTTTTTTTTTTTCTTTTTTCAAAGTGGTTGGTGGGTGAAGGTGATGAAAGTGCAGGTGAAGTTGAAGGTGTGATGGTGATGGTAAGACTTTAGTTGTTACAAGTAGTTAGGGAATGACGCAGAATGCTAAAAGATTTACGACATACAAAACAATGCAAGTGAAGTACTCGCAACTACCAACAGCTCATTTCCTCGTCTCTCGTCTCTCCTCTCAGCCTTCCACATTTCTCTCCCATTTACTTCAAAAAAACAGAAGGAAATGAAGTGAAATCAGTTCAGTTCAGTTCGGTTTGGTCACCGTTGCGTCAAAAAGATTCGTTATCCAAGATCAAATCGATATTGCTATTATGATCTCCAAACCCTTCTTCCGTCTTGTACAACATCTTCTCAATTTCATGAGACAAGGAAGCGACATCCAATCTGGACATAATCTCGGGATCAGTTTGTAAACTTTGAATAAACAATTCAATGTCACGTAGCTTATTAAAATAAAAATTGCGTTCTGTTTGTAAACTGTCGCAAGATAATCGATACTCGCTTAGTTGGAGTTTCATCGATTCATTTTCCTCTTCCAAGCTTTCAATTTGTTTAACTACTGAATGGTTGTTGCTGTTCTGCTGCTGCTGATGATGATGACTGTTATCGTTATTATTGTAGTTATTGTTGTTATTGTTGTTGCTGTTCTTGTTGTTATTATTGTGTCCATTGCTAAGATTATCACCAGTAGAAGGGCTCTCATTCGAAGTGAAGGAAATGTTTTGATATATTGGGGAGATTCGATTCATGGGATCTGCACTTTCTCTTAGTTTGCCACAAGTCATTGTCGAGCTACCATTGGCTGAGGCTAACTTCTTTTCACCTGCTTCTGACGAAGCCTTTCTTGTACGGTGGCCCATTGGTGTTGAATTTCTCGACCCAACTGTTGCCGTTGAGGTTTTTCTAGGCCTTACTCGAGTGGAAATCTCGGAACTTGCATAGTTTGAAGAAAGTATATTATTGGGGCTGCCAACGCTGTAGTTGTTACCATTGCTAACGGGACTGATATTGCTATTATTGACACTGCTAGATGCATTTCTGGTCGCCAAAGTTGCAGGAGGCTTGGCAAACGTGGGCAGCTGGGTCTCCACCGGTGTCCCCACTGGTCTAAACGTGCCATTTCGACTCAGTTTCACCGTTTGGTGAGGACTCAGAGTACCGCTGATTTTTCTTTTTGTTGCCGCGTCATAATTGAAGTTGATCTCCTTGTGTTCATTCCAGTATCTTTTGAACCATTGTAGTAGCTCGAGGTTATCCTGCAAGCGGCACTTTATTAGCCTTTCAACGTTGATCTCTTTTGTGATTTCGTGCTTGGTGAACTGCTGCTGCAAGATTTTCCAGTTATGACGGCAGTCATACTCGGATTTAGCGCCAAATTTGACTTTGTTCAAAGGGACACCGCCCACTATCGAGTCCATAAGCTGGCAAAACACGGCCCCGGTCCCACACTGCTCAATCTTGGTGTAGTTTAGATCTAATACTGTGTTTATCCACTGTAAAAGTTCATTTCTTGATTCACCAACCACCATCTTGTTTCAAAAATGAAGAAGAAGAAGAAGAAGAAGAAAAAAATATAAAACAATTGGGGAATGGTTTTTTGTATAGTTTTTCCTTTACTTGCGTACTCGTTTGGTTAATCAAATTGTTAAATAACGGAGAGCATCTGCTTTCACTCCCATGAGGTATGCAAAGACGGAACGTGTCTGGGCCAGTTGGTGAGTTGATTTGCACTGGAGACGAGTGTGTGTGGTGCGTGTATGGTCTCCGGACCATTTTGGTTGTAAAAAATGGTGAGTTTCGATACTTGAATAACAAACAAACAGGAACCATAAGAGACTGCAAATGGACGGCGGCACGTGACTTGCGGCAGCCACGCGTCGTTGCAGCAACAGCAACAACAACACACTCTAGCTCTTCGTTAAAGAAACTATGTGCCACCTCCCCTTACGTCGAGGCAAGTTCAAGTACACTTGAGAGGACAGCGACACAGGTTGAAGTGATTCCTCCTACGGAAATGAACCATTGAATAACGTTCAATCGCTACTCAAGAACTATTCAATAACAGCCGGTGTAAGCTTCTCTTAAACAACCCTTCCAAGCAAACTACGCGAGTGGCTATGGGTTTCACGCGCTTTCCGGGGTCAAGAGTTGCTGAGAGCAAATGGAGAAAACAAGTCTAGGCCTGTACACAACAAGAACAACATCAGCACCTTTCCCTCCACCACATCCTGCCGAGTAGAATGTAACGCGTGTTGAGTTAAAGCAAGCTGTAGAGCATAGAGAGTGGAAACGACAAGGGCGCACACCTGCTTCTGCTGGGCGAAAATTGTGAGGTATGACGTATACTCTCGTATACTCTAGCACCGGGTAGTCTTGCAATGGAAAAGTGTTAGGGTGGGTTTGGCTGGTAGTTGGTACAGCCACTTCTGTTGGCATACCATCATCACCATCACCATCATCATCATCAACTCACACTATAAATAGAACGAAACTTTCTCTTTTTCTGTTTTAATTGGTTCGATGCGCCCCTCGATATTTATCTTATCTCGTCAGCTCCATTCCCCCTTCTCGCTGACCCTAACACAAGTCAACTGCAGCAAGCTTCTCCTTCTTCCACCTACATATACCTATAACCACTGGTTCTTGTCTGAGTTCGACTCAAGATCAATCGCTCCAGCAGAGACGCAGAGAGCGAGGAAAAAAAAATTGTGAGTCTTTTTTTCTCCTCAATATAATTTTTATTGAAGAGCAATACCCCATAGGAAAAGAGGAAACTGGGGATATTTGACCATTCGTATCTACTTTTCCTTTGTTCAGTAATTTGCCACCACTAGTCCAATGGCTGCATCTTCCTTGTCCACGGGATATGACAAGCACTCGAACGATGGCTCTTCTGCAATTGCATCAGATTCCGACGTCGAGGTGCTTGAAACACACGCTGACCGTCCAGGCGGAGGAACACCGTTGAGAAGATCCTCTTCCTTGTTTTCGCTTTCTTCGAAAGAGGATATTCCCAAGCCTGAACAGGTTGAGTATCTCAAGTTTATTAACGACAATAGGCATTTTAGTTTGATCAGAAACTTGCACATGGCCGATTTCATCACGTTGCTCAATGGTTTCAGCGGGTTTTACGCAATTATATCGTGTCTAAGATACACGTTGACGGGCAAGTCAAACTATGTGCAAAGAGCGCATTTCTTTATTGTCTTGGGGTTGTTTTTTGATTTTTTCGACGGCAGAGTTGCTAGGTTGAGAAATAAGTCGTCGTTGATGGGACAAGAGTTGGACTCGTTGGCGGACTTGGTGAGCTTTGGCGTGAGTCCCGCCACCATTGCATTTGCCATTGGGTTTCAAACTACCGTGGATGTGTTGATGTTGACGTTTTGGGTCTTGTGTGGGTTGACCAGATTGGCAAGATTCAACATTTCCGTTAACAACATCCCCAAGGACAAAACCGGCAAGTCCCAGTATTTCGAAGGTTTGCCTATCCCAAGTAATTTAGTATGGGTTGGATTCATGGCTTTTTTGGTTTACAAAGACTGGATACATGCGAACTTGCCACTTGGGGTTGCATTCAAAAATACTCCGTTTGAGTTCCATGTGGTTGCTCTTGGGTTTGCGCTACAGGGGTGTGCCAACATTTCCAAGTCTTTGAAAATTCCAAAACCTTAGAGTTGTTGTTGCTGGTGGTGGTGGTGATTGTCATGGTGATCATGATGAAGACGATGACGATGACGATGACGATGATGCAAAAGGTGCAGTATATGTTTGTATTTTTTTTTTTTTAAATTCAAAAGGATTTCAATTCAGACTAGTACTTGATATCTACAGTTTTTTCAATTTTTCCTCCCTCTTTGGTTTCAGCAAACTTTGGCTTTGCAAACGTCATAATAGAGGTATTGCGAAAATCAAGCCCCTTGTACCTCCCCGTGGCCAATTCCTCTATAAACTCAAGAGGAAAGTTCTTTGGGTCCAACAATCCCACATCATTGATCTTGAAAGGATGCAACTTGTGGGTATGCTGCGCTTTATTCATGAAATAACACGTATCCCAAAACGCGCTATTCAACGGAATCAACCGAAACATGAAAACGGGCCAGTACCGTATCGAATGTTGACGTTGTCCCGCGTTATCTTGCAATATGCCAATTCTTCTGCACTCGCAAAAGAAAAAATTCAATTGGTATAGCAATTCCGGTACCCCGTCCACTGCTGCAATGATTTGCTGAACTTTTGTCTCCACGGGCGACTTGCCCGCTTCCTCAAACTTTTCATCGATTCTGTTGGCTTCGGCAATTGCCTGCCTTATATTGGGGAACTTGAATGATATATTTCGCCTTGTTGCAATTCGACATGTCGGATTTCGGAGCAAAGCCAAGTTTGCAGTGGAACGGAAGAGTGCGTTACACGATATTAGACGTAGCATCTGTTTCTAAATGTTTCTGGTGAAAGTTCCTCTGTCTTTGGAGCTGTGTGATGGGTGGTGTTTCCAGGCAGCAGGTGTTGTACAACAACGTCTTAACCGAGTACCAGCTGGGCCATCCCCGAAAAAAAGCTCGAACAAAAAAAGAGGTTCAAATTTTTTTTTTAATTTTTCAACCTGGATTCAATCATTTCGATAGAACAGAGACCTTTTCGTTTCCACCCCGCTACAAACATCCAAATACGTATATAATCCAAATTTATGGCAAGGATGTTGAGTCAGCCGGCGAAGCTCTTGTTGAAAACGAGTTTCTTGAAGAGCTCATATAGACCAGCTCTCACTGGGGCATCACGCGCATTCGCTCCCAAAAAAGCAAGCCTAAATCAACCCATCAGGTTTGCCTCATCGAAACAGGGCAACTCAGCAGACAAGAAGAAAGATGAGAAACCAGAGTCGATCTTGAACGACGACATGCTTGCAAGAGCAGGGTTTGAAGATGTGGATCCCAAGCAGCAATCGGTAGCCAAGGAAGATGGCGAATCGGAGTCATTGGGTGATGAGGACGACAAGAACGCCGCTGGTTCAGGCCCACAGGGTTCGAGAAAGAGAAGGAGGGCGCAGACTTCAAAAGATAGACAACGTGAGAGATACGCCAACATCTTCTATATGACCACTTTTGCAGGTGCGCTTTTGGGATTAGGTTACATGAGTAGAGACTGGGATTCTGGAAAGGAACAAGAAGATTTGGATGGGAAAAATATTGCCAATGGCTATACACCAGGGTTGATGTATGAGAGATTGAGCAAAAGATTGGGATCGCTCTTTACATTCTTTTCGGAACCTGCATTTGAAAATTTGTTGCCTCCACCAGCTCCAGAACAGTATCGCCGCCCTTTGACCTTGGTTTTGACCTTGGACGACTTGTTGATCCACTCGGACTGGGACACTCAGCATGGTTGGAGAACAGGCAAGAGACCAGGCTTGGACTATTTCTTGGGCTACTTGTCCCAATACTATGAAATTGTCTTGTTTTGCACCAATTCGCAATTTTACTCGGAAAAAGCAGTTGGTAAATTAGATCCATTCCACGCTTACATTTCATATGCTTTGTTTAGAGAAGGATGCCGTTACAAGGACGGTAAAATCATCAAGGACTTGTCATTGTTGAATAGAGACTTGGGCAAAACCGTGTTGATTGACGTTGATGAAGACTCAGCTTCGTTGCAGCCAGAGAATGCAATCATTGTTGAAAAATGGGACGGCAGGCCAGATGACTATTTGATCCGCATGATTCCATTTTTGGAATACCTCGCTACTCAACCAGTTAAGGACGTGCGTCCGATCCTCAATTCCTTCCAAGATAAATCCAACATTGTTGATGAATTCACTGAACGTGAAAAGAAGTTGAGACAGCAATGGGCCAAGGACCACAAGAACTCGGGCCAACCCAATGCAGGTACCTTCCTTGCCAAGTTTCTCGGTATGCCCGTTCCCGAACAGAAAATGCCTCTCGATATCATCAGAGAACATGGTCAATTGCAGTATCAGCACTTTCAAAAATACTTGCAGGAGAACGCTGCCAAGTTTTTAGAAGAAGAGCAGAAATTGAAAAACGAGTTTGGTAAAATGACCTTGAACAAGTTGATCACGGAGGGCGCTCCAAACCCTGAAGAAATTGCAAAAGTTCAGCAGCAAAGAGCCGCTGAGGAAGCCGAGAAGCTGCGAGAAGAAGAAGCTGCTGCTGCTGCTGGTAAAAAATAAATCCGGTTCTGCAATTGAAGACAAAGAGACAGCAAAATAATAGTGAAGAAGGATAAAAAGTACAGGTCAAAATATATATTTGCCTTTCGTACTCACTAGTCATGTACATGTATATATATCTATATCTATATATTTATTCGTCTCCCGCGAAAGAAATAATACGATAATCTGACGTTGCGCGCGAACCTACATAGATTGACTTTTGCGGGTTTCTTGTAGGTTCCATGTAGGTTTCAACTAAGGCGCATATGGGGAGTCGTAACTGTGTGTCCAGCAAGGTGTATCTCCATTTTTCGGTCATCATCCACCAAGGTAAACGTATAATTATATATATATATATTAACTAAACACACGTCAAGTTGAAGTTTTCAAAATGCAAGCTCGACCAATATTACCAGGATATACATAGTCTCAGAGATCCTCCCCCTGGCCTTTACGAGGCATTCCCTGGAGAAACGGCTAGCTCAACCTGGACATTTACTTCCAGCGCCAGATCCTGGGCACGTGAACAACCCATTCTGGCTCTTTTGCTATTTTCGTTTTTTTTTTTTTTTTTTTTTAAATTTCGCAGCCAATTGCAAACTCTTTTTTTTTTTACTTTATCTGATCCGGTCTCGGATTTCACACATCACCAGGAAGATTTCAATCTGCACCCTCTCGTACCGCCCAGAGTGTCAGCAAACAGAGAGTTCAAGGAGGCTTCGATTATAAACATTGCACATGAGGCTGGGCTAAGTCGGGTACGCCGTTTTAGTTTTGTCTTTTTTGGCTGTGACTAAGCAGAGGAAGCGATATCCTGGTAGTATATATCCTGGTAATATATGCCCCACGAAGAAGCAGCAAAACTTGCTCACCCTTAGTTTTCCTACTGTTTTTTCTTTTGTAGATTTGCTACGGTTTGTTAATCATGGGGGGAGGGGTAAAAAGGTTCAAGCTGTCTTTCGGGTACTAAATCAGAGGAGGTTGGTTCCACCAATGAGATCCATCTTGAAATCTGTAATTGAGAAAAACTGTGTCACAAACGTCCCCCGCAAAACCGGGTTAGCTTGTGAGCTCCATGTGGCTATACTACACCTTGTTGTTAAACCTCAAGGATGGTAAGTCAGCGTGCCGTACTGTTGGTTTACTCTGGTGTCGTAGTGGCAGTTGTTGCATTGGTTCTACAGAGAGAGGAAAGAGAGAGCACAAAATGAAAATTTTTTTTTATCTATTTGATCAGCAATAATAACAAGTCCAGAATAATCGGCACTTGCGTTGAGCTAAAACAATCCCTCTTTCTTCTTCTCCCCCCTGCTATGTTGTTTTCAGCTGTGAAGATAAATACTTGTCAGATTTCCCCAATTTCTTGAAATTTTTCAACCAATAGGAAATAGTGGCCATTTTTGAAACACGCCTCCCTTCTTTTTTTTGTTTTCTTCTCATGAAGAAGCACCACCAGCTTTGATCATCAACAACTTCGACCGACTTAAATATACAACCGATTTTCACCAGAGCTAATAAAGTTCCCACAAGGAAACATTTACACATACAACAGAGAGAGAAAGCGAATTAAAGTATAACTAGAGAAACTTTTTTTTGACAAAAGACAAGATCCCACACACAATGAATACACGAGGACCAAGTATAGCTCCGAGACAGATTGGCACGAGCTCCCTGACTCAACCCATCGCAATCGCACATTCGCCCAATAATAATAATAACACCAACTCATCATCGACGGGCTCGACTCCAAGCAGTATAGCAGGCAGTAGCCCCGCGAATCCAGCATCACCACCCACAGATGATATCTCCATCAGAATGCAGGGGCACACGACCAGCAGCATTACGACGCTGATTATGACTTCAAAAGAATGGGTCTTGCCACCGAGACCCAAACCCGGTAGGAAGCCAAGCGTCGATACGCCGGCATCGAAAAGAAAAGCACAAAATCGGGCGGCACAACGGGCGTTTCGTGAACGGAGAGCCACTAGAGTGCAGGAACTCGAGCAGAAACTAATGGAAGTTGGCAAGGAGAAGGAAGTCAAGGAGATGGCGTTGATCAGCACCATAAATAAATTGAAAGCCGAAAACCATTTCTTGACAAAGAATATGGAGCAATTGCGGCAGGACATGAACGAAATGAAACTACAAATGGAGCAACTGCTGCTGCTGCAAGTTGGAGGTGCGATGAGTCACGCTCAAACACGGCACCATAATGTGCTATCATCCACCCACCATCAACATCAACATCAACAACATCAGCAACATCAGCAAAAACAACACCAACAACTCCGAAATAGCACCGAGACAAATGCCACTATATCCCCGTCAAACAACAGTATATCCCCCACGGGCTCATCGTACTCACTACAGCAAATTTCACCGGCGCCGTCAGCGGATCTGCCTCAGAATATCACACTTTATACCCTGCACCTGCACCTGCACCTGCAGCAATACAACAATCGCAACTCGAATCAAATCATGACCCCACTGTCGAATAAAACTACCCCAGATAAGCTCTTGCTTCCCGCAAACCCAAATGCAGAGATAGACGCATCAAACTTTGACTGCGGCGTTTGCGTCAAGGAAGAATGCTTATGTGAGTCGGTGGGGTTGAAAGAACCAAGCAAAAACCCGACAGATCTGCAAACTCAACTTGAACAGCAGTTGAAATCATTCAAACCTGAGCCCGCGGTATCCCTCAAGAGAAAGAGAAAAGCACCGGGCGTGGACGAAGTCAAGGAAGTTGACTTTACGCGGCAATTTGCCACCAAGTCGAAACCAATGCCGGATTTGAAAAAGTTGAAAAAGAACACAACGTCGAACAAGACCGACGGCACCACCGCCACGGCATCTCATACATCGTCAAGCTTTAACGAGGACTCGCCTATGGAAAACTGCGGTTTCTGCTCAGATGACACGCCATGTGTATGTCGAGAAGCCGCAAAGGAAGCCGCGAGACTAAACGCCTCATTGAATAGCAACATCATAGTCGAAGAAGAAGAAGGAGAAGAACAAGATGATGATGGTCACGATGAAGGAATTGTCGAGTTTGGACGTGGTCACCACAGCAGAACACTACCTCCCATCCAGTTCACCCAGGGAAGCCGCAAGTTGTCACTACCAGTAATGCACCCGGGCCCACTGGTGGAAATTCGAGAAATCACAAACCTCACCCCCGGGGCAGTGCCCACGGTGATTGCACGGACCCAGGATCCAATGCAAGCAATCCAAACAGTCATAGTCGAAGAACAACAACAAGAACAAGCACAAACACAAACACAAACACGAGAACAAGAACAAGACAATGATGGTGAAGACGGCGGATGCACCGGTAACCCAGGCGCATGCAAGCAATGCCAAATGGACCCCATGAGCACCCTCTTCTGCACCACGGTAGCATCAAAAAGCAGCGAACTATCATCAGTTCGACCACACTCATCGCGCACCAGCTCCAAGACGTCGATGCTGCTCCAACTCAACTTGCCCAATGCTCCTCCCCCACCACCCCCCACTACTTCCATCAATGGTGATGCGCCTAGTCCCATCCCGCCGCCTTTGCTCGCGAGCGGCACCTTCATCAACAATAGCACGAGTGGGCCCTCGACTCCCAGCGCCACGGGTTTGAGTGGTGGTGCTGGCGCGGGCGCGGGCGGGATGTTTATACCTTGTGCTGATGCGTACAAGACCCTTTCTCGACACAAGAAATTCAACAGTGTGGATTTCAGCACGTTGGTGGGGAAGTTGACTACGCGTGGTATGCAGGTTGAAGTTCAATCCGTGGCCAATGTGTTGCGAGAATTGGATAGACGGTTGTATAATTGATATCCCCCTTTCCGTTTGTTTTGGTATATTTTAGTTCTTCACGTTGTATTAGTTTTCTAAAACCAACGAATTTTTTTATAGAGATGTGAGAAGAAAGGCACTGATGACAGCAGTAACGGTAGTATTAGTAGTAACAGTATTTCAATATTTGTATAAAAACTAATTCAAATGTAAATCAAACAAAAAAAGAGTTAAATTAATCTAAAATCTAAGCATTTAAGAAATGTTGATGATAAAAAAAAAGTCCAGCATGAAGCATCCAAAATAAATTATCCTTGAAAGGGGGGGGGGGGGGCAACAGATGAGGACGTTCATTACTTCAGCTCTGTTGGCTCTTTAATTAAAGACTTTAAATCCATCCACCTGGCATGTGGATAGTTTGAGGTGCAGTATTAGTAGTGGCAGGTTGTCCAACAGGGGCAGCAGTTGTTGAAGACAATCCTTCACTCTTTAAATCGCCAGTTGCACCACTACCCGTTGCGGTAGTGGCGGGTTTTGCAAAGTCGCTAGTTGAAGTAGCAGTCTTTTTATCGTCTAATCCTCCATCTTTAATATATTCAGATGCAGTGGTTGTGGCGTCAAAGTCTCTAGGCACATTTCCCGAGCCAGAACCAGAGCCAGAACTAGAACCAGCAATGCCTGAAGCTCCACTAGGATATCCACCACGGGCAGCAGAGGTTGCGGATTTCAAAGTGGACTCAGGAACATAGTTTGGACTTGAGACCGGGTTGATTTGTGGTGTTTGACGTGAGCCTTGACGTGAGCCGTAGTTTACACTTGGTTCAGTCGAACTTCCATGAGATGATCTACCTGCCTGGCCGTGGTGTCCTGAAGTATCGTTGATGTTGGATGAGTATTCATGCACGGCAGATTTTGGGTACGCGTTTGATCCAGACAAGTGTTGATCGGAACCAGCTCCGGTCTTAGCTCCAGTAGTAGTATCGTTGTGGGCACTTTTGTTGCCATCGGTGACACCCAACGATGCCAAAGCTCCACCGAGACCTGATGCACCAACGATACTTGACGCTAAGCCGGAAAGGCCGTCCAGGGAAGTAGATTCTCCCTTGCGAGCAGCAGCTCCAGAGGAGGAATGGCTTGTACTTCCTGGTGCGTCATAGTTTGAATACGTGGGTAATCCATTGGTATCATCAGTGGTGCTTTCTGGAAGTCCTTGGCTGGCTCTATCAACTTGTGATGGTGATGAATATCCACCAGAAGCACCAGTTTGTCCATGAGTGTTGTGCAAATACTTTTCGTCAGTAACGTTTGTGTGTTGTGGAGCAGTACTTGAGTAACCTAATGAAGAGCCATATCCTTCGTTACTGAGCTTGGAGTGACCTGAAGAGTGGATCTTGCTTTCGTCGTAACCAGTTCTGTGACTCAAAGCTGGGTTAACATCTTTGGAGTGGCCACTGGAGTGGATTTTTGATGAATCATAACCAGATCCCGAACCAGATCCCACACCATAGCCAGTGGCCTTGTCAACAGGACGGCCCTTTTCATAGCCAGAACCATAAGTATCTTTCGAACTGTAATTTTGATTGACAGCTGGGTTACCAGATGGGTAAGGTGATTGCACTTTAGCTTGGTTCTGGTAATCGTATTTTGTATTTGCTTGAGTATGGTGAGTTGGCTCAGTCAATCCAGCACCGTGGTGCTTAGAGGATGCATCTCTAGCAGCAGCAGCAGCTAAACCTCCAACGCCTGCTCCAGTGGCAGCTCCGGTAGCGGCTCCGGTAGAGGCACCAGAGGTGCCGCCACGAGCTTGGATTGGCGAGTGAGGAATAGCAGATGGGACAGCAGTTGATGAGGCAGCCGATGTCTTCTTTGGAGTTGATCCACGACTTGAAGATCTACTGGAAGCACCTTCAACAGTCAAATCCTCATAACGAGCAATTTCACGACCGTTTTCATCTCTGACTGCTCCCGAGCTAGCGTCGACTTGCAACTCTTTCACCTTGGCAATCACAGAGCCGTGGGTTTTTTGCAATCTTGCAACTGCAGCTCTGGCAAGCTTGGTGGCTACCGCATTGTCTTTGATACCTTTGACATTGACAAAGATTTCGTCATCGTCACCTTTGGTGGATTTGCTTGAAGGGACAGTAGCAGGTTTGCTTGCACCATGTCCAGACAAGCCACCAGCTGCCGCTCCCGTAGCAGCGCCAACACCAGCACCAGCACCAGCTGTACCGGAACTGATTCCAGCGTTTCTACGAGCAGCATCATGTAATCTCTTTCTGGCCAATTCGGACTCATCGGCTTCCTTACCTTGTCCAGGAACAAGTTCTGTCCTTTGTCCAGCTCCGGTGCCTTCATATCTAGTATCTGGCTCGTATTGACTACCGTGTGTGTAGCCGGCGGCTCTGGATTGACCCAAAGTATCAGGCACGAGCTTAGTCGTTTGACCTGCACCGGATCCTTCATATCTAGTATCTGGCTCGTATTGACTACCGTGGGTGTAACCAGCGGCTCTGGATTGACCCAAAGTATCAGGCACAATGCCAGTCTTTTGACCGACGCCAGCACCTTTATAAGTTGTGTCCCGATGACTAGTGTGGCCGTGAACGTAGCCTGCAGCTCTGGCTTGACCCAAAATTTCGGCAACACCAACTAGATCGTGGCCGTGGCCGTAGCCTTGACCTGGAACTTCTCTAGCACTGACGTATTCCTCTTTGTAGATTTCCTTATTGTTGGCATCAATAACCAATTTTCCAGTGGTCAAATCAACACCTCTCTCGTCCAATTTCTTGGAGGCGTTTCTAGCCGTTTTCAAAGCCTCGTCCTTGTCTTCGATACCAATGACTTCAACAACAAGATTATCTTCATTATCCTGTCCTCTCTTGTGAGCAGTCAGTTCACCAACCAACTCAGAGTTGCGGTCAAGGTTGGCGCGTTCAGCTGGTTGACCATATTCATTGGCGTGTCTGGAAGCACCATAAGCTCCAGCTCCAGCTCCAATAGCAGCAGCTTCCTTATTAGAAGAGCCATATGGCGTGCCATGAGCCCGGTTGTCTCTTGCCTTTTTATTTTCGGTGCTTCCCTTGGCGTAACCGTGTTCAAACAAATCACGCTTTAATTTTTCAAATTCAGCCTTAAACTTTGAGTCGTGGTGGCGGGAGTCGCCAGCAACAACATCTTTCTGTTGACCTTGGAGGTCTCTCCTACCTTTAGCATGGCCGAGCTCGAAAAGTTCCTGCTTCAACGATGGATGCAAGTCTGACTTCGAAGCGTCAGTCTTGCCAGACCCAACACCTGCAGTGTGATCAGTCGTTCCTTTTCTGAATCCGTGATCATACAACTCTTTTTTCAACTTATGGTCCAAAGAAGCTACAAATCCACCAGCACCAGCGGCGCCAGCAGTGCCAGCGGTAGCATCACGTCCATGGTTCTTGCTCTTGAGATCTCCGAGTGCGCTTTCATAGCCCAGTTCATATACTTCCTGTTTCAATCTTGGATCCAACGCCTTCTTTACATTATCCTCCTTCTTTTCCGATCCGAGTGGTTGAGTAGAGTTGAATGCAGCACCGGAAACGTCCTTACTGTTGTGTGCTGGGGTTGCACCATAACCAGTTCCCTGCGTTTGCTTCTTAGTTGGCGAAGAAGATGATGAAGATGAAGAAGGAGTACTAGTAGCACCGGCAGCTGTTCCCGAGCCGCTACCAACAGACTTTTTACTACTTTTGTCATCCTTTCCTGAGCTTAAGCTTCCTTTGTGGGGCGTGCGATGCCTCGCAGAAGAGGCATCACCACCGTGGGCAACACCTAAGCTTTCTTTAATTTCTTGGGTGGTGACTTGTGGAGCACCAGCTGGCAAGGCTTGCACGTCACTACCGTGATCAGTTGATTTAGTTGTACCTTCCTGATCGATTGATTTACCGTGGTGGGGTGACAATTTTTCAATACTTGGATCAGATTCTTCAGCAACGTCAATCAATGATTTTTTGCTACCACTAGTGAAACCGTGCTTTTTGTTGTAGGCGGCAACGTCATCTTCAATTTCCTTGAATTGGCTTTTGGCAATGGTACTTTTCTCCTCTTCAGTGGCGTCAGGAGCAAGTGTTTCTTCTTCCTTCAACTTCTTCTTGTCTTGCTTGTGAGCAGGGACTTTCGCAATCGATGGATCTGCTTTTTCGGCATCCTCGATAAGCGAGTCTCTAACGTCGAGTTCCTTCTCAGTAGGGTGGTTGCTTGTTGGTTCGACAAAACCGTGTTCCTTGTTCCACTTGGAGGCGTTCTTTTCACCCTCGGTCACTTTGTTGCTGTAAACAGTGTGTTCTTCTTCAGCAGTTGCGTCTGGGCCGAAACTCTCTTCCTCTGCAAGCTCCTTTTTGTTGACCTTGTGTGGTGGAAGCTTCTCAATCTCTGGATCGACTTTTTCAGCATCTTCGATCAATGAGTCCCTGACATCACTTTCCTTGGCATATTTAGAGCTTGAAGCAGCACCGGTACTTGCACCGGTACCTGCACTTGCGCCAGTAACTGCAGATGTACCTGCACCAGTGCCAGTGCTTGCACCTGCAGAAGAACCTTGTCCAGAAGTAAAATCGGCCGCCTTACTTTGAACAGCGTGGGCAACGTAACCAGCATATCCAGCTGCACCAAATGCAGCGCCCTCGACTGCCTTTTCGGCTTTATCCAAAACGTTTCCATCTCCTCCGGCAGTAGTCTGGTCCTTGCTTATTGGAGTAGCTCCTGTGTGAGCTTGATCGTTTTTAAACTGCTGCTTACCTTTATCATAAGATTCATCCAAAACTTCCTTCTTCTTGCCTTCATCGTGAGATTTATTCAAAACTTCCTTTTGCTGAGTAGAAGGAGCTTGAGACGCTTGTCCACCTTGAGTAGCGCCCGAAAGTCCCAAGTAGCTTGCAGCGGCAGCGGCAGTACCTTCAATTGCATGCTCAGCCCTGCCAAGGATCCCCTCTTGGGGAGTGCCATCTTGTCCTGTGCTCCTTGAGTGCAAAGTTTCAGCTTGTTCCTTCTTAAACTTGTCTTGACCAGCTTTATAGGATTCGTCAAGAATGGCCTTGTCTTTGACTGTAGTTGATCCAGCAGCACCCAGTCCTTCCTTTTCGTTACCGGATGCGGCGCCAAATCCCAAGTAGCCTGCAGCTGCTGCAGCTGCTCCTTCAACAGCATGCTTGGCTTCTTCAACAATGCCTGGTCCTTGATTTTCCTTCTCGGCCTTCTTTTCGCCTTGATCGTAAGCGCCTGACTGGACACCTTTCTCATAAGCACCCTTTTTGGCATCTTGGGCTTGTGCTGCTGACACGTGAGAACCTTGGCCATGGCCAAGACCCTCGTAGAGATCTCTACCTTGCTGAAAGCCGGCGTCGTAGGCATCCTTCTTGATACTTTCAATGTTGTGCGAGTCCGAATGCTCGCTAGATTTATTCAATCCCAAGTATCCAGCTGCTGCTGCCAAGGCACCGCCAGCACCAGCCAAGACACCCGCGCCTTGAGAAGCATTGTCGTTGGTGTTCTTGTCGGTCTTTGCGTTGGTGAACTCGTGTTGGTCGTAGTCATCATCGGCAACACCACTAACGTTGGGGGTCTTGATGGCTTCGTCCCGAACGGCATAAGTCGAGGCGTTGCTTGGCTCCAGTCTCAACTCTTTAATCTTTCTATCAGTTTCGCTGATTTCCTTGTCGAGGTCGGAAATTTTCCGGTCAGTGGCAACTGGGTCATAATTGTCTTGCTTGGCGGAAGCAACACCGGGACCACCAATGGCGGTGTTACCGGTGTGAATAACGTTTGGTTGCTGTGCCTGTGCCTGTGCCTGTGCTGGGTCGTGGTCTCCACCAGCTGAATGACCAGTGTGACCTTTTTCCTTGTTCAAGATTCCGGAAACACCATCGGCATTGTAAGCAGACTTGTTTTGCTGGTGAACAGCTTGAGGATCAACTTCTTCCTTGTCAGCAGTGGTACCTGCCCCACCGACTTGTCTAGCTCCTAATAAAGAAGGATCCTCCTTGGTGTCCTTTCTACCTTGCTTGTTGCCTTCTTGGTAGGCCTCATCCTCAACTTTTTCAGCAAAGGCATTTTCTCTGTCTCTTTGCTCGTAAGCAGTTGGCTTGGTTTTCAAGTGGTCGGTATCAACGTATTTGGCCTTGGTTGCTTCTTGATGGTCTGCTTGGTAGTCGCCGCGGTTGTAAGCCGAAGCCGCTGCGGGCGAGCTGGTAGCGGCCCCGAGTACACCACCCTGGGTGTCCCTTGGATCAAAGAATTTGCCATGGCCCTGGGCTGGCCTGGCGTCGTCACTGTAGCTAGGGTTGGTGTTCCCGAGAACACTATTGTCGTGGAATGTTTCATCTGGTCTAGTGCCGGATTGCTTGGAACCGCGAGCACCTTCCTGTTGAGCCAAGACGGTTGGATCGGTTGGGTTTTTCGAATTGGAAAAGTCGCCTGGAACTTCGTGGTCGAGTGGCTGTCTTGAGCGGATTGGTGGTTGAGAAACAACTCTGCCCTTGGAAGAGCTGGCAATGACATCGTCTGCCCCCGTGCCATATTCCGACGAGCCAGTAGGACGTGGGTGGGCATTGCCTGCTGCATAGCCGCCAGCACCGCCGGCTGCTGCCCCGGCTGCTGCTGCACCACTTCCCGAGTGACCGCCAGTTTTGCCTGTTTTTGCGTGATGGTGAAACAATTTCTCGCCTTCATCCCAGGCCTCCTTGAGGATGTTGTCGTGCTCCTTGTTGCCGGTTTTGGATGCGGTGGATGCGCCTGCTGCCCCAGCGCCTGCTGCCCCAGCGCCCACTCCAGCACCGGTTCCTGTTGAGGTGCCCGCCCCACTACCTGCTGCAGTAGAGGCGGCGCCGAGGTTTTCGCCTTCCTTGTGAGCTTCGTTCAAAACATTCTCCTGGCGTTTCGATTCGGGCGACGAAGGTGTTCTTGTAGACTCCTTCTCCTTGTCGCCTTTAAAAGTATGCTTCAATTTGGAAAAGAATTTATTGTCGGAACTCATTTTCTAACCTGTGGGTTCACAATTCCAGTTTCGGTTCGGTTCGGTTTCAAACTGATTTCTTAAAGAAATTTAAAAAAAAACCTCAATGTAAAATCACACACACTGAGAGTTTGAGTGAACGGGTTGAAAAATTGAATTGAATTGGTACAGTTGGTCGAATGAGTAGTAGCAAGAGGTCAAGAAAATGTTGCAATTGCAATTGAGTGAGGGAGAGCAATTGAGCTGGTTATATATATACACTCAGACGAAAACAACCGGTATTTTACAAAATAGAACCACAATTTCAAGAGTAGATTTGGTATGGCAATTTGGCTATTTTTCTTTTTTTTTTTGTTTAATTGCTATCGGCCCTTTTTTGCAAATTCAGCTTAGTATGTACGGGGGACATGCACGGAGGGATCCCACACCCACCCTGCCTCAGAAAGAGATATGTCATGCTTTTAGTCTTGAATTGAACATAGCAAGGTTAGAATTAACTATCGAAATTGAAAGCGGAAGGGTTGTGGTTCAAACACTTGTTGAAAACGTTGTTGGTGTTAGCCCATCATGATTTCCTACAAGAGCTTAACCCCTTTCTTTTCTCCCCCCCCCCCCCTTTTATATTCTTGTTCTCGGCGTCGAAGTAAGGGGGTATTAAGGGAACGTGTGTGTGTGTGGTGTTGATTTTTCGACTATAATAGTTGAACAGCCCTCCAACACCAAGAAATGGCGCAATCGAACCTTTCTTCTTCTTCTCTAGTTGTAGTCTAATTGTAGCATAGGGTATCTCTCAGATCTGTGGTTTTGAAGCCTTGTTGCGAAAGTTAAGGTCAAATCAAGCAAACTCCAACATTGATCACTACAGCAAGCATTATCATTTTTTTTTTTTTCCCGAATGTTCGTCAAAAAATTACCCCTCAAGCAATTGCCAAGCAGGAACAAGGAACGCAAATGAGTAGCGATGGAGAAATTGTTCCGGCGTGGGCAAAAACACAAGTATCTTCTCATACCATCAACTAACTGGTTATTCTGTTCCATGGGCCGAAAGCCATCAAGAGGAGGAGGCGGGAGGAAAACGCACCGTTTGATGCTTATTTTTGTCTGCTTTCGAGTTGTTGTTAAAGTTGCGAATTTTCACTCTGGAAACAACAAGAAGGGGGTGCAAATTCGCATCTTCTTTCTTCCACGGACAAAGTTCACCAGAACTCCCAGTTACACAAGCTATGGCTCCTCTAGCCTTTGTACCTCATAGCAGCTCGACTCTCGAAAGGAAGCAGCGAGACAGAGAGGCTCTTGACGTAGACATAGACATGTCGCATAAAAGCAAAGTTATACACCCGCTTTTTCTTCGTCTAAAATCTCATTTGCAGCCGTGGGTACAACCTCGATAGAATAAGGTGAAATACAAGATGGTGGTATGGAGCTCAAAGAAATCATGATTCAACTACTCTAATAAACAAGGGCTGCTCAAAGTGCTAATTGCGCTGAGGAGCCCACTAAAGGGCTTTTCCCAACCTTGTGCCTGCCGAAACTACGGCTTCCAATTCTTTTTTTTTTTCATCCCACACTTATCAGAATCGAAAAGAATGAAACTTACGGGGGAGGTCCAGTAGAGCAGTCCAATCTTTGTCTTGTCGAGTCTTTCAAAAATAAAAAGTTCACATGTAACAGAGATTCGGGGGCTTCTTTCGCAGCTAGCGAGATGCATGATAGTCATATAGCCGGAATCAATAACGTATCCACCACTCTAAAAAAAAACCATGTAGGCGTGGAACCAAAGCTCCGAAGTCCAATTGAGCAATCAAAAAAATTTCCCAAACAATTTTCGAATTTTTTTTTTTTGGCAGCAACCAACACGCTTGGAACTTCTGTTCGTCATGACGTAAGATTACATGTGGGTTGAGCTCGCTTTTTGCCAATCCACAAAATCTCGAACTAGGAGGGGGGGATCAACCAGATCTCTCTATTATGTCCGCTGAATCTCCCAAACCTTCTACGGTCTAAAATCTATTTTCGTTTTTTTTTTTTTAAGATTGCAAAAAAAGACAAAAGGTGCTTTAAGTGCAGCGGTATACGAGCAGGGCAACGGCTTTTGCTAATTCTTGATCGGCATTGTGCCCCCACCATGTAGAGGTAAGTTTGTGTTTGAGCGGAGTCAAGTGTAGTGGAGTATGGAGATATTGCTGGCTACGGGGGATATATTATGCTACAAATTGTTAAAGTTGGGTCCAGTTACTTCAGGTTCAACAACGGCTCGTTATACCTCACTTTCTCTAATTAGCGTTGCTTCAAATAGCCAAGGTGTATCACATGTACACACACACACCGTGAATGCATTCTACTTATATTCGGGCCGCTTGTTGCCCTTGTTGTAAATCAACCTCGCAACAAGCCACTCCAAACTCTCCTTCAACCCTTGATTCTCCAAGACACTAACTGGGATAAGCTTCGAGTCAGTCGCCTCCAACTCGCTCACCAACTTGATGAACACGCCCGTTTTCAAACTTACCAAATCAACAGCCTGGGGCAAGTCCTGTTTGTTAGCAAGCATCAAGACCGGCACATTCACAGTGCCATTGCTCGAGATCTTGGACTCCTCATCGTCGCCGCCAATAACCCAGCTATCGTCGTGGGCAATTTCAATCAACGTCTCGTAACATTCTTGGAAGCGTGCCGCGTCAGTTGAGTCTATAACGAATATTATCCCGTGACACTGCGTAAAGTACCTCAGCCACATGTTTCGCAACGATTTCTGGCCCCCGAGATCCCAGAATTTCAAGTTGATATTTCTGAATTGCGTCGCTAGCGGGTTGTGCTTATCCGAAGCTTCGAACTTTACGGTTGTGGTGTTTTGGCCTACAGTAGGTAGTATTCGTTTTGATTTAAGAATCAGCGTTGTTGACCGGAGCTCCTCCGATTCTCCATTGGCTGTAGTCGTCGAGTTTGAGGTTAAAGCAGGTCCATTGTTGTTACTAGTGGATGACTTTTTCAAGGGTTCCGGCGCTGACCCCGTTGCTGCTGTTGACGAAGGGTATAGTAGCTTGATGTGTTCGAGGAATGTTGTTTTGCCCGCGTTATCTAGCCCTAAGATTAGAATATTGTATTGCTCTCGTTTCGAGTATTGTGTATATAAAGATGACGCCAAGTGGAACATTGATGCGAGCCTGCGATGGTGATATCAATGATGATGACGAACACGACAACCTCCTGTGGTTACAATAGGGGATCTGCTAGATCTGGGATCTCCCTGATGAAAAGGTCCCTTTTGGTTTTGATAAAGGGACAGGCTGTAATCCTCTCTGGTAAAATTAACTATGGTCTTTTCTAATTTGCGATATTTCTCGCTTGTACTTAGAGACGCCAATTTGTTGAAACCGAACCGAAATTTTTCACACTTTTTGCTCCTCCTCTTCTTCTTCTTCTCATCCCTTTCTTTCCAACCGTCCCATGAGACTTGTACACCTTTGATTCAAAATTGTATGTACTAGCAGATACTGTCCTGCTTTTTATCTTTCTTCTTTTTTTTTTTTGTTTAATAATGATGAACAATTTGATAGGGACAACTGAGTTTCACCACATTGAAGATTGTTGTTTAAATTAAGATAGTAGAAAAAAACAGATCTGATCAACCTAGAAAAAAAAAGGAAAGAAGTTACTGGACAGTTTTACCCTCCAATGTTCCGTGTTACAGAGTTCGAGTTACTAACAACAAGCATTTCAGGTTGACGCGATTTTTCAATCAACTCGTTTTTTTACTTCTATATTCCAGATTTTGCACTTGGTCTTTTTCAAGTGTTGACTTTACACGTTCTTCTTTGCAGTGTTGACTTTACACGTTCTTCTTTGCAGTGTTTGATTTCCCAACGTAGATATAAGTCATCACAAAGAAATACCAAGCAACAATCACAAATACAGTGCTTGCAATGTATAGCCATGAGTTGGTGATGTCCCAGGACCTTTTGAACTCGTCATTGGCCAAATGTCTAACCGTGACAACCTTCTTATCCAAGATATAACTCAATCCTTTTCTTTTATAGTCCAACTCAAAAGTAAACATGCCGTGATGGTCAGGGATAGTAAAGTTTGCAAAATAGGCATAGGTGTCTAAAGTCGTGCCATTCTCAGTGGAGCTGACTGGACCCAATGGCTTCAAGTTCAATCGTTGGTAAGGGTCCAACATCTTGAATGACAATTGTAATTGCTCGTCGTCTTGCTTGACTTTGTATGGGACCCATTCGCCATTCACGTATTCTGAAACGCCAATCGTATATATGGCTTGATCTTTAATCTTCCATAGTTGCGGCTCGGGGATATACGGTTCGCTGGCCTTGACATATTGAACAAATTGCAATTTAATCACACCAGACTCTTGGAACGCCCATTTGTATAGTGAGTCGTCGGCTAACAAGTCAGTTGAGCCGATCCAGACTAATCTGGCGTTGTTAAGCGCTTGCAAAGCTACGGCCAAGAACCCTTGTTCGCCAAAAGTCCACGTAGTCTCGCCGCTGATCACCTCGTCGACTCTGTTGGTGTACCCAGTCTTGGAGCATTTGACAATAGGTTGAATCAACTCGCTGTTGGAAACCAAAGCCGCACTGCCGCCGCTGAATTCACTCGTTTGCAACGAGGTCAAGATCCTGTTGCCCTCGACGAGATTCTCCTCCTCGGTCAACTCAACAATGCCATCTTTGGAGTTGAAGTGGTCAATGTAGTGGTAGTTCTTGGGAGCAGGGTGGATGCCCACTTCGTTCAAAAAGGACCGGATGCCATCCACCAACGCGTTGTTTGAGCCGCCAACAACGAAAATGTTGCCTCCTTCATTACTGAATTTGAGCAATTGACGTTGGTTCAAATTGGACTTGTTCTTGATGGCCTTTTTCAGGGAGGGAAACAAGACCAAATGGTCAAATCTTAAGCTGCCCTGGTAAAACAACAGCACTTCTTCGTCATTATAGTCAGCATAAGCAGTCTCAAATTTCGAACTCAAGAAATTGATAAACTTGGCCACGTCTGGTGGTAATGAAGGTGCTGTCTCGTTCAATGGTATCAACTCTGGATCGTACAACACCAAGGCATGTTCAATTTCGTGTTTTTGAGACAACGCACGAGTCAAATTTAGACACAACAACCCAATTACCAATTTGATGAGACATAGCATCGTGAGGACTCTTGAATGGGGGTAAGTTATACGTAGATATATATATATATTTCAATTTTGACACCCTATTCGGAATACGTAGTTGTTGAAGTGGCCGATCTCTTTTGGCAAATGTCGCGTTTTGCTGTCGGGTTTTTTTTTTTGGCATCTACGACACCATCTCTTGAGAACTGCCACTGAACTCGATTACCCATACCACCAACTACGTCCGTGTCTCGTGTCCCGTGTCTTTCATGCCCATTAAAGTCAAAGTAGAGTTCCTTGGGGGACTAGACGTGATATCGTCGTCGGTAAGACAACACAAAGCCACGCTTCCCTACGAAGAAGGCGAAGCAACCATGAAACAAGCAATAGAGTGGATCACTCACAATCTCATCACGGATCCCAAGGACACCCCGGTGTTTATAGAAGACGGCACGGTTCGAAACGGGATTTTGGTGTTGATCAATGACACAGATTGGGAGTTGGAAGGAATGGAGGACTACGTGGTTGAAAATGGCGATGTGTTGACTTTTACCAGTACGCTACATGGAGGATAATTTTGGAAACAGTAACAAAAAAAAACGATAGATTAATTAGATGAATAGACAACCCCATATTCGTCTCCATCATCATATTGGGATGATCCTGCATCCCAACAACCCCTGGCCCTCCCAGTCGTTAGTTGGTCGAAGCACCAAAGTCTCAACACGGCCAAGTCGCTGCACTTGAACCTCGATATCCTGGCCTATCCTAGACTTGATCCGTTCAACTAGACTCTGCAACTTGTTGTGATTCAAAGCATGTATATTCTCGTCGAATAGAACCATGGCGTCACCTTCTTCCAAGCCTGCGGCAGACGCGGGGCTTCCAGGGATGACCTCCTTGACCTGCGCAAACGGGATCGTGTAGCCCCTCTTCTCCGCCCCCGCCGCATTCGAGCCCTCGACATCTGCGCTTGGTGCTTCGCTTTGACGCCGCGCAAACTCCTGTTCGATTTTGGAATCGAGGATTTTCAAAAGCTCCTTATAATCATTGCGCAACCTGATGATTTGCACGCGGATCAAGCGAATCGTGACCACGTCAATGTCGCTGCGAGGGAACCCGTCTTTGGTCACTAGCGGGGTATCCATATCGGCGTTATATTTCTGTTGCAATAGATTGAATAATATACGTAGTTGCGACTCAATTTCCAATTTGAGATTCAGGAGTTGTTGGAATGTGAATGCGGAGAACTTCGCAGGGTCGTATTGTTTGAATTGGTCTGCGTCTAGGTTTAGTGAATTCATTAGACCTTGGAATCCTGACACGTCATGGTCGTCTACTGTCATTGTTATAAATGTATAATTGGGTATTGTATTGGAGGTTCTTTCTTTCTTGAAGGAAGCTTGAACTGCTTTATTATCACGAACGTGGTATAGGGAGTAGGGGTTTTTTTTTTTTTTTGGTACAAATGGCAAAATTGGAGAGTATCCTCCTCGTGAGAAATGATACCTGCGATGACCTTATGTTTATGAATGAACTCTATGTACTATACAAAATATGGAAAAGTGGAGGTTAACGAGTACCGTCAGTACTCATTGGTAAAGAATAAGTACTAACAGCTTCAACGTCGTCATCTTCGTTACCTTCACTGATTTCCTTCCATGACGCGATAGTCAATGCTACAAAACCAACAATGACCAAGAAATCACCAACAATTTGCTGGAAATCTAGCGCATTGCCGTAAATCAACCACTCGACTACCCCCACGACAAAAATCGTGGTTAATGCACTGACTGAAGACAAGACTGGGCCAGTCAAGGCCATCAAGGACAAAAACGAAGCACTAAACATCAAGTTGCCGAAAATTGAGACTGCAATGTATGTCCAAATGCGATGGGTGTTTTCGCCGTAATCGAAAAAGTTAAACTTGTGAATGTGGAAAACTTCAAGGACAATGATCAACGTGATCAAGATCAACAAAGTGAATGCACCCATCAAGCTCATTACAAAGTTGGAAAAAGTCAGCTGTCTTCTTGGGGTGATGATCTTGGCCAAGTGTTCCGGCACGCAGAGGAACTTTTTGTATAGCACTTCGTAAAGACCGTAAAGTATAGCACCAAAGAAAATAATGACATTGCCCCAAAATCTGTAAGGGTACGGATCTTTGCCTGCGTCGTCTTTCTTTTCAACTTGGCCATCCTCGCTCGATGAATAAGCAACGACAAACACTCCGGCCAACGCAATGGCAACCGAGCTGATTTTCAACCAGGAGAACTTTTCGCGCAAGATTGGTATGGCAAAGGCATAAGCTGTGAATGCCGAGCAGTTGTAGATGGCGGTGACGTCCGCGGCATAAGTCATGCTCATGGCACCGTACCAGGTAAAACCAGCCACAGTGAGAACCACCGTGATCAACAATGCCCGCTGGGCAATGTACCGTATTGCCGGCGTCCTTACAAAGTCGTAAATACAAGCCAGGATCGAGGCCGAGCCCGAAATGTGGACGTTTCTTTCAATGACCTGGTTCAAACTGGTGGTGGAGGTGTTGTCGTGGACATTGGCCTCGTAGATCAATATAGCCGTGTGGTAGACGTTATGAAACTGTTTAACGATGCATTTCTTGAAATACAGCCACGTGCCGACTTTTTGCAAAGGTATCGTCTGTACTTCCACCTCTGGCGCTTCTTCCAACAACCCCAGATTCGAGCTTAGTCTCTGGTATTGCGCTGTTGCACCCGGCACATTGGCGACTTTGGCCGATTTCTTCTTGTATCCAGCACGGCCGTAGAAAGTGCGGGCCAAGCTTACAAAGATGGCCTGTATAGGCCACAATATCCACCATGAACCATGGGTCACTGTTAGCAACAAGATTGGTTCGCTGAATCTCAACTTGTATGCCTGTGAGGTGAATTCTGTCTGCAACACAAATGACGACAACGATAGTATGAATAATGCTACTATGAAGATGATTTTGGTTTTGGAAATGCTATGTATGCTTGCTTCGAAATGTCTTTCATTCTGTTCCAGTAAGTTAGTCACTGCCATGATTGGGAAGTGGTGCTGAGGCTCTGCTTGGTAAAAGTGACCCCTTATTACTGCTGATAATCTTGGTGGGGGTTCTCTTTTCTGTATTTTTTCTTGCACAGCAATCTCAGTTCTCTTGACGGTTGGTGATTCCTGCGACGTCTTGCGGACAAAGGGCCAGGTAGGAACAAGCGAGGGCGAGACAGAGAGATCAAGGGCGAGATATTGCGCTTTTTACAACCACTTCGAGTTAAGTATTTTGCAGGCATAGACAATAGCTATAACGGTAGGATAGTTCCTCCAATATGATGGTTCGCAGCTCTGTAAATGGATCCTGGAAATTTAAAAGGGCAAATTATGAACTATGCTGGGTTTTATGGCTCGGCCCCAACGTTTGTCGGTCGGCTTGAAAACAGATTTCATCCTGAAGCTTGATTTTGCAATATCAGTCGCTATCACTGGCCATGGAGTCAGAATCAGCGCTGTCACCATTTTCATTGTCTGTTGCACTAGTTTGAGCGGGCACGAGGGTGTCTTCAATCTCTTTAGTTTCAACAAAGTATTGGCGCGGAGCAACTAAGCCCTTTTCGACGAGACTGGTTCTAGGGGTCAATCTAGACACAATCAAGTCAACGATTCTCTCCTTGGTCAACAAATCATCGATAAACTCGTCCATGTGGATGATCTTGTAGAAAACGGGCAATCCGTTCGCGTCAAACTCGGGCGTCTTGAGTTTGAATTTTAGTTTTCTATAGTCTTGGTTGAACTGGTCCAACACCTTGTAGATTTCTTCACTGGAACCTGTGAGTCTTGTGTACATGAGTGCCATGGCTAGCAAGTATTTGAATTCGTGAAATTTCAATTGGTGGAGATATACCTCCATAATCTCCTTGGAAGGGTCCAACTCGAGCATGCGAAACAAGCACTGTAGAAACGGCGAAGGTCTGCCGCTTGAGTCCACACCACCTATGTATTTGACATGTTCGGTTATAACCTTCAAAATCGTTGCCTCGTTGGTCAAATACAAGTGCTGTTTGTAAAAAATCGAGTCCTGTATTCGATGTCGTATTATAGCTTCGATGAGATGAGATTTGTTTGTGGCAACTCTCTTGTCGTGGTACCCGGCTTGTTTCTTGTAGTACACTTCATCATTCGAACTTCCCTGAGGAGTCATCTCATTTGAAGTTGAGATGTTGATGAAGCAAAACTTGAAACGGTCATCTCTCTCTTCATCTGCCTCTCTATCTGCCCGTTTTCTCGAGGGCAGCCGCGTCTCGTCCCAGCGAGCCTCTCGCGAGTAAGGGAACGGTCAAGTCGAAACTTTCATCCTCGAAACTTCACTCAGGCACCTGTTATTCTCCAGATACATACATGCTATGGTAGTCTACCATTGACTCTTGTTCCAGTTGAAAACAAGTCTGGGTGTCTGAGTCTGGTTGAATTTAGTATAGTATGAGTTTGGCTAAACGGTGATAGCCGCCTACTCACGGCGTCGTAACTACAACAGTAAAAGGATCACCACCAAAATTTCTTTGTTACAGTTTCACATTCTCCTAACGACTTCTTCTTCTTTCTTCTTCTGCTTCTTACTATTCACCCCCCCCCCCTTATTTCAACAATGTCCTTTTTCAAGTCAATCCAAGACTCAATACCAACCGTCGATCAACTACGTGACTCTTTTACAAAAGTTGAAAAGCAAATTGGAGAGTCGATTCAACCATTTGCAGCTAAAACTCAGTCGCTCATCACTGAACAAGTTAAACAAGTCCAGCAACTAGCAGCACAAGCGTCGCAATCAGACATTGACGTGAGCGAATTGCCCAAGGATTACTTGCAATTGGAAATCAATTGCGATCAATTGCTCAAGTTGTACACAGATTTGATCCAAACCACCAACCAAACGTATGGACAAGTTAGTTACGATTACCCGCCAGGCAACACAACTTACAACAAGATTAAAGACGCCCATGTTGGAGAAGCCATTGGTGCAAAATTCAACCAGTTGAAAAATGTGTCGTCGCCACAGGAATTGGAGAGGATCCTATTGGGACAGAGCGATTCTAGTGCTGAGGAAGCCAAAACTGATAGTATCAAGATTCAGCCAACCTCGGAAGCAATTCCGAGAACTTTGTTTGGCCACTTGAGTGCCATCTTGGCCAAGCAAAGCGAAGAATTGCAAAAACAGAGCGATCTGAACCCTCTTTCGCTTGTGCTTATGCAAATCTCGTCGACTTACCATGAAATTGCCGTTGCCCGATTGGTTCAAGATGACAAAATCACCAAAGAGTTGAACCACAAGTTGGTGGACATTTTAAACACGCAATTTATCAAGGTCAATGAGTTGCGCAAAAAAGTGTACTTGACCAGAAGTCAATTTGATCAATTGAGAAACAAATACGAGGAAAAAGATCCTGAGAATGAGCAATTGATTGCTAAGGAAGATGAGTTGGTTGGTGCAACTGAGTTGGCCGTGGCAGAAATGAAGAGCATCTTGAAACCTTCTAGAAACATTGACTTGTTGAAAGTCTTGGTATCGGCACAAAAGGAGTACTTCGATGCCGGGTCAAAAAGGTTGGCTAGTTTACTAAATTCGTTGGGCACCGTCATCTCCGAAGAAGATGAAGAGTAGAGCAAGAACACATAGAGCTCTAATTTGTTTTTTCTTTCTTTCCTTCTTTTTTTCCAAATAGTACTTTCAATTGAATATTTATTTCCTATTAGCTACCGATACCAACCATCGACTAACCCAAAAAAATTAATAATCCTTTTCGCTTCTCTTTAGTTTCCTAGGATGCTCCTGTCTGAAATAGTCATCGCTATTCTCGAAAAGCGCCCTGAATCTGTTATGTTGGGGATATATTCTCGCCATCAAGATGGCAAAGATGCCAAATCCCACCGCGCCCCCAATCAAGGCATTCTTCTGGGAGGCTGCGCTGTTTGCAAGTGGATTTCTCAACGACATAGCTTTGAAATGAAATAATAGCTTAACTCTGAATTTGAATGGGAAAACAGGAGGCGGAGGATCAAGGGTTAGGTATTTATATTAAGCTTTTGGTGAGGGGAGGACATCCAAAACAAAAAGTCTACTTGGGTTTTCACCCCTACTTGCTCAGGCAGCCTCCTTGAAAAGAAAAAAAGGAGTATGGTCAACTGCATAGCGGAGCTTTCATTGCTGATAAATGCTGGATTCAAAGTAACGTAAGTTCTAGGTCATCTTGCTTAATCGCTGTAAAATGAAGCATGGTTCAAGTTTAGCTGCAAAAAATGCAGCTTGGTGTCAGCTACATTGCACTTGGTAGCTGGTAGTTGCCTGAACCCATCACGAGGTTCTTCTTCAAGCTCCTTGCAGAGAGACAGGAGCCCGCTCAGCTTAGGTCCAGTTCCATCAGCCAGATTTAGTCAACAAGAAATTTGTCTAGAACTCAGCGATAATGTCATCAGCAACAGCAGTAGACGAGCAGAAATCGCAATTGTTGCAACAGGAATACAACAAATCGCAACAAGTAATACAACAATTAGAGGAACAATCGTCGACGTTATCTGCGCAGCTTCAAGAACATGTGATTGTCGACCATACTTTAAGCAGCATACCGCCGTCGCAACGTGGACAAGGAGAGAGGAAATGCTTCAAGATGATTGGGGGTGTGTTGGTTGAAAAGAGCGTGGATGAAGTTATCCGGATCTTGCACGACGAGAAGAGTGAATTGAACAAGCAGAAATCGCAAGTTGATGATGAGTTGGAGCGTAGTCGGAAGAAATTGCAGAGCTGGATCACGAGTAATAAGGTCAAGATTGTGAAAGGATGATTGGTGTTTGTGTTTGACTTTGGCTTTGACTTTTGCTCAAATCCCGGAGGGGAAAAATAGATGATGATGAACAAGCTTGCGTCGATTCATACCATAAATTAACAAATAAATAACCATCATACTCTTGAAAAACATCTACTTGAGAAAAAAAAAAAAAAAAAAAGAATATAGATCTAGAGAATAAACTAGGGATTGGATTTGGGGGTTGGGTTGTGGTGTAAGGCGCCATGTTAGACAGCAATACTTTGAGCATAGCTCAAACGAGCATCGCTCTCCTTTCCAGAATCACGATTAATAGCTTCCCACTTTGGTTCATCCTTGAACAACCTCACCGCCTTGACCTGCTTCAAGCCGTCGGTCAACGTGAAACGGTGGTAGATGCCCGCGGGCAAAATCAACAAGTCGTTCTTCTCCAACCTGGCTCTGATCCACTCGTCGCCCTTGTTTCTCACATCGAAATAGCCTTCGCCGTCCACGATGTATCTAATCTCTTCATCGTCATGGTAGTGCTCCTTGTAAAACTGTTGCATTTTGGCGTTGTAGGCGTCCAAGTCGTTGTTGAACGCAGCGAGATTTAGGTTCACCACGTCTCTGTTCTTGTACTCGCGCTCCTTGGCTAAAGCGTCGAGCTCCTGTTGCGTGGTGATGTATTTGTAGATGACGCCGATGGCGGCTAGTTCTTCCTGTGTGACTGGCTTGCCTGAGTCGTGTGGCTCGGTGAAGTTCTCAAGGGTGTCCTTGTTGTCGTGGTAGTAAAATTGAACCATGGTGGGGGGGTCTGCTAAGAGTAACCTCGAGTATCTTGGTTGTGTTCAAGGGGATTGGTTGAAAGTATCGGTGGGGTAATGGTATACGAACTGACTATATATATATATGTCTTGTAAGTGTGTGTGATTTTGTCACTTTGGGGAAACGTGCTCATGACATAATTTTATCTCAGCTCAACAGTTGAAAACTGTGGATCATCCTCCCACCACCACCACCACCACCACCACACTTTTCCATGAACAAAAACTGGTTGACTCGGGTGATGTAAAAACCCCATGCAATAGCAGCTCGCAGTCTATGTAACTTGGGCCATGGAGCTATTCACCAAAAGCAGCATAGCTTCAATTGATGTTGGACCAAAAAAATGTCACTCCCAGGGGGGGGACGGGACCGCTTGGTAGCACAAAATCAGTCACGTGACTGTTCACGTGACTGATCACGTGCTCGGATGTCTTTCTCCGTCATTCCATCCATGCGTTTCTCAGTCACGTGCTTAGTCACGTGCTTGGAGGTGTTTCTCCGCTCTCCGTTTTTCTCTTCCTCTTCTTTTCTTCACGACCCCTTCAGTCCTCCAGACATGAGAGGGTTTTTCACAACAGCCGTCCAAGTCAACCAATTTTTCTACCAATGTACGCCAATAATTCATCAAGCCATGGTATTGGGCGAATAAACAAGCCCCCATATAACTCCCATGCAAGAGCGCAGGTCCATCATCAAGACCGGTCAAACGCATTGCATAATAATAGTAACAACAATAATGAGCAATATCAGTCGAGCTTGGATCATCAGCTCGCGAGTCAAGAGAAGAAACAGGCGTTTCGACGGATAACGGACCATGGGAATAACATGGCACGGTGGTACTTGGAGAAATCCATTGGCAAAAACACGAGGCACCAGCAGCCTATTGGCGTGATTAGACCCGAAAGCTCGTATTTGATAGACTTGTTGCCCACCATGGCATACTCCTCGAGCTTCAATCGCAACAGAAAAAACAACAGGAACAATATGGCGATTTTGGACTTGGAGACGAAATTCGTGCATTTGAGTTCGAGCAAAGTCAAGCATAGCATAAATACAGTCAAGTGGACCCCAGAGGGGAGAAGGTTGTTGGTGGCGGCGCACTCTGGCGAATTCACGTTGTGGAATGGCATGACTTTTAACTTTGAAACAATTATGCAAGCGCACGAGTCGCCCATATTGACGATGCAGTACTCGAATAACGACGAGTGGCTATTATCGGGCGATCAAAATGGTACTATTAAGTACTGGCAGCCGAATTTCAACAATGTCAACAACATTGCCGCGCATTCCAATGGTGTGCGCGACATTGCCTTTTCTCCCAACGATAGCAAATTCTTGACGTGTGGAGATGACTCCTTGGTCAAAATTTGGAACTTCAACAATGGCAAAGAAGAGAGAAGTTTATCGGGCCACAATTGGGAGGTCAAGAGTGCCGATTGGCATCGGGAGTTGGGGTTGATTGTCAGTGGATCCAAGGATAACTTGGTCAAATTATGGGATCCGCGCGTGGGCGAATGTATAGCTACCCTCCACGGCTTCAAACACACCGTCAACACCACCCGGTTCCAGCCATGTGGCACCAAGAGACTCTTGGCGTCGGTGTCGCGAGATCGGTCGTGTCGAGTGTTTGACTTGACCACCATGAAAGATATGCTCGTGATTCGTGATTCCGATACTGATCTCTCGTGTTTGTCCTGGCACCCGCAGCACGCGTCGCTTTTAACCACGGCCGCGTTCAACGGGGCCATCAACCACTATTTGCTCAACTCGTATATCCCCAACTCCAACGACTCGATCCCGAAACGGGCAACGTCGAACATCACGTCTCAAACGCAGTCGATCGATGCGGTGCAAAAAATCCCTTTTGCCCACGAGCGTGCTATCCACGCGTTGGAGTACCACCCCATGGGGCATATTTTGTGTTCTGCGGGCTCCGACAAATCGGCGCGGTTCTGGTCGCGGGCTAGGCCTAATGATCCCATGTCTTGGAGGGATCCAGTTTACACTGACGAGAAGAATGGCGCTTGGTATTATGCTGTGAATAATAACGTAAATGCCGTGATGGAAGACCCGGCGCAGGCGAAATACGCGGCTGCTGCTGCCCCTGATAATGCCAATGTCGCTGCTACTACTACTGTTACGACTGCTACTGCTGTGAGTGATGTTGCGGGTGATACAAGCAACGGGGCACCGGATGCCGCTTCGCGTAGTGCCAGTGCTGCTCCTAATTTGGATGCATCTGGATCGGGTGCCGCCAGCGGCCACGAGCGCAAACCACATTTACCTGGTTTAAGTATACCGGGACTTAGCTCATACAGTTGAGAAAGAACCAAAAAATGAAAATTTCATGTATATTCAAAAAAAAAAAAAAATCAAGACAACCAACCAGTGGTGTTACTGTAATAAACCTTTCCCTTGTTCCTGATACCATGTTTGCACATCCTCATGGTACACCTTCCCTTTCAAATCCCAATACCTCGCGCGAAACAGCTCAATCAAATTCCAATACCACGCATCGTCGTCATCATCATCCTCCCCAACGTCTTCCCCTTGTTCCTCTCTTTCCCCTTCATTTTCGCCCAGTTTGCTCGGCTGGAGCACAAACTGCCTTCCCGCATCGATAAACTTTGCATATCCGCAGATCCAACCCATCAAATCATACTCGTCCAACTCCAGCCACTCGACGGGCTCATACACCTGCTTATAATGCGCCAACCGCTTCTTGAAATCGCGAATTGCCACTTGGCTATTCTTATTCGCGTAATCCTGATTATGTACTTTGCCGCGACAAATGTTGAAATTGACCAAGTTGGCATCGAAGCACTGGACATCGAGAATGATGGCGCGCAAAGTATATTGCGAGTTGGCGTTATGGATCGAGTCAAGCATGCGATGTCGGCGCGTTTGCGTGGTGTTGGTGGCGTCGAGGAAACCAATGTCGATTACGTCGTTAGCCACGTCCGCGAGCAAGTTGTTCAAAGTGATGGTGGCGTAGAGCTCGCGATCTTGTTTCGCCTGGTTATTGCGCGGATCGAAAAATGTCGAGTCGTTGAATATCCCCAAGGACTTGCGCCGGCGCACGTTGCCCGCGTTGTAGATTTGGGCTCTGTAGCTGGTGTTTTCGTCGATGTAGTCTTTGAAGTGGTGGCATAGCGTCGATTTCCCGCTTGCTGGTAGTCCCACGAGAAGAAAAACTAATTTCGTCTTTTGCTGTGGCGGCGATGGTTGAAGAAGCGACGGTGGTGATTGTGCTTGCTTTAGCCTCTTGTCTAGTTTGGAGGCAAAGTCCCACACTTGGTTGGGTTGTTTTTTGGTTAGTTTCATGGAGTCATTGCGGGAAAGTGCCGGTGTTACTGTTGTAGACGAGGTTGATCTCGCGTGGAGGGCCGATGTCAAGTCGAATAACGAGTTTATCGACGTGGTTGAGCTGGTGGAGAGAAGGTCGTGCTCATCATAGTCTCTCTCTGGCGCTTGCATGGCGTATGTCGCTGCTGCCGTTGTGCTTGTAGTTGTTGGGTCCAGATTGCTATCAAAGAACTCAAAAACAGGTTTACTTGCCATGGTTGTGCTATGCTGTTGTAATTGAGGAGTGTTCTTCGACTCCGGCTACGTCGTGAGGGTGATCTTTCCAGTAGTATATATATAAGTGGCGTTTTTGTTAAAGATAATGCTGAAACCCAAAGTCAAAAGAAACGGAGGCGCCCGATAGTTCAAGAAGAATCTATGGTAGTTTTATATAAAAATAAAAAAGCTCCCCCCCCCCTGTCTAAGACACTTGCTTGGAGCATGAAATGGTTTGTTGAATAATCGGATGCAAACTGTGCGAAATGGACAAATGGCACTCGCTCTCGGCTACTGGCCACCGCGTTTTAAAAGGCTGTGTAAAGGAGGCGGAATTTCTTTAGTCCGAAACATGACACAAAACCACAGATGAGATTTTTTGACCGTTTAGAGATTTTGTGTAATCTTTTGCTTTTCTTTTTTTTGTCGCACCAACGCCGCACCCCTGCCCTTTTCGGCCCATCTATAGCCGGAGTGGCCCCTCAGGTGGCCATGGACGGTCGAGGCCTCTCCATCGCTCAGCCGTTGCAAAGTTGGTGCAGTAAGCAATCTGGGGCTTTCAGTTCCAGATCCACCTAGCTGTCCCGGCATCCGGTGTAGTTTGCCAAAATTTCCAACCATACACGGTGGCAGGATACGTCAGCAGCTCCAAAGAAGAAAAAAAAGAAATAAAAACTCGGCTGGGCGGCAGATGAGTCAAAGACATACAAGGGGGGTACAAGCGGAAAGGCGGAACAACCACACCACACCATCCCGCACACCAGCTGCCTCTCTACCCAGTTACGCAGTGTGAAATGTGCGCATGATAAGCTTGGTGTGCCTTTGTAGGCATCGCGAAGAAGAGATCGCAAGACGGTGTGCGTATCTGCCTGTGTGTGAAGATAAGGTGAGAACTGCTGATCGTTGATGGGAGTAGCTCGTTATTGTATCTGCCAGGCGGACGAGAAGAAAAAAAATGGGCTACATGGCGAGGCGGCAAGAGTCAATCCAAAGGGCTGCCTTCCCTCGTCTGTCCTCCTTCCAGGGTTAATTCACCATGGTGGATTCGCGATGTCTGAGCTCTCCTGATTTATCTCAATGTTGGCTTTCTTTAGCTGTGTGTCGATGTCCAACTCTCTGCTTTCGTGTGCCACCCCCCCTGTCGCGGGCATTGTTCTAGAGTTGTCTGTGTCGCATTATCTGCAACATTAAGTCATAGGGTCGCTTTTCGGGTGACATGCAGTACCGGCGTCGAAACGGGTCAAAGAAAGTGCTTTTGTCCCTCCTTTGCGGCACGTGAACTCGATAACCGGGAAAGTGCTCGGGTGATTGGATCAAGCAAACGGTGAGTCACTCCGCCGTCCTGGCTGTAAACTCTCTGTCTGTGTGTGCTCTTTGGTGGAAAACAATTGCGGCGGAGGGAGGGAACCTTTTTCCGTTTTTTATCGGTGGGTTGTCAATGCAGTGAGCGAGCGTCTGTAAGAGAAAATGATGCGTGTTGTTTCGATTCTGGTGCAAAATTTTGATGAAAAGAATAGCAGAATTTGCCACATCATTTGCTCAACACATTCACGTTTCTTTTATAATTGTAAAGAGAGCTTATGACAGAGCAGATTCATATATCTATTGAGATTAATTGGGAGAGCGGTGACTAGACCATTCGCTACAGCCACGATTTTACTATACAGTGTCAGCCTAAAAATTGTTAAGAAAGTGGGCGAATGGTCTAGTGGTATGATTCTTCGTTTGGGAATACTCAACTTCCTGAGCATCAGATTTCGAAGAGGCCCTGGGTTCGATTCCCAGTTCGCCCCTACATTTTTTCTTTTTCTTTTTTTTTTTTTCACTAGAGACTCTGGTAGCACAAGAGTCCTCACGGGAGATTCGTGTAACAAGACAGAGTATACATTGACAACCGAATTGGAAACAACGGGCCAAAAAAACCATTCTAGTAGTTTGTTTTTTTGTTTTATGCAATTAAGTAGTCATGGTAGAGAGATTATATGGCCTGCGCACTATTTAGTATCAAAGCCAGTCTCACTTGTTGACCATATAGCTCCTATCCAAGACATCCTTGGCCTCATTAATCTTTTGACTCAAATATACACTGCCATTCTTATCCGGATGATTCGAGTTCATCAACTTGCGATATCGATCTCGCACCATTGCCCGGTTGACTTTCAAAATGTCATCGCCCTCGATGCCCAATATTATAAGCGCTTCTTGTTCAGTCATGGGATCCCCGAAACTGCGATTGGGATACTTCAGCTGGAGGAACTTGTAGTGCTGGTAGCGAGGATCCAGCCTGTACACCAGCAGCAGATGCTCATCCATATATGCCAATTTTATCCCGTTGAGATTGGCAATCATCTGGGGAGTCAACTTGAGAAACTGTTTGTAGGATGCAATGGTGGCTTTTGCTGTTAGTGCTGCTACGGTTACGCCCACCCCTAGTATAATCGGCAACACCATAGTATTTTGGCTATTTTCACGTTTCGATTAAGATCGTATTCTGGACTTGTACATGAGTTTTGCGGAAGGAAGGAATCAACCTACTGCGTTTTCTCTTTTTTTTTTTTTTTTTTTTTGCATTCGTTTGGTACTGAACTACTGTTGAAAGGTTTGTATTTCTCTCCAGGAGCAATTTGGAGAATGTATTTGGAGACGTGTCGCGTCAGGACAAACTGCGACAGAGGGGAGGGGGGAAGGGCGGAACGAGATCGGGCCGGTTTTTTTTCTCTTCGCTTGTAGGCCGTTGGCAAGAGTCCGAGCACCGACCCAGTGGTTGCGAAAGAGGTGGGTTGCTGAGAGATTTCGTGGATCTTGGAGTCTGCAGCAAACAAAATCTCGCTACACGGACCGGACTGGGCGAATGCAAGCACCTTTATCAGTACGAGAATGGTCCTAGCACTTTTGACGCCTGCAACGGTTTTGTAGCTTCGTCAACTGAACCTCTGTTCAGTATGACGTAACCGAAATCCGCCTGATCTGTGAATAGCTTGAGCCTTCACCTTTCGCCCAAAAAAGAGACAAAAAAAAGGCCAATTCGTGAAGAGCTGGCCTTTCTCGAGGCCAGCTTCCCACGGTAAAACACACCGTGCGGAGAGTTGAAGGCTCTGCCACGATCGGGAGTCGACTGTAATGCGACCAGATCCCCTCTTGCTCTGCAAAGCGATGAGCATCCCCCATCCCCCAAAATACCCAATGCGAGACTATATGCAAAGCCAGCTCCAACAGAGCAAAGCGACCCAAAATAAAATTTTTTTTTTTTTAAACAAACAGGGAGATTACCGACAGATAGGCACATGGCCAGTACGAGCCGGGTGAATACTAGCGTCAAGACCGTTCCGGCGGCGATTCAACTTGCTGAGACTGGCCGGAACAACCACCAGCTGAAAATCTGCGAGACTTGACTTGAAGTAGATCGGTCCGTCAATCGTGGATAATCCATCGTCTATAACCACCCCCCTCGTTTCGTCCTCGTGGCCAAAGACGGGAAAAAATTGCCTGTACTGGATTCTGTTCGGCCCACTCTTTTACGGAGGCTCGCTTTTTTTTTTTCCCTCTTTTTCGTTATATATTGGAATCTGCGATACGCAATATATAAAACGCCAAAGCAATTTCCCATCGGAAACTACTACACGTTTTCGATAGACAGAAATCGTTGCTGAGATTTCCATATAAAAGCCTGCGGAGAGTATACAATTCAGCAGGACCCAATTGAGATTGTTTCTCCATTATTCCATTCACCCAATTGAAAGCTAGCGGGATTTTTTTTTTTTTGGTTTTATAAGCTCGCATCTTGACTAGTGGCAAGATGTCTCAGTCGTCATTAACATGGTTGTCCGGGTTGAACCTTGAGTCGACTCCTCACAAGTACTTGAGAAGATCGTCGATTATTGGGACCATTGGTCCCAAGACCAACAGCGTTGAAGCCATGGTCAAGTTGAGAAAAGCCGGATTGAACATTGTCAGAATGAATTTTTCACACGGGACCCACGAGTACCACCAGTCGGTGATCGACAATGCTAGAAAATCGGAGCAAGTGTACAAGGGAAGACCCTTGGCCATTGCGTTGGACACCAAAGGTCCCGAAATCAGAACCGGCACCACCATTGACGACAAGGACTACCCTATCCCTTCCAACCACCAGATGATCTTCACCACCGATGACGCCTACAAGACCAAGAGCAATGACGAAATCATGTACATCGACTACAAGAACATCACCAAGATGATCTCGCCCGGCAAGATCATCTACGTCGACGACGGGGTCTTGTCGTTTGAGGTCGAGGCGGTCGTGGACGACAATACTTTGAAAGTCAAGTCGATCAACTCGGGAAGAATCTCTTCGCACAAGGGCGTCAATTTGCCCGGCACCGATGTCGACTTGCCCGCTTTATCCGAGAAGGATATCAGCGACATCAAGTTTGGAATCAAGAACAAGGTCCACATGATTTTCGCTTCCTTTATCAGATCTGCCCACGACATCAAACAGATTAGAGACATCTTGGGCGAAGAAGGTAAAGAAATCCAAATCATTGCCAAGATTGAAAACCAGCAAGGTGTCAACAACTTTGACGAGATCTTGCAAGCAACCGACGGTGTCATGGTTGCGAGAGGTGACTTGGGTATCGAAATCCCCGCGCCGCAAGTGTTTATCGTGCAAAAGAAGTTGGTTGCCAAATGTAACTTGGCTGCGAAACCCGTTATCTGTGCTACTCAAATGTTGGAGTCGATGACTTATAACCCACGACCAACCAGAGCCGAAGTCTCCGACGTTGGTAACGCCATTTTGGATGGTGCCGACTGTGTCATGTTGTCCGGTGAGACCGCTAAAGGTGATTATCCATACGAGGCCGTGTCAATGATGCACAACACTTGTCTCATTGCAGAAAAGGCCATCGCCTACCCTCAGTTGTTCAATGAATTGAGATCCTTGGCCATCAAGCCAACGGCCACCACCGAGACCTGTGCCATTGCCGCGGTTGCTGCTGCTTACGAGCAAGATGCCAAAGCCATTGTGGTCTTGTCGACATCGGGCCACTCTGCCAGGTATGTCTCGAAATACAAGCCAGACGTGCCCATCTTGATGGTCACCAGAAACGAAATCAGTGCCAAATACTCGCACTTGTACAGAGGCGTTTACCCATTTGTTTACAAAAAGGACAAGTTGCCCAACTGGCAAGAAGATGTCGAAAATAGATTGAGATGGGCTGTTTCCGAAGCTATAGATTTGGGAATCGTCTCGAAAGGTGACTCGATTGTCACCATGCAAGGATGGACCAGAGGCTCAGGTCACTCCAACACCGTTAGAATCGTTCAAGCTTAAGAAACTCAAGGAGTGGATCTCCCTGAAAGTGGGGGTGAGCGTTTGAACCCAGAAACTTATACAGCTCTGTTTTTATTCTTCTTTTTCTAAAAAAAAGATGAAGGTAATTACAAATTAGAAATTTTTATTTGATTTTGTTTTGAAAACAGTTAGTATAGTAGACACAACTCGTCCTTCTCTTGCTTTATTCAAGCCGTTCATTTGACTGGTTCATGGTGGTTTTGTTTTTTTGGTTTTCGCAGCAATTGCCCCGAATTACATCGCGAAAAATTATTACCTGTTACAGCATCCACCATTGACCACCATTGACACTAGACAGCACGAAACACATCTTATATTTCCACGCAACCATCAATCATTATTTAATTTCTTTCAAGCCCAATGATGTTCAGGTCGACGGCAATGAAGTTGCCCCTAGTTAGGCGATTGAACCCCGTTTTTTTGCGCATGTCATCATTTCCACGCCATTATTCATCCGAAGCTAAAGAGCAAGCACCACATAAAACGCCCTTGGAGTCAGACACCACTCATTTTGGCTTCAAAACAGTCAACAGGTCCGACAAGGAGAATCTCGTCGGGGGGGTCTTTTCCTCGGTAGCGTCCAACTACGACATCATGAACGACGTCATGTCGATGGGCGTGCACAGATTATGGAAACACCATTTCATAAACAGGTTAGACGCGGGCATGAGGCCCAGTTCAACTGAACCGTTGGAGTTCTTGGACGTTGCTGGCGGCACGGGCGATATCGCTTTCGGGTTGTTGGACCATGCTGCGACGAAGTTTGGCGATTATCTGAGCAGGATGACTATTGCCGATATCAATGCTGATATGTTGCGCGAGGGAGAAGCGCGTTTCTTGCAGACGAAATGGGCCAAGGAAGAGGGTGCGTCGCGGGTTGAGTTCTTGGTTCAAAACGGCGAGACTATGGATGCCATACCCGATAACTCCAAGGATGTCTACACTATCGCTTTTGGGATACGTAATTTCACCAATATCCAAGCTGGTTTGGACACAGCTTATCGTGTGTTGAAACCAGGTGGAATTTTCGCATGTTTGGAGTTTTCGCAAGTTGAAAACCCCGTTATTGACTATGCCTACCAGGCTTATTCTTTTTCCTTGTTGCCGCTTATGGGACAGTTGATTGCTGATGATCGTGACTCGTATCAGTACTTGGTTGAGAGTATCCAGAGGTTCCCCAAACAGGAGGAGTTTAAAGCGATGATTGAAAAAGCCGGCTTCTATGTCCCGGAGCCTGGATACGAGAATTTGACCTTTGGCGTTGCTAGTATCCACATTGGTATAAAATTGTAGAGAGACGAGTTCCTTGTACTTTGTATATATAAATCATTTACCTTGAAAAGCCCATTGGTTAGTGGATTGAGTCAACTTACTGGACTCTCAAATCGCCATGCGCTCTGGAAAGGAACAATAGGAAAAAAAAAAAAGGCACCAGCTGGAAAAGTACGTTTCTACCACCAACAGTAGCAGATAATCACCAACGAAGCGCATACAAGACAGATACATTTTAAAGTCGAGAGATCTCAAAGCTACTGCCTAACGATGTCTGCAATTACGCCCGAGATACAATCGCTTCTAGACCCCGTGGTGGCGAGCCTCAAACGACATCAGGTAAACGGCGACAAGGAGATGGCCTTGTCGATTGCCCAGTTATTAATGAAAGTGATCTCGGCGGCTCGATGGACAAACACCTATGAATTGATTGACTTAATGAGACAGATTGGAACAGTGATACACAGGGCGTACCCGAGGAAAGTCATTCCAGGCAACATTGTACGGAGAGTGCTCGCGATCATCCGGGATGAGATCGAAACCACCGACGAGAACAACGTACCGATGATGAGCTCCATGTTCAGCTTGTTGTCCACCTCCAACAAGCAAGATTTGCAGGACCAGAAAAACTTGCCGCAGTCGAAGAAACAGACTAGTGATATGCGAAGTATCATCATACAAGGAATCAGAGATTTGGTGGATGAGATCTCCAACGTCAATGAAGGGTTGGAGACAATGTCGGTGGATTTGATCCACGATAATGAGGTGTTGTTGACCCCTACTCCGACATCCGACACCGTGTTGCATTTCCTCTTGAAAGCAAGGACAAAGCGGAAGTTCACCGTGTTGGTGACTGAAAACTTCCCCAACGACTTGAAGCAAGCTCAAGTTTTCGCTCGCAAGTTAGCCGAGCACAAAATCGAGACGATTTTGATCCCCGATTCGCACACCTATGCCGTGATGTCTCGGGTGGGGAAAGTCATCATTGGCACCAATGCCGTTTTCGCCAATGGTGGATGCTTGTCGCTGAGCGGGGTCGCGAGTGTAGTTGAATGCGCCAAAGAACACAGGACCCCCGTCTTTGCCGTGGCTGGATTATACAAATTGTCCCCCTTGTACCCTTTTACCAGGAACGATTTGATCGAAGTTGGCAACTCGGGTCGAGTGCTCAGCCACGACGATTCCGAACTCGTTGAGAATGTCGAGGTCGTCACTAACCCCTTGGAAGACTACATCCCGCCCGAGCATATCGACATTTTCATCACCAACATCGGAGGATTTGCGCCTAGTTTCATCTATAGAATCGTATTGGACAACTACAAGATTGAAGATAATAAATTGGATACATAGCATTTCATAAGACCGAAAACAAAGGAAAAAAACAGCCAAAAAAAACAAACTGCCAAAAACAAGCAATCAAAATTGAAAATCAAAACTCTAGCATTTTAAGATATCATCGTCCTCCTCCTCGGCCGAGTTTGACCCAGCATTACGAAAGACAATCTTCTTTCTCCTCTTCACGACTCGGATTTGCCTCTTTGTCTTTTGCTGACGCGCAAACTGGGGCAAGTCGCACGAGTTGTACTGGCTCCACTCGCTCAACGAAGGGTACAGGTTCACGTGATAGTGCGGATCCCATTTTTTGGAATTTTGTAAATTGGCCATTGTAGCATACTGCACCGTGTCATCGTCCTGAACTTGTCTTGCCAGTGGTCCAGCACCGCTAATAGTGGCGGCCTTGTCTGCTTTGGATGAAAGCTTATCGATCTCGGTAGTTAGAAGCACGCACAAGTCCACCAATGAATACCCGGCGTTGTCAATCACCTCGCTTTCTTTCCGCACCACCGTCTCCCCCTGATAATCTTCCCCTTGTTGCTGTAGCTCCTCCAGCTGCTCATTTCCATCGCCGTAAGCATTATCATCAGGCTCAGCGAACTTGCAGTCAGCAGCAGCATAAAACCACCTTCCTTCAGGCGACACGTGGAAATCGGGACTGTCAGCAGGAGAAGTAAAACTATTCAAGTCCTTAGCGTCGAAATCCGAGCTCGAAGTATCCTTAAACAAGAAACGCAGCAGTCTCATACCGCGATGCAAATACTGATACTCGCTCGTGTTCGCATTACTTGTGGAATCATCGCGCTTGGTGATGCGTTGCATTAGCGTGCGGGTGTTGTGGCGCAAAGGTGGGAGGTGGAAGGGTATCGGTGCAAATACACGTTTGCGGTCTTTGCGGATGATGGATTGCAATTTGCTCTTGATGCGTTCCATGGGACCCGGAGGATCTTGCATTTAACCTGGGTTTTTGAAACTGAGACAATGAATATTGGGGGCAGAGGGAAGGGTATAAGAACCCTTTTGTTTTTTTTTAAAAAGGGGGAGGGGGTGGAATTTGGTTGTGGTTTATGTGTTTTGCAGTCAAAGTTGGATTATTTTGTAATTCTGGCAATTTTTTTTTGCAGCATGGAGAGAAAGCCCCCTAAAGCCCCTTACCGTGGCACGCATCACTACCCCCCCTGCGGTGTAATGATAATGATGATGATGATGGCAGAGAAGTGCAGTACGCCATCCTCCGAGTACCGCAAGTATGCTATTGACAAGGTTTGTCTCCCATTTCGTAAGATTCGAAAAATAACAAAGACATAATCCTATATGGTACCAAGCACACAAATGGCCTTTTTCTTCTTCTTCTTCTTCTTCATCACGGGTTCAATTCAAAGCGACTTATGGTTGTTTCTTCTTGACTTCAACGTGGTGATAATGCTCATTGTCAGCATGCACTTTTGGCAAGACCAATTCAACACCACTCTCGTCAATCTCAGCTTGAATGCCATCCACCTTAACAGCCTTGTCAAACTTCATGGTGCTTTGGTATGATTTCGAGTGGGAGCCGGTAGCGGAGCCTTCTTCCTGATTCATATAAATCACCAATTCGTTATCCTCCTTGTTAAAGTCAATTTGTATATCGTCCTCCTTCAAACCTGGCTCCTTGTAGGCAACAAGGTATTTATCGTTCTTTTCAACAATGTTCACCGAATCGTCAAAGCCAACAAAGTACCTACCAGAGTTGAATTTATCCCAGAAATCATCAACAAACCATTCGTTTCTGTCCCAGATCGAAGGGGCATGAAGTCCCCCCATTGGTCTTCCAACTTCTTTCGACGTTCTGGGGTGCGATTGTTCAGCTAGTTGCCTAGGGTTATATTTCTTGGGCAAAATATTCGAATATTTACGTGGTCTAAGCAAAAGATTGTCAAAATCTTGGTCAAATCTACCTAGGTTTCTGAACATCTAGTTGTTGTTGTTGTAATTAGCTGGCGAGCTGGAGATTCGTCAATCCGAGTTCAGGGTTGGAACACTAAATAAAAGGAAGGGCTGGGTGTGAGGGGATGTCGAAAGTAGGCGCATTTTATAGTCCTCCGGAAACGCAAATTCATGCAAAAGCAACTGAAGCAAGGAAAGGTAAAGTGAAGGACAATCCCCCTTCCACAAGCATTGAACCAAAAAAAAACGTCAAGTCAGACAATTTAATATGTTTTTTTTTTTTTTTTTTTTTTTCATTCTGTTCAAGAACGCAAGTAAGTTGCGTCTATTTTGTTGATGGAGGGACCCAAGTATAGCTTCAATTTTCTCCTATACGCAGTGGGGTTCTCCGTTTGTATAGGATTACCTTCGAAATAAACGCATTCGAGATCGGGCAATTTCCCCAACTGCTCGCCCACGTTTTCAAAACTCGATATTTGATTGTACGAACACCAAAAATCAGTGAGCTTCGTCAAGTGCTTCAAGCCAGAGAGCTCGGTTAGTTTATTTGAAGTCACATCAAGCACTTGGAGGTTGAGATTGTTTTGCAAACCTTCCAACTTTTGTATGCCGTTGTGCGACAAGTACAACTCCTCTAGACTGACCAAGTGCTCCAACCCTTCCATCTTTGTTATTCTATTCGACTGGATTGAAAGAACCCGCAAGTTCACCAAGGTATCCAAGTTTTGCAATTTACGGATCCTATTTTTACCTAGCCAGAGCTGGGCCAAGTCGACGAGCTTGTCAATGTTTTCAATCACTTCAATCTTGTTGCTACCAAGCTCCAAATTGGTCACTTTAGTCAACGTTTCCAAGTTTTTGATTTCTCTAATCTTGTTGGCAACAAAATACAAGTTCTCCAACTTGACTAGGGCCTCCAAGTTTTTGATATTCTTGATCTTGTTGAAAGACAAGTCCAAGTTTTTCAAATTGGCGAGATGCTGGATCGAGCTTGAAATGTGATTGATGCGATTATCGTAGAAATCCAACTCTTCCAACGTTGGCGAAAGTTCTCGCACGCCCACCATCGACGAGATCAAGTTCTGTCTCAAGCAAAGCGACTCCAATTTGCGAAATCTGGCAAGGTCGAGGTCCTCTAACGACGTTATCTTCAAGTGGACCAAGTCGATGAATGTAGTTTCCGGGTCCAACCCGTCTGTCAAATTCTGATCAGCGTCTATTTCCTGTTGGTTATCGTCTGGGATCACCGTGCCCTGGTACTGAACCGCACCAGTCTCTTCGTCCTCGTCTCCGTCCTCGTCTTTGTCTTTGTCATCTTCGTCTATCTCATCTTCCGTGTGGGAGTGGTCTGCAAGATGGGTGCGTTCCAACTGCTCGGACACGCCCACTGGCCCAGAGGCAGTATTTTCTGACTCAGCTGACATATCGAGATATCCGCGATCAAGTAAAGGACAGATCAGTTAACTGAAATCAAAAATTTACTCAAGAACAGGCCAGTTCGTATTGCCAATTCACAGATGAGCCAATCCAGAGATCCAGAGTATGGTGGCACTGGAGAGAGAAAGAGAGAAAAACGAGAGGTCAAATCTTGCGTGGGATATCCGCAACCAATGATATTCGATCCAAGTCAAGCAAAGCAGAGGCAGAAAATAGCAAGCAGGAAGAGTGAAAAAGAGGCGTACCGTCTAAACCAAGACTGGCAGAGTGAACTCAGTAAAATACATGGCGATGCTCGTTGTCTTTCACTCTCTTTTTTGTCTCTCAATGGATATTTACATTAAGGCGGCGAAACTGAACAAGTCTAAAAAAAACAAAAAAACCACTCATAACATTCATGGTTCTCCAGATCACGCCCATGGACTGGTTATTTTTCGGCTCTAGATCTTTATTCCTTGACTTCTTCTTTCAAGATGTAGTCGACAGCCTCACCAACCGTCTTGATGTCATCGGCCACCTTGTCAGGGATCTCCAAGTCGAACTCTTCTTCCAAAGCAACCAAGGCCTCAACGGTGTCCAACGAGTCCAACCCCAAATCCTTCTGGAAGGAGCTCTCCAACGAAAGGTTCGACTCTTGTAAAGTAGCAACGGTTTTCAACGCCTCGAAAGCACGAGTGATGACTTCGTCTCTTGTGATTGGTGGGGAAACGTAGAAACGCACCGGTTTTATCAACAAGCTTCTTTGCGCGGGGACTCTCAACGAGCGGGCAGCTGCGGCGGCTGTGAATCTGAACATTCTGGGCTTTTTGGTTTTTGAAAGAAACAAAATGAGCTGCTGGCTAGGCTTTGCAAGGTACCCCAAATGGTGAAGATGTATATGTCTACCTCGTCTCCTACTGCGAGTTTTTTTTTTGATGGACTGAATGTTTCCCCTACCGTCTGTCTACGTTGTGTCAGGTAGCGCTCGGTGATTGGAAGACGACAACCACGCCATGTAGAAGTCTTGATGGATCAATGCCTATTACTGTCGTTACTGTCTAATGTCTATATATATAAATATATCTGTATGCAGCTGGGCTCTACCAACCACCGTTCACGGCAGTTGAAAGCTGGACTTTCTTGACTGGTTTGGAGGTGCCGCTGTGTCTATTCGAAGTAGGACCCGCGCCAATGTCATTCGTGGCAAGGCTTCGGCTGGCTAATCCGGAAAACTGGGTGAATCCAGGTGTGGTACTGGGGTAGTCGCCCGTGCTCGTGCCCGTGCCAGAGCCGCCGCCGCCGCGGCTGAGCTTGTTGTCGGATCTCCCCGAGCTCACCGACATGTTTGTGCTCGACTTGCTCCATCCGTGGCCACTGAAAGAGTTCCCGTTGATTGAGGATTCGCTAAGCAGCTGCTTCCTGTCTTTGCGCCTCTCTTGGAACACCGAAACTCTTGTAGATGGAGCCAACTCATCTCCCTGAGCCAATTTCAAATTGGTGATTTCCTCGCTGAAATTCGCCTGAAACAATTCCATTAGCGCCTCGTGTGCCATTCTCATGCTTGGCACCACCAACTTGCCATGCAAGTTTAAACAACGGTTCAAGATGATGGCCAACTCGTTGAATGCATTATTGAGCAACCGCGCCTTTTTTGCGTCGGTGTCAGTTTGCAGGAATTTGGCATCAGTGAAAAAAAGACGGTACTGACCAACTCCACCATTCACGGGCGAGTCAACAGTTCCGCTCAATTGCCTCGACAAGTCGTTAAAGTGATGAGAAAAGTCCGCCTTGTCCTTGATGGCAGCATTTATCAAGCTTTCTAGCACCACCAAGTCATCGTTCTTCCTACTGATGGTCCTGATGGCATTGTCCAACGGCGACAACCTCACGGTCTCGGACCCTTTGATAAAGCTTCTGTTGAACATGGTTGGGAACGATAACCATGCCTCATAAATCGTTTGCTCTGTCCAAAGATCAAACACAGACGTGGCGCCAGGAATCTTTTTCAAGCTTGAAAAACGTCTCAAGTCCTTGTTTCGTGCATATTGACGTACACCCAAGGATGTGTTGAACAACTTGTCGGAAAACTCCCACACCGGCTCGACTGCCTTGATGTGCAAATAACGACCGGTAGGTGCCTCCTCTTTTAATTTTTGAGCCTCGCCATCATCACTGACAATGATTGCACCAGGGAACAGCTTAAGGAGTCTCTCGTGGATGGAAGTGATGTGTTCATAGGGCAACCCTTGGTATATCTGCGAGATTACCCTCATGTACATGGGAAACCCAGTGCCAATAGCTTCGACCCTAAAGTACGATGGCTCCAACTTGTCGGACGATTCCAAGTCCAAATAAAGCTGTGACAACTTGTTATGGACATAGGCAAAGCTTTTCAAGTCATAAGTGTGCTCGTTATACGCGTCAAGCAACTCATTGTACGCATCAGCAGCTTTCTCGAGAGTGTTGCCCTTGACGAAGTTGGCTGCAATCATCTTGTACAAGATTTCCTTTCTTTCAAACGAAGTTTGTTTCGGAAACTTGGGTCTGAAACTTGCCGGCACGATCTCGTGGTGGTCCCATTTATAAGTCGAAGCCAACAATTCTAAACTCAACGCAGCCTGAGCGAAATCATTCTTGCGAACATGATCATCGTACATTTTGCAAACAAAACTGTTGAACATCTCGGGTTTGCCGGCTGCCTTTATTTGTGCTTTCAACTTGATCTGATGAAACATCCGGTCCTCGTCAAACTCGGGTCCAAAGGGAACGCTGTTGTAGTAGGTCAAGGTTGAGCAGAACGCCGTCAAGCTTTGAATAAACCCGTAGAAAACACCAAACGCCACATCCTCACGGTCCAATCTCACCGTGAGTTTCAACCGCTCGATAAAACTGGTTTGGTCTTCCTTGGATGGTTTGTACGAGTGTTTTTCGTAAATGTCCGACAATCCAATCAAGCACTCCTTCTCGACTTCCTCCAAGCTATCGTTAACGACATATTCAGACACCAAAATGGTCCAAAGGATCTTGACCGCAACTGTTTGACACTCCTGGTGTCTCTGCAAAGCAAACATCATCAAATCGGGCAAGATTCCAAACTCGTCGTTGATAAACTCAACCTGGTATCCACCAAATTTGCTGAGATTGAACCTGATAACATCATCTTCGGTGGCGTCCCATGCTAACGCGTCCCAGGCCTCGTTGACGAGATGTGCCGCCCGGTCTCTTATATCTTTTGCTATCGCTGCGCAAGCTCTTTTGGGGACTTCGGACAAATGCTCAACGGCAACAGGGGACAAAACGGCCAATCTTAAAACGGTTTTCAAATAGTTTCCCCACAAGACCCTATCGAACGAGTCGGACTCTTGTAAGGGCGGAAGCAGGTAAGATATAATCAATCCTCGAATCAACTCCAAGGCGCACATGCAACCTTCAATGATGGTGGCGTACAAAGATAACCACTTGTCCTCGGGGAAATATCTGCCCAACCTGAGATACCTGATTCCTGAAATAACGGTTAAGATGTCCTCGCTGCCAAAGTTTGCAGCTGTATATTTCGCGGCATCAAAGAAATCATTGGTAAGCCTCATTTCTAAAATGCTCTCAAGTCCTCCACCTATTCCAGCGCTGGCGACACACTTGTTTCCAATCTTTGCAACAAACGAAAACGCGGTGGCAAGCTCAGCCAACACTTCAACCAATACATCATCATTGACTATTATGTCAACTGAAAGTGTTGTAAACGGGAACAGCAGGGGGAATAGGCGGGTAAAGCTTCTCCTGGATTTAAAGTATCCGTTGCCTCTGGTGAACTTGTTGTACTTGATAAAAGTCCTGGCGATTGCAGGTAGAAACTTGGCCAAGGAGAAACACAACTCCAAGTCTTGTTGCGAATAATGAGGATTGCCGGCGGAAGGAATAAACTCTTCCCACATGATTGTACAGATGGTGTTGAGAATGGAGCATCCTAGCCTAGTGGCGTCGATATCAGTGGGACCCAAAAATACCTCCATGACCCACTCTACAGCTTTGGCAATCAAGACACGTCTGGTCACCTCATTCTTTGCCAACGGCGTACCAAATAGCCTCAATATAAACGACAACTTCTTTAAAACAAGCTCGTGCTCCTTATTCACTCTCTTTCTCCCTGCGTCTTGCGTCAACTCATCGGCGCCAAGCCCTCTTAGGCCGACGGCGTCAACATAGCTAATCATGAGTTGAAGAAGCTGCAAGTCCTCGACATTGGCTCTAAAGAGCACAAAACAATCAACGATTTCCAACATCAAAATCTGCTCGTTGATCAAACCTGGCAGGTCAACGGCCAAAAAAATCGTGATTGAATGGAACAAAGCATGCAACGCGTCGAGATAGTCTTCATTGTTGATTTTTTGATCAAAAGTGTTTACAGCCAATCTCATCAATATGAACATCACCCGGCACGCAGATCTCGCGATTGCGGTCCAGCTGGACCTGCAGTTACGGAACAAATCTGCCAATTCCTTCAACAAAAACTTGCCGATGTTATCCAGGCGCTTGTGCTTGGACGCAAAGTCATCAAGAAGGTAAATGTACTGGTCCTGTTTCCCAAATAAAGTGTCTAGCAAATGAATGATGGACTTGAAGATATTGTCCTCCAACCTTTCAATGTTTGGTCCAGTTAGATGACATGTAATGTCCACGATCCCATACAACGAGGTGAGTAGCTCGGGGAAATACTTGACCAACTGGGCAATTCCCACTTTGCAAAAATTCTCACATGCGTTTGAGAGTTCATCGATTCCCGACAAACCTTGTTTAAGAAAAGTCTCGTACTGGAAAATGCTGTCAATGGAAACATCCGAGTTGTAGATCTTGCCGATATATTGAGTGCTCAATTCGATATGCGCCATGGGAACGTCATGGGCAATTGACATGATTTCAACGGTGTGTGTCTTTTTCTTGTTGAATTCAACCAATCTGTTCCCGGACTTGTACAAAAGCTTTCCCTCGCCCGCCAAGATACCGTTCAGGTATAATGTCAATACAATGTGGTCATCCTTAGCCACCTTCTTTGCCGAGTTTTTCAACGCGACGCCATTGACTTTAACGATTTCCCCAATCGACTCGCCTGGGAAAATGGAAATGAATTGCCAGTATTTTTTTTCTTGCTGGTTCGAGGCCTTGGCAAAAGTAACAAGATCGTTATTTGGTGTGCTGACTTCCACAGTTAACAATTCATTTTTCAAACTATTGTGGAGTAAGGAAACCTTACCCATCTTGAGGTAAATTCTTTCGTAATTTTCCGCCAACGGGTCAAAAAAGATTGGCTTAATTCGTGAAATGGGAGCCGAGGTCGAAATCTGGGTAGACAAGTTTGCGTTGAACTGGTGCTTGAATTCCTTAACGGTCACAGTCAACCTTTCAGCTCTAGGGTTAACTGCGATACCGTGCCCTGAACCGGCAATGATCCTATCGACAAGCTCACCCCACCCATTATTGCTGTTATTGATATTGTCAACTTGTGGAGTTTCGCCCAACTTTGTAGCTTTCCTGTTTACATACGAACCAAATAGTCTAATCGAAAACTGGTGCGGCTCGCCCGAGATCAAGGACCCTTCATTGTACGAAAATATTCTGGTGATATCAGCAACACCAGCAGCAACACCCTTTTTCACTCGCTTGATTTGTGGGAGCTGTGAGTTTGATTTCAAATTGTTCAAGTTGATTTCCTCTGTAAGCACGGCAACAAGAAACACTTTGTTGTTGATGATTTCGCTGGAAGGGAGATTCTTGAACAACGCGGCGCTAATCTTTTCGATATTGGTCAACTCGTCTACAGATTGCGTATGAACAGCAAAGGCCTCGGTCAACCTCTTGTCATTGTTACGGAGATACAAGTACGCAGTTGTGCTTGCAAATCCAGGTGGTTGATAAGCTGAGGAGCCTGATACTGACTTGAAATCGACTAAAATGTGCGACGGCGGTTCGCCATTCAAATTCTTGTTTGGTGGTGGAGTCAAACTGTAATCCTGGGTATGGTTGTGAGCATGCACTGGGTAGCCAGTCATAAACGCTCCAAGCTCACTATTGAGGGCAATTCTCGCCGGCGTAGAATTCTTCAAGTCAAGCACTTCGCCAGTGGAAGCATCACGCGCCAAAATTGCCTTGAACCCGTATATGTCAGTATGCTCGTTATCCAAATCATACGATTTCTGGTTCAACCTCGAGACTTTTGACGCCAATTTCTTTGAGATCTCGTTGAGCAAAGAGATGGCTGTTTCTCGAGCCACTTTGTCCTCCTCTTCGGTTAACAAGTCAAACATCAACTTGACTCTAGTCTCATTCAAGGCGTTATAAGTAGCCACCAACTTTTCAAATAGCTTAAACTCCCCCATGGTGTACAATGCAAAGATGTGAGATGTTAAAAGAGCCAAAGTGTACTTGATTTCGTCACAAATGTTTCCCTCCTCGTGAACGCTATTCTCGGGGTAGGGAGGGTACGCTTGTCTGTTGTCAACCTGCTTTTCAGCACCGTCAACAGCTTCCCTATGGTCTCTTTCGGAGTCATGAATCGTAGGGAGCGCAGTCACATTAGCGACGTTGTTGAACTCCTCGTTGATTTTAAACTCAGGAAACGGCAATTCTGCTTCAACTTTGACGTAGCTCAAGGGGAAAACGACGACATCGTTTTTCTGAGTTGGCAAGTCGTTCAAGTTGTAGGAAGTGGCGACGAAATCATTGGGCATAGGTCGAGATGACGCGTAGCCTCGGGCCCATTTATCATCCTTGACTTCAAAAATGAAAACTTGGTCGCCCGGATACAAGTTTTTAAAATTGGGATTCTTCAACTGCGGATGCTTTTCATTCGGCAAAAAGGGTCTCACGATTTTCCCCTTGAGGAACGACTCTGTTGGTGCCCAAGTCATTGCCGCTGTTCTTGCTTGGGGGGGGGGGGAAAGAAATTAGAAAAGTCGACAATGTGGACGTTGATCTAAGCGCCGTGTCCGCCTCCCTCTATTTTTTCTTTTCCCTGAGACAGGGTCTCGATCTAAAGATTAATTTTTCTTTTTTAAGAGCGTTCGTGTCCCTGATTGCGCGGGATCTGGGACACTTTACTGTTGGATTCGAGCCATGGCCAAGTTCCTTATCAGAAGAGGGCCGATCACTGCGTTTTAGCATTCTCCGGGTGTTAGTTTATAATGTGGGGGGGGGGGGGGGGGCGGGCAATCGTGGGAGTGTGTGCAATAAATATGTACGTGTATGTACTGTGCGGCTCTACCGAGAAGAGACCCTTTTCCTCAGGTGGGTGGTTGTCACGTGATGTCGCAATTTCTGAGCCACGACGCGTCGTCTTTTTTTTGTCTTTTTTTTCCAGACACAATTTTGCGACACGTAGTGAAGTGAACGAGTTCTGCCAGTTAGCTTTGGTGCACTCGCTTCAATAGTTTTATTTTGGAGCAGGTCACGTGACCAACAAGATTTTCCCAAAGTCTATCACTCTATTATCTAAAAACAGTATCTCTATGTAAAATACGACAACCATTTCAGCAACACTTCCTTGAAGCTCCTCCTGTTGTACTCATTTCCACCATCCCAGATATATCGGTCCATCTCTGTTCTTCCTGAATCGAAATCCAATCTGTCCAAGCTAGGAGTAGTCGTTCCCTTGATGAGTCTATAGCCAACGTAGAGCGCAGCAAAGGTCATGAGCGGGCCATAGCTGGCAAAAAAAAACATGGTGTCCCATTCGTCTTTTAAAAACACCACAAAGCCCATCGCAAGCATGATAATCGCCGTCAGCACCATGCCAAAGATGGCAGTATAGGGCTGTAGCGGCGACTTGAACGGGTAAAACTTGTCGTCTCTGCCCATGATATCTGGTCTGCGTTTCAAGCCGTAGTAGAAGCGTATGAAGGTCAAACACATGGCAAACCATACAAAGATCCCCGACGAAGCAATGACACTGGTCAAGTTCTGAAACACATTCGTGGCCGACTGCGACACGCACGTATAAGAGAGAAATCCAAACGAGCTTGCAAGCAACACAGCATTATACGGTATCCCGTTGCGGCTGCAATAAGTTAAGAACTTGGGCACTTTTTTTTGCAACGCAAGCGAGTAAATCGTTCGGGAACTGACATACAACTGGGCATTGCCACAACTCACCGCGAAAAACACCAAAAACACGTTGGCTGCGGTGCTGAACTTGCAAGCCCCGGCACTTTGAAGAGCAACCACCCAGGGGCTTTGAGCACCGCTTCCGTATCCGGCAAAGACCATTGATTCCGCGTTGCAGTGGACACCACCTACTGCCTGGATAGCGACATTTGTAGCAAACTCATCCAGCTTGATGCCGGTCAACCCCAGCTGGTAGCGCAAAATACGAGGGTCGCCGGCGTAGATGTTCAACGACACCAAGAATGTAGACAAGCAGTAAAAAATGACGATTCTCCAAAACACTCGTCTCGTGGCCGAGGGCAATGCCTTGCGGGGATTCTTGGCCTCACATGCGGCAATGCAAACAATCTCAGTGCCGCTGTAGGCATAGCACACCACCAAAACCGCGGTAAGGAGCGACAAAAACCGCCCAAGGTTCCCGCCTATCCCCTGCGAAGGCGGGCTAGTTCCACTATCGTGCAAATTAAAAGACGCTCGAAAGGGCCCAAATATGATGTTTGACTCAAAATCGGACTTCAGATAATCCCAATATCGGAACCCTAAAACGGGACCACCGAACCCGCCTCGGTTCAACACGATCATTGCAATCATCATCACCACTGCCCACAAAAGCTTGATGAGGCTTGAGAGGTACTCAATCTCGCCATAAACTCTCACATCGATCAAGTTGCTTACAATGATAGAAGTGAGAAACAACGTGACAAACCCAGTTGCAGACCCTCTGCTAACTGCGGTTTTCAATTCTGAAAAATACGACAACATGATTACCCCTGCTACAACTTCTCCTGCAACCCCCTAAAAAATACCAAAAAAAAAAAAGATTGTCTGTTAGTATATTTGTAAAAAAAAAAATGAAACTGACAACTGAAAACTGTTAAAGTACAACACTTTACGTACGAATGAGAAACTGAGCGAGTATAGGCACCCTGTTGCAAAGCCAAAGGCATCATCGACGAAGCGGCTGGATAGCCCAGATACTCCATCAACGACAGACACGAACGTGACCATCTCAGCAAAGGACAAGAGGGTCGCCAACACGACCAAGCCGACAAAGATGAAGGCAAGCAACGCTCCCAAGCCGCCTGCAATGTTGATGGCCTTGCCCGAGTTTAGAAACAAGCCAACGCCAATGGTTCCGCCAAGCGAGATCATTTGCAAGTGTCGCACGCTTAATCCTCGATGCAATCGCGCTGCTTCACTTTCCTTGCCACCACCGGTGCTGCTTGACATGGGGAAATAGAGCCCGCTGAGGTCGCTTTGTACCACGTGCTCGTGCTCGTGCTCGTGTAGTTTATTCTTTGTATCTCTCTTTGGGTGCTGCTTTACCCAGTTTTTCTTTCGGATTTCAGCGGTTGAAGCCTCGTTCCCCGCGTAAAAACGGCCAGCTAGATCCTGTTCATTCACGAGCAACAAAGTGTTATTGTCGGGCACATTGAGTTTTCGCATTGAAACTCGTCGCAGGATTCTGTCATTCAACGCGGTTTCTTTCACAAATCTATCAAAGTCATGTAGCTTGGACAACTCAAAGACGGACGACTCGCTCGAGTTTAACGTCTGCAAAGGTATATCTCCATCGGTTTTCATCAAGTCAATGATGCCATGGGCTGATTTCTCTCGTTTCGTTTGCTTCACAGTCCTTTCATACATCCGGACAAACTTGAACTTGCCTTGCTCGCTGGCGTCGGCGCCGACGTTGACGTCATCAGCCATGTTGTTAATGATACTCGAGTCTAAGCTAACGTCGTCTTCACTCGCTTGAACTGATTCTAAAGTCTGCAGCAGTAGCTCAGACAAGTCGACTTCTTCTAAATCTATATGATGAGATGTATTTTTCTTGAATGTGTTTCTTAACTCGTTTATTGAATCTTCTGCTTCTTGTTCTTGCTCTTTTTCTTCATCTCCTTCTTCGTCGTCGTTATCGGAGTCATCCGCTTGCTTTTTGAGCCCATGGCCGTGGTTTAAACTGGGGAATAGTCCATTGTGTTGAATGGACGACTCATCATCGGAGTGGTCCGATGCCGCCATGGTTTTCTATTGCTCTGTTTCAACGAGTGATTGGTCGAGCTAGTCTGTTTGAGGAGTAGCGTGCAGTGTTGTTGTTGTTTGTTCTTGGTTGTTATCTATTTGCAAGGGAGTGGATAACCTGAATAGTCGGTTATGGTGGCTGTAGCGGCTATCAATCAACTAAAAAAAAATGATGCTCGGAAAGAGAGACAGAGAGATAGGGGGAACAGGCTTCCTTCTTCTAGTTTCATCACAAGTGCCATCGCCATCGCCTCACTCCAATGTAAGCTTCGATTTCCATCATCATCTTTCGATTATCTTTAAACAAAGTTCATGGTTCAATCAACAAGATTGAAACACGAAAGAAAAAAAACATTGCTTAAAAATATGGAAAAAGATATTCGCGTCAGAAGCCTGGTATGAAGTATAGTGGCAACGACACCGTGCAGATTGATTTTGAGCAAGCCCAATTGAAACCAAATCCACCAATTTGTCCAAAAATAAGTAAATATTGTAACATATTTTCAATAAGTCATCATTGATGACGTTTCAGCTGTTACACTGAAAAGAACAGATACTACACTGGATCTAAGCCAAATGGCAAAGAGATTTGGTTTTCAGAGTAAGGGAGACCAGGGGAATGGCTAGTATTTATAGTAAATCAGGGTAGTGCACCGTGGCACAGAAAAAACACATAACAAGCGGAGAAGCCACTTCATCAAATACTAAAATTTTTCACGCAATTTTTTTTTCCATCTTTCCAGTGTCTTTTTCACCCATCTCTTATTTCGTCAAATTCATCTCCATCATAATGGTATGTTCAGGAGCTTCCTAGCTGGAACAACAACTTCCTCCTCGTGCACATATACACTACAAAATATAAAAAAAAGAGTGTTTGTGCATCTTGGAGCGATGTTTTGTTTTCCAAAAGTCATTGCTTGATTTCTGTCAACTTTGATGCAATGTGCCATCGCTTCTTGATGCACAGGCTGAGTATCTTTTTTGATACTGTAGAGTATATGTGTCGAAAGGGTTGTTTTTTTTTATCGTTAATGAAGAAACGCCTTTTGATACTAACTCAATGACACAGCCTTCCAAGAAAGTTGCTCCAGCTCCGTTTGCTACCAAAACTAAAGGTTCTACTGCTCCAAAAAACCCTTTGGTTGAGTCTAGTCCAAAGAACTTTGGTATTGGTCAGTCGATCCAACCAAAGAGAAACTTGTCGAGATTCGTCAAGTGGCCCGAATATGTCAGATTACAAAGACAAAAGAAGATTCTCTCGTTGAGGTTGAAGGTGCCACCAGCAATTGCCCAGTTCAACCAAACTTTGGACAAGAACACTGCTGCTCAAACTTTCAAGCTTTTCAACAAGTACAGACCAGAAACCGCATCTGAAAAGAAGGAAAGATTGACCAAGGAAGCCGCAGCTGTTGCTGAGGGTAAGTCTGCTAAGGATGCGTCACCTAAACCCGTTGTCGTCAAGTACGGTTTGAACCACGTTGTTTCCTTGATTGAAAACAGAAAGGCTAAATTGGTTTTGATTGCCAACGACGTCGACCCTATTGAATTGGTTGTCTTTTTGCCAGCTTTATGTAAGAAGATGGGTGTCCCATACGCTATCGTCAAGGGTAAGGCCAGATTGGGAACTTTGGTCCACAAAAAGACCTCATCCGTTGCTGCTTTAACCGAAGTTTCATCCGCTGACGAATCAGAGTTATCTAAGTTGATTTCTACTATCGATGCAAACTACTTGCAGAAATACGAAGAGAACAAGAAACACTGGGGTGGTGGTGTTATGGGCTCAAAGGCTAACGACAAGATTGCCAAAAAGGCCAAGGCTATTGCCACAGCTGCTTGATTTCCCTTTTTCCTTTTTACTTATTTACTTCGCATGTATAACTTTATTAATGTAATGATATTGTCTGTTTGGATTCGCCTAGTCCTTGTTCTGAGTGTCTCTGCATGAACCCATAACGAGATTAGCACGTGATTTGGCTCATAATGTGCGATGTTAGGGCTATAGCCATATCTATACCCGCCCCCTAGTATTGGTGTGTGGATGCGACTGCAGGAGGAGAGAGGCAACCAACATACAAAAAATTAATCAACTCCACCAGTTTGGAATTCTTCACTTGTCATCATCAGCAAAGTATAACCAAAAGTATGTGCAACAACGACGTCGATCAGCAGGGTGGCCTAGTGGAAGGGGATACGGCTCTCATTCATATATTATAGAAGCATTTGTGTCTGTTCAAAACCAGATTAACATGGAGTAGCTTAAGGAGGGGCGAAGACCCCATCACGGATTCAAACTTTCGTTCATAATCATGAAATGCTCTTGAGAGATGCCAAAACATTTGAGCTGTTCGAAAACCTGAGATGCCAAAAGGATTACGTTGAAATTATTTTGGCACCTGGGCCAATCAGGTAATCCCATAATGCAAAAATGTCCTTAAACACCAACGGCCCTTTTCTACTTAGCTTTGTTACTGCTGATCGACTACGATTCAAGAAACTCACAGGAGTACTAACTTTCTCAATTCTCTAGATGGCTAAAAGTAAGAACCACACAAACCACAACCAGACCAAAAAGGCTCACAAGAACGGTATCAAGAAGCCAAAGACCTACAAGTACCCTTCTTTGAAAGGTGTTGACTCAAAATTCAGAAGAAACCACAGATACGCTTTGCACGGTACCGCCAAGGCCTTGGCCAAAGCCAGATCTGAGTCTTCTTAATTTTTCGGTAACGAAGACGTCGTGATGAAATAAAGAGAACGAAGAAAACAAAAATGGGTGTTTATCAGGCGAGATTATAAATAAGATCCACCAGGTTTGATCACTTGAATTGAGATTCAATATACACTGTACATTACTAAGGAGGGTTTTTTTCTTTACAACTGTAGATCATTGAAGAGTGTCCACTTTGAAAACTGTCATTCTCTATTGCTTTTTTCTGCTCTAGTTCGAAGCAGCAGTGTTGATGACTTTTTCTCTGCTTTTTCTATGTTACACGCGTGTGATGGCATCGAAATACTCAGAGTATGATACCAATCTCGAATTCGCCCTATTTGGGGGGGGGGGGGAGCTAGCTGCTTTAGATTGAATGGTGACTACATCAGCATATATAAAAACACATTGCACCTTCTGTGCCGCGTTAATCTGGATCATGGAGTATGCTTTCCCCCAAGTACGTTTCACACTTGGCTGTGCGTGGGTCAGTCGCAACATCAGTCGTACGCTAGCGTCGTGTCATTGTGACCCGCTGTGGGTGACATTTGACTGGTCTCAGCTCTTCTGGAAAGGGCCCGGCCAGATGATATCATCGCGGACGAGCCTCCCCCTCCCCCTTCCTGGCTGCTTCATTTATAATGGTCGAGTTTCCTTGTGCTAGTTGCTCACATCCACTTGTCAAAAAGCCTATTGATTATGACTAAAAGTCACTGTTTCCTCCAATCATTGTGCCTATTTATGCCGTAAATATCTGAGACTCAATGCTGTGTGGCACCTCTATATATCAGTCAGCATCAGAGAGCTTCCTGTCGCATCCCCTAATTACTCCTTAATTTTTTTTTTTTTTTTTTGGTACCCATTTGGAAGCACGCCAGTAGAGGCAATATGCGTTACATAGCTGTTACAGTTGACATGTATGGAAGCACGATAAAGTAAACAGCATCTCTAGTTTTTGTTCTCATTCTAATTTTAATGGGAAATTTACCAAGCAATAAACTTGGGAAGGAAGGGGGGGGGGGGTGGTAAGAGGATTGAATTGACTGCAAGTTCTACTCCCGATTCCTCTGCAAAGTAAGAGAGAGAGTGTGTGAGGAGGGAAGAAAGTGGCGGATTTCACTGCCGATAGGTGCCTCCAATCCCATCATGATGATAATGTTTGCACTGTAGTACATACAGAGACGAACAGCTTTCCTACGAGCTTGTTCAGCTTGAATGCGTCTTTTTTCCTCTTGGAGTTGGAGATCTAAGATCATGAGAAGTGGAGGTCTGGGATCTTCAATTTTTCTATGTAATCACTATCCACAATTTTTTTTTTTTTTTTGCAACACAATTCATTCTTCCATAATTCATAATTAACACTCCAATCAATACCAAAGATGGAGCAAAGTCAGAATAGGGTCTATATCAAGAACTTGGACTACCACACCACCGAGGAAGATTTGCTGAATTTGTTCAGCAAATATGAATTGTATGTCTTTGTCTTTTGGAAAGCCATCCAAATGGTTTTTGATTTTTCAAATGTTTTTTGCAGCAGAATCTGGTTACTCACTAACATTGACTCAAAAATTTCTTGTTTTGCAGGCTCAACGTCTTGGTCCCCAGCTACACCGTTCGTTTTAGCTACAGACACAAAAGAAAGCCCTTAGGTATCGCTTATGCTGACTTCAAGTCCAAGGAGCAAGCCGATCTCGTGATTGAAGAGCTCGACGGTGCTTTGGTCAACGGCAGGAAAATATCATTGCAACTCGCAACCCCTTATGCTCCCGAGGTCAAACAGTTTCCATTCTTTTGGAGATCCAAAAGAAGAACCACTACTTCAAAACCGGGCCCTTTGTTTGAAGATGAAGAAGCCGTTACCAATGTCGAAGAAGTTGCCAACTCCAGTGCTGAGCCAGTTGTGACAACGGAACAGCCAAAGTCTCTTCTCATTCAGAAACCGCACGGCTCAGTCACCGAGGACTCTGTGCAACAGTTTTTCAAGGATTGCAAGCCCAGTAGAATCCTTATTCTCAAGCACAAAAAGTCGAGAATAAACCCGATACACCTTACAGGTTCATCGGTGAGTGTTTTAGCCTCGTTTGACTCCTCGGAGACGAAACTCGATGATGTGGTTGCAAAATTGCAATCTCAAAAATTGAATGGGAAATACGTCGAGCTCCAGCCAGTTAACCAAACTCAAGTCGAGGAGTTGGAAAGGGCAGCCTTCAAGAGAACCACAGTGAAAACTATTACGGGATCTACCATCGATGCCAGGGGCGTTGTCACCGAAAACGGGTCCAGAAGAAACGCAGCAGAATATCCAGACCCCGAGGATTTGAGAACCGATGCTACCAACATCCACGATCTTTCTGAAAGCTCCAATTTCGACGAGCCAATCGTCTCTGCTGACACACCAGTTGCTACATAACCTGACCCTACCTCATACTCCCTCTTCCCTCTCTGTTCGTTCAAATCCTTTCTTTCTTTCTTTCTTTCTTTCTTTCTTTCTTTCTTTCTTTCTTTAGCTTTTTTTTTTAGCGAAGTATGTATATTAAAACGGAAAAAAAAAATAAAAGCTCTTTCGCTTCCCGACAGTGCCATTAGTATTACCACTTGTTCATCACCGTATATTGTACAAAATTTATATGCTCTTAGTAAATCCTAGTTTAATCGGAAGTCTTTTGAGTACCACGCAACAAACCAGTTCTTCTAGCAGCAATTAAACCAGCTTTTTGACCAGAAACAGCACCTCTAGAAATAGTGGAGGCCTTACCAATGTGCTGATGGTTACCACCACCGTGAGGGTGATCAACTGGGTTCATAGCGACACCTCTGGTCTTTGGCCATGAGTTTCTCTTCACCTTGTATTTGTGGTAAGCTCTACCGGCCTTCAACAATGGTTTATCGATTCTACCACCACCGGCAACAACACCAATGACACCTCTAGCGTCGGAGGAGATGATCTTCTTGGCACCTGAAGGCAATTTGACTCTTGTCTTGTTTTCATCTGGGTTGTGCCCAATGATGATCACGTAGTTACCGGAGGTTCTACCCAAGGCACCTCTGTCACCAATTTTTTCCTCAACGTTGGAGACAATGGTACCTTCTGGGCAGGCACCCAAGGGCAAAATGTTACCGACATTCAAGGAGGCCTTCTTACCAGCATAGATAAACTGACCGGTGTAGACACCTTCGTTGGCGATAAACGTTTCTTCTCTCAATTTGTATCTGTATGGGTCTCTGAATGCAACCTTGGCCAATGGAGCACCTCTACCTGGATCGTGGATGATTTGCTTGACGACACCACGGATGTATCCGTGGCGTTCGGCATAGTCCAAGGTTCTCAACTTGGCTGCACCTTTTCTCAATCTGGTGTGAGAAGTGAAAATGGAACCAGCACCTTTTCTTTGATTACGAATGACTCTACCTATAAGAAAAAAAAAATCGTGGAGTTAGTAATTTGTCCGTGATATCTTTCCGTCACTCATCACTTTGATCGATTCCGTGGTTCATTTCAATATAAAAGCTGCGTTGGAATCAAAACTCGTCATCTTGGATATAAAGTCGTGAGACTGTGATGTCTATGAGTTGACTTTTCTCTTATTTTTGTTTCACTCTGATTCCTCCATGCTGTCTTCTCTTGCTAGAGCTGTTCAAGTGACATCTCGATATATTCGTCCCCCTTCTTCCCCTTCACAGCGGTGATGGGGGGGTTCCTTTGAACACATACCCATTGCTTAGTTGTGGTTGTGGTTGGACTGTAGTCAAACTGAAAGCTCTATCAAAATTTTGGAACTTTTTTTTTTTCACTATGGCCCTTCCCGCACCTAGTAGCTAATGCCTTTGCAGTGTGGTTTGTTAGTACGCTGTGGGAGGCAGAGCGAGAGCGAGAGAGACTAACAGAGAGAACGAGGGAAGTGAGTGCATCACGTGATATAAAAAGGATAACGCAAAGACCAGAGGCACGTGACATTAGGGCTATAACCACAACGAGAAGACGGAAAAATGCGGAAATACCACTGTCTATTCTGGTGCCTGACCCACAGGCGCCCGACTTCGTGCGCTCTCACTCACTCTTACTCTCTGTCTTACACACACACACTAACTGAGGAGGGCTTGCGAGCTACCAGATACATTTTCAGTGCTATTAGAAAAAATTTCAGTAATTTCGGAACCAAGCAGGGGTTATACCAAGGTACATCAACGCTCATAGATCAATCACAATGGCTTTACAAGACGTCGTCACCAGAGAATATACCATCAACTTGCACAAGAGAGTATGTCCAACGTTCCAGGCAGGAAGTGTATCCTTTTTTTTTTGAAGATTTTTCGGAGTTGTCAGCGCCATTCTTTTTAGAAGGTGGATGGAGGTCTGGACGAGTTTAGAAGTCAAGACACCTTTTTTTTAAAGAGAAGTCGTGAGTTTCTGGATACTCAAGAGACGAGCGAGGTGGTGAAAGGAGACTCCGCTTGGATCAAGCTGGGAGGAGGAGAATGAGAGCAGAACCACATTGAATGTGGCATCAAGCTCAAGCACTTGAAAATGATTTTCTCGCCAGGTCAACGCGGCAGAAAACTCTATCCCGTCAGAACCGCAAGCAAGCAGTGGCTTGACCTTTAATCGCCCGAATTTTCAAAAAATTTTCAAAAATCAAGCGAGTACTTGAAGCACGAAAATACTAACTTTACCAATTCTCTTTAGTTGCACGGTGTTCATTTCAAAAAGAGAGCCCCAAAGGCTGTCAAGGAAATCAGAAAGTTTGCCACTTTGCACATGGGCACCACCGATGTCAGATTGGACCCTAAATTGAACGTTGCTTTGTGGAAAAGAGGTGTGCAAGGTGTCGAGCACAGGGTGAGATTGAGAATCTCCAGAAAGAGAAACGACGAAGAAAATGCAAAGGAGAAATTGTTCGCATACGTTGAACCCGTAATTGTCCCATCCACCAAAGGTTTGCACACTGTTGTTGTTGAAGACGAAGAGTAAAAAAAAAAGACAGGAAAGTTTTTCAATTTTAGAGGGTCATTTACGTTTTTTTTTTCAGCGGGAGGAGAAGATGTCTCGAGTAATTTGTATAATAATTTCATGAAAAAGCATCGAGCTATGTGTGTATTTGAGCTGTAGAGGTTATTGTCAGGTTGAGCACCTACTCCCCAGCGGATCAAGTGGGTTGCAGAGAGATTGACCGCAACTCTTTTTCGCGTCTCTCTTGCGAGTTGTCTCACCGAGCGTCACCTTCACAGTGGCAAAGCGAGGTGACCCAACGCAGAGGATAATTGGTAATAGATCATCAAGTTTTCTTACGCAAAGACCTAGCCGATGGCATCAATCTTGAGCCGGGAGCGATTCCATAAACGAAATTACTTTTCTAAAACAAGCTAGTTAGTAATCCTCAAAACATAAACAGATTTTCAAAAAAAAAAACCACAGTACGACAACTTGTCAGTGTAACTATGACTATAATATACCATATCATTGCCAGCAGTCGACCTTATCAAAACGATAAAGTGATAATGACCAATAATTTCAGCTCTTAATCGGTATGAAATGTAAAAAATAAAAAGCTATCATCATCGTTGTCTTGGTAGTAATCTATGACTGACACATACTATCGGTACTAGGCAAAAATTTACAGATTTGCGAGTAGAAAGAAGAGTTGGTTCCGATGGTGTGGTATGGTGTGGTGATGAAATTTTTGATTCTTTTTCTTTTGGTTCTTTTTTTGTTTCTGTCACGTGACGTGAGAGAGAGAGGAAGCGTGAGTTGATGGTGATGCTGTTTTGGAGCCGAAAGTTGCAGTGTTGGACTACTGTAGGGCATTCAAGTTCATAGTTCAGGTAGATGGAAATTGGAACCCAAAAGTAGAGGCTACAATAGCTTTACTGTGTGATTTGCAAGTGGGTTCAAGCGTTTTGGGTCGGAAGTTTTGGAGCTTGAAAGTGACACTCCCACCACCTTTCATGGATACGGGAACGAAGTTGAGTTCACGGGAAAACTGGAAAACCCAGCCTTTGGACTTTTACAATGCGGCAACGTCACTTCGTTCCATCCGTCCACGCAAAACTCGATCCCTTCCTGTCCACATGTCAAGAAGAGCATCTTCCTCATCGCTCAGATGCTTCCTCGGCTACTAGCTTGCATCTCAGCCGATGGCTGACAGTTGGTAGCTCTTCCCCACACAGTCCAATTCTTTTCTTCCCTTCTTCTTGTAAATTTCACGAGTTTGTATATTTGCACCGGTATGGTGTATGCAAAGCAGCTTCCAACCTTTCCGAAGCTAGCATCTACGAAGAGACCCTCAGATAATCACTAGATCAGCAATAATGCCACTGGCGATTGCTGCCCCGGAGGCGAACAGCAACTCTTCTTCACCACCATCATCATCGGCCGCGACCGTGGCCAACGTTAGCATTGTCAACGACCCGAAGCTCAACGAACATGATGTCCTCGAACTTTCAAAAGACGTTTTGGCCAAATTGTTTCCTCAAATTGCACAAGAGGACCTCGTGTATCCCTTCCACGCTCCGTCTGACTTGTTTGTGCTTGTGAAGCTATTAGGTGCTCCCGATTATTTCAAAAAGTTTGTCGTCATAAAAGTGGACAGAGTTGTGTTCAAGAGCGACAATTCGATTACCCTCATAAACAACTCCAATTTGGCCAAATTCGACAACGATTCATTGACGTTGAACAAGGCCATAGTGAAATCCGTGGACCTGAAACTCATCCCACCCTTGACTCAAGTATTTGTTTCTGTGCCAAATGACATCTACCACCTATTGCATGACAAGTCGGAACTGTCCGTCAAGCTGCTCTTTGAGACGCAATTCTTGGCCAAGAACGGCAACGTTGTCAATGAAGGAGATTGTATAAGACTACTTAACGGACAAGCAAACTTGTGCGAGCCAGTAGCCCAGGGAAGAGTCGATTCCAAGACCAACTATGTCTTGATAAACGAGAGCGACCTGCCTGCAAACCAAAGATCAATCTTGAACGATGACGACGACGGCGACGAGCAAGAAGTCGACGCGGACGAAATTGAGGATTTCGACTTGTCCACTTATTTATCGTCGAGTCTCACGTTTGACAAGCGCCAATCACTGGGAACAACCAAGTGCGAGTTCTTGGTGAGACCTTTGCCCGAGAGAATCAATGTCGAAGACATCCCCTTGAACTGGTCTCAAGAGGATCCCGAGTTGTTTGTGTATGTGAACAATGCCGATTTGATCAAACTCGGAATCCCAATATTCAACGGAGACTTGGTAAAATTGAAACCATCATCATCATCATCACCATCTACTTTGAATGCAGTTATTGTGCGAATATTTAGCTTTACAGAACCTCAAAGTTCTTTTGAAACTGGATTCATCTACACTTCGCCGATCTTGCTCCTCAATTTGGGATTGCAGCAAAACACAAAAGTGGAGCTTGAACCAGTTGCTCAGGACTCGATTCTCGATGCCATTCCAGTTGCGGAATCTGCCACCATCTCCAGGGTCAGTTCCCAAATAACAATGGATAAGACATACCAAGCAAGCTTCTTGTCAAGTTTGAAAAGCATTCTCAGCAAGCAACGAAAGTGTGTACAAGAGGGCGACTACTTTCCTGTCGTGATTGACACGATTTTGGCAAAAACTATCTTTGACAGTACTGCGGGCGATGCCTCCAACGACACCGAGAGCAATAGTAATAATCATAATAATAATGAAAGCGGTGCAGATGTTATACCTATAGGAAACCCAGATGCTGTCGCGTGGTTCAAAATTACAGAAATAAAAGGCTCCAACGAATCTGAGACTAAGCAGTATCAAATCGACCCAACAAAGACAATGCTCGTGTCCTCTGGAGTTGAAAGCACTAAATTGCCGACTAACAAGTATCACAGATGGCATCAGTATTTGGGTTTACCGCCGATTTTCAACTATGCAGAAAGCGATGACTTTAGATTCGCTCAAGAGTTTACAAAAATCTTGTCAACATGCATCTTGTCGAAGCTCAACTTAAAAACTTCGATACTTTTAACTTCCATGAGCCGTGGTATTGGGAAAACGACTTTGGTCAGAAGCACATGTTTGGAGTTGGGGTTGAACTTGATTGAACTCGACTGTTTTGACTTTATAAACCCGGGACAGGAGTTGAAAACAATTGGCCACATCAGCGGCAGGATTGACAATTTGATTTCTCCGCTGGCCTCCGCCGAGTCGTCTGCATCTGCATTCCATGTCATATATTTAAAGCATATGGAAAACTTGTGTCCCAAGACGGACGACAACGACCAGAATGCAAGCGTGTTTACCTCGCTTACATTGAAAGTGGTGCAAATGATTAGCGACTACTTGCTGAAGTACCGCAATCTTGTTGTGGTGATGAGTTGCAACGATTACGACAAGTTGAGCGACACGGTGAAAGCACTCATCAAGTTCACCATCGAGTTCACGGTGCCCACCGAGAATGAGAGGTTGGAAATCTTTAGATACTTGATCAACAACGAAAAATCTAGAGTCCCTTCCAACAACAATAAACCAACCTCGTATCCATTCGTCATTAGAAAAGATATAAATTATAAAACACTAGCATTGCAATCGGCAGGGTTAACTCCGCGGGACTTGATCTCAATTGTGAAGAAATCGAAAAAATTGGCGATAAAACGGTTGTTTAAATTGGCCAGAGAATGCAACACATCTGTTGAGCACTTGATAAACATTGGCAATGGAGGGCTCATGACGTGGATACCGGAAGATTTTGAAGCGGCAATCAATGAAGCAAGAAGTCAGTTTAGTGACTCAATCGGAGCACCACGAATCCCCAACGTCAAATGGGAAGACGTGGGAGGTTTAGATTTGATCAAGGATGAGATCTTGGATACCATCGATATGCCGTTGAAGCACCCGGAGTTGTTCAATAACGGATTAAAGAAAAGAAGCGGCATCTTGTTCTATGGTCCACCAGGAACTGGAAAGACGCTCTTGGCCAAAGCGATCGCTACAAACTTCTCGTTGAATTTCTTTTCCGTCAAAGGGCCGGAGTTGTTGAATATGTACATTGGTGAGTCCGAAGCCAATGTGCGTCGAGTATTTCAGAGAGCGCGTGATGCTAAGCCGTGCGTCATCTTTTTCGACGAGTTGGACTCGGTTGCTCCCAAGAGAGGCAACCAGGGCGACTCTGGTGGTGTCATGGACAGAATCGTGTCTCAATTGCTAGCTGAGCTTGACGGTATGAGCAGTGAAGGAGGCGATGGTGTCTTTGTCGTTGGCGCAACCAACAGGCCCGACTTGTTAGATGAGGCCTTGTTGCGACCCGGAAGATTCGACAAGATGTTGTATTTGGGAATCTCCGATACCGACGAGAAGCAAACTAAGATCATGGAGGCACTAACGAGGAAATTCCAGTTGGACGAGAGCGTCGACTTGTCCCGCATTGCCGCGAAATGCTCGTTCACGTACACCGGTGCTGATTTCTATGCGCTCTGTTCCGACTCGATGTTGAACGCCATGACTCGCGTCGCTAATGAAGTCGATGAAAAGATCAAATTGTACAACGACGCAGCTGTCGCGGGGGGTAAAAGTGAAGTTAGTTCACGATGGTGGTTTGATAACGTGGCGACTAAAGAGGATACCACCGTGGCGGTGAAGATGGAGGACTTTGTCAAGGCGCAGGATGACTTGGTGCCGTCCGTTTCCGCGGAGGAGTTGCAGCATTACTTGCGAGTCCGAGAGAACTTTGAAGGCGGCAAGGAAAAAGCACGACAAGAACAGCAGCAGAATCATGACCACGTTGCTGACTCTCATCGGAGCATAAGCGTATCGAATGGCGCGACAGTTGTCAACGAGGACGAAATCCCCAATGGCGCAGTGGTTATCGATGAAAAAGACTTGATTGATAACATCAGCAATCAAAATGGCCACAGCTAGTATTTATTCCCACCTGAGTAGATCTATACATATATATACAAAAGGTTGGTTTCTTTTTTTCTTTTTCAAAGGGGATATTTCGGTCTGTACACTTGTCGAGCCTTGTCCCTTGGCGCCCACACCTTCTTCCGCAACGACCCCAACTGCTCATACGATTCAAGAACAGCCTTGATGTTTCTTCTCCGCTCGCGCATGGGGTTCACCTGCTCGACCAAGTCCTGCTTCAACCGTTCGAGCGGCTCATTCAACACACTCATGAATTTCACCGTTGAAGGGTTGGTGTTCTTGATAATGTGGTACAGAAGCTTCCATGACTTGGGCCGACTTTGCGGCAAATGGTCGTACGATTCGCACTTGTCTCCAAATATATTTTCCCCCATGGTGATGGTGTAAGATAAGAGCTTTGAAGAATGGCTCAAGGTACTCTTATTGAGACGTTCGACTTCTTCCACGTGGTTCTTGAAGTTTTCAACTCGTTGCGTCTCGGAGAGTGTGTCTCTGAAACTAGTGGGGAACCGATCTGAAATCAGTTGGATTTCCTTGACATCGGCTTTTGACATGGACACCACGTAAATGTCGAGCACGGTGCATTTTCGAGCACCGTGCTTGCGTGTTTGAGCCACGAGTCGAAAGGGAGTTTGGTCGTCGTTTAGATCCTTGAGAATATGCTTCTTGAGCAACGTCTCCCAGATTTCAATCGAGAATTTAAACTGGCTGTCGGCAATCACCGAGGGCATCTTGTCCCTGTCGACGAAATTTGCAATGTGTTGTGGATCGGTGCTTGTTAGTTCAGAGACTGATTTGTCCAGGTAGTACAATTTGTCAATTTCTTCAAGTGGCAAGTACTCAAAGCCAAAGATTTGGTTGACGTTGTGGTAGGCTATGAATATCCCGTCCATTTGGCCGATTCTCGCTTGAAACATGTACTTCATCATGGCACCCGTGCGGATCAAGTCAACAAATTCGCGCTCGTAGCTTTCAAATGGACCTTTAAGTCTGAAAATCTGGTAGTCGGTTTCGCCCTGATTGGGGTCTTTTGAATTGTGTCTGATATTCACCGAGGCTCGCGTTTTCAAGTCAAATGTCCCATTACCAGGTAACCTTTCATCGAAACAGTCCAATTGGGACCGCATCAAGAAGCTGCCAAATGAGGAATAGTTATAGGCATTAACCGGCGGAGGCGTTTCCGCGTCGCTTTGTTTGAGATACTTGACGAATTCCTTTTCAGGATTGGTTAAAAGGGTTTCTAAACAGTGTCCCATGGCACTTAGTAGAATCTCGGAGTCGCATGATTTGTCCGCCAGCAAAGAATAAACCGTTTTTGTCTCTACCTTTTCTTTTTTTTTGTCCTTTTCCCCCTTCTTTTCGTGTTGTTCTCCTGCGCCCGATTTCTTCATGATGAATTCCCCCTGGGGCTCAACAAATAAACTAGCGGGCAACTTTAGCCCCAACCCGCTGAAGGGGATCTTGCCAAACCGATCGACATTGAATTTACTATAGTTGTTCAAGAGCATGTAGAATTTGCTCAACATCGACGTCATCGACGAGGTGCTCGAATAAAACTGCTTCTGGTGTCTCTGCGCCTGCTTCAACATCTCGCTATCTTTCGAAGCCGGCGTGAACTGGGCAATCTTGTCGAAATCGAAATCGTCATACTTGATGACATTTTTCAAAAAGGGCGAAAAATTGTAAACTCGAGTGCGTGGATCTTGAAGAAAATGAACACCTGGAGAGAATAGCACCCGGTCCAAATTGTGTGCCAAGGGTGGAACTGAACCTTTCGGCGGTGCGATGCATTGCTTAACGGGATGTCTGAAGCTGCCCTCGGGCGTGACGTGCCTGGTGTCGATATAATGGCTTGCTATATCCTCCTTGTCACGTCCATGGCGCAGCAGACCCGGTACAGGTACAGACTTTCCACGAACTTGAAACTTCTGGGCTCTCGCTAGTTTGCGGTTGCGTTTGATCTTGCGGTTGCGGTTGGAACTGGCTCCGCTTCTATTTTTAGTCTCTTTGCTCTTGGGCTCGATATATTTTGAAGATGATCTAGTTGTTCTTTTCGACAAGTGGGCCAAGTTGTCTATAATTTTGTGCGCTCGCCGTTGCGAAGCAAAATTTTTATCTTGACTTGGACCGCCTGCATTTGCGGTTGAGTCTTTGGGTTTAAACGGTTTGTTCTGGGTGAGTCGAACATTTTTGGACGGCAGCAGACCCTTCTTGGTTGGTGGTGATGCTGCAAAATTTGTCGAGTGAGACAACCGGTTTCCCCAATTATGTCTCAAAGGAAATTTGTTTAAACCCTGGGGGATTTGCGAAATCCACCCGCATGGTAAACCTACATTGCTCAAACACGGCGAACGTAGTCGATACATGAGTGTTGTCGTCCTGGGAAAGAAGTGAAAATCGTGGGATGCCTGGGATCTGCTGAAAAAGGAAGAAAGAAAAAAAAAACTGTACGTACTCATCGGGATGCGCGCCGCACGAGGGTTTGCTACACGATGGTGGTCTGTCTATGTGGGGAAGCGATGATGTTTCAACAGTAGAGCCAGTGCTGCGAGCCTTTCATATCTACCATTGCGCAAGTCAACTGACTCGTTGACTTGCGTCAGCTTCATGGGTGCTCGTGTTGAGGCTAAAGAAACAGAAACAAAGCAGATTCGGGCGTAGGACTCAAACATCAAGAATCACCACCGAGTCACGCTTTCCAACGATCATTCTCCAATATACCACCCCGGAGGTTGAGACAAAAGACCTTGTTTCCTTCTCCAACCACCATCCTGGTGTCATTTGTTTTTTTGCTCTCTTTTTGTTTGAAAAATGGGTCGGGTCACCCACCAACATTAGCCAAAGTCGACTCCAAGATCCGTAGTTCACGATCAACAACCTCGCACCGCCTCTGCATCTCCTCCACGCAATTCCCACCACCACCACCGCTGAAGGCAAGCTGAGACTTGCGAATCATCCTCTCGACCCTCGCACGCCGTTCATCCAACAACTTGCAATTGCGCGCAAACTCGCGCTGGAGGAACACGGTAGCTGAGTTCTCCAACTCGTGAATCGTCGAGATCTTATCTAATAAGCTCGTGGCACTCGTTGACGAGTTGGATTCCACGAGTTGGATTATGAGATGGTGCAAGTTTCGCGAGTGTTTGCTTGATGTTGCTAGGTCTCTTTGTTGCTCTGTTTTGGCGTTTTGGAGGATTTCACTGTGAGATGACATAATTGGGGCACGTTGATTCAATGACTCGCAATTCACGGTTAGGTTCCGGGGGTAGAAGTGAAATGGGTTTCCTTATTGCGAAAAGACAACGAGATAGACGTATTTCTCCAGATTTGCGGAGTTTCTCACCTAATGGAACTCGGGCGTCACGTGAGCTCCCAAACATGGTTCTGTTCCTCTTTTTATCATTCTTGCTTGTTGTAGAGCTTTTTCAGGTACCACCCGCTAGCGTTCCAGGAATCAAGATCGATTACCCTATTAAAATGTATATTAATCATTACAAAAGTTGTAGCAAATGAACACCGGTATATCAGAAACGAAAATGTATGCCAGAAGAAACAAACAAAGAAAAAAGAAAACCTAGTGGAACAAGAACAAAACAAACCAAATCAAGTCAGACTGGACTGGTTAAGCGACACCGCGAGCAGCTCTTTCCCACCTTTCCTCGGCGATCCAGCCCGCATTGATGATCTCGATCAAATCGCCCAAATTGATGTGCTTGTCATCTTTCAAGCATTTGTTCTTTTCCACAAGCGAGGTGTATACCTTGACATAGTTCTCCTTGGGGATATAGGAGATGGACGATGCAGCAACTCGTTCTCTGATTTTTCTTGGGTTATTTGTAGCTTCCAACCATTTGAGACGACGGTATTCCCACAAAATGGACCCGACATTGACTGAGTTTGACTGGGGTTTTGAATGATGATGGTGGTTGTGTTGGTGGTGGTGGTGGTGAACTTTGGTGGTTGTAGTGGTACGTGAATTGGCATCAGAGTCCGAGTTGTTATTGGTGGTAAGCAGATGTTCAAACTCGCGACGCAAGGCCGCGAAATCAATTTGTTGGAACTTAACGTCACTACTCGAAGATGACGACTCGCCAGACCTTTCTTCAGCCTCTATATCTGAGTCGTCATCCAGGTCAAACTCATCAAGGTTTTGATATCTTTGACACTGTTGAGACTGTAGTCGGATAACGTCCTGCAAAGTTGTCCTGATTTTGCTATTCAGGGGCTCGGAAACCATTGTGGTGGACGAGTTGTTATCATGGCTGCTTCTCCCCGTGTGGCTATGCTGGCCAAGTTCAGGGTTATAGTAGGAATACATTTTGTCCAAGCTCTTGAATTTCTTGTACTCTTGCAAGAACTTCTCTTCTGCGCTCTGATAACCTTTATTTGACTTGACAATCTTATCAAATGTCAACTGGTCATCTACTTCGGAGTCGACAAATAGCTCTTCTACGATATCCTCCGCGTTGAATACTTCTTCCGAAAGCGATTTTAGTTTGTGGATGAAATTTGAGATTTTTTTGAAGAACCCCGGGGAAGCTGTTGAGGAGGTTATGGTTGTAGAGGCTATTGTTGGCGCTGGTGGTGGTGCTGTGTTTAAAGTCGCGCTGGATTTCTTCTTTGACGGCACAGCTGGTGTTGACGCAACCGTTGAAACAGTAGTATATGCAGCCGAAGACGTGGGGGTGTTGGTGTTGTTGTTGGTGCCAAGTGGGGACAAATGGGTTTTCTTTTTCTTCTTCACCGGACTTGGTGAGAGGTTACTGCTGGTGTTCCGTAGCTTTGGGGTCGATTGTGCTTTTCTTAGTAAGGGGAAGGACGGTTTTTTGATTCTTATCGTATCTGCTTGTTTAATAGTGTCGTAGCTTTGGACCTGGTTACTCATGGACGTTGTAACTTTTGAAAACACAGAAGACCCCTGACCAGAACCGCTTGTGGTTGGGGGATAATTTCTTTTTGGGGGTTCGTGGTGCTTTTTTGGTTTCTTTTGACTTGGAGGTACTGTATAACCTCTCGATGTTTCCAAAAGTGGTGGTGGTGGGGGGGAAGGGTACCACAACAACTGAGCTGGAAAGCTAAAAAGACCTGGCTCACGAGTATGACTAAGCGACGTTGGTATAAACCCGGACGGTGTATCTATGGGACTAGAGCAAGTTATCCCCTGCGATACTCCGATAAACGGTGATGTCTTGTGATGTTAATAATTAACGAAGAAGAAGAAGAGGAAAAAAAAAATGGGTGGGTTTTCTTCGCTCTCGCTGTCTCGCTGTTGGCACGAGGATCAAACAAACGAAGGGCAGGAAAGGAAAAAAATAACAAACAAGGGCAATGGGGGGGGGGGTTTCAGGGAGTGGGCACCGTTGGGGCAAGGAGTTGTTGGTTGTAGTGCTAGTGCTGGCGATGTGATGAAGATGATGTGGAAAGTGGCGGGTGGGTATAGGTAACAAGAGTATAACAAAAGAAAATGGAATGGGGGAGTTGGGAGTTGCGTTATGTAGATGCAAAATATCAACTGATCCCAGACAGAGGAGTATATATATGTATATGGGCAGAAGTATGCAAATGCCGAGTATCTCGAGTGATGGCAGAGCCAGGAAGAACGGCACGGTCTCGCAGGAGCTGATGTCTACAGAATATCGGGATTATAATTAAGAGAGACACCCTCTCTTTGACTCTACAGTTTCACACACCATGCCACACAGTTGTAACACTATCGGCAATGAGTAAATACGGCTCCTGTGTCGGCTGAAGACAGGGGTGGTTAGGGAGCTTGGGGTCATGGCCCAGTCAGTCGTTTTGAGCCTGGTGGGTGCAATTTCGGGAGATCCGCAGTCGAGTCAGGGAGCTACCGCCAGTTCCTCGCTAACCGCTCGAGCAGAAAGGAAGAGAAAACTTATGGGCGGTCACGTGATTTTGCAAAAAGAACACCAGATTGCTTTGGCACTCGGCGCACTACCCCCACTCCTCAACATTTTGAAATGTGGGGTCACTGCATTTGGTAGCGTGAGTTTTATCGATCCCATTTCCAACTTCCCCCCCCTTGTCAGCGTAATTCTTGTTACGGGAAATGGACGTGGGGACAAGGACTTGATGTGTTGGCAAAGAGACCAGTAGCATCTGGTCCAATAAGAGCCCGACGTCAAGCACCGAACGGGAGAATAAAATAAGGCGATAAAAAATACAGCCCATACACACATGCTATCGCCCATCATTCGTAAAAAGAATATCTCTGGCGTATATGTATGCCATGCAGTTAGCAGCACGTTCCACCAGCACTGGCGTGGTGTGCACCGTCCCCCGCCTTCGAACATCCCGCCCCATATGGCACGCCGCCCGCCCCATGTTTCCACCACTCCTCGCCACGAAAAAGATGGGAGAGCTCGCTAGTCTCGGCAATCATGGGGTCCATTTCAGTTCGTTTACCTTTTCATTGTGAAGGCCCCCTTTTCTCTACCCCCGCTGTATGGTACGATATCCGGCACGTTTTTTTTTCCTCCGGCTTGTCCGGGATTGTCCGGGCATTAATGACACGTGTCATATCTATTCATTCATCACTTAGTGCTACTTACAGTTCCCATCAACACTACTCTTCTTGATCCGTTTATAGGTGTCCAAATCAAACTTCCACCCCCTTGTCGTCTTCACCATAGGCTCATCGCGTTCGTGGTTTTCCTCAGCAGCCTCCGTCGCAGCTAGCAGATGGAAAAGCGGGTTCTGCAAATAGCTGCCGCGCGTGGTCCATTTCACGTTGTAGACAGCAAAACTCAAGCCCGAATGCTGGTTTGTGGTCTTTTCCGGCGCAACGTTCCATGATCTTGAGTTGATGCCGTGCTGGCAAAAGCCGTGGTATTGCGGTAATGGAGGCAAGAGGAGGATCTCTACGCTTAGATCTCCGTAGACTCCCTCGTCAGCACCACCTGCGCCGTTATTTTGTTCTTCTTCTTCTTCGTCGTCGGAGCTGCAACTCAGCGCACGCTGGAATGAGCGTATGGGCTTGATCAAGTCCACGGTGGGATCCCACAGCGGATTCCAAACCAGCAAGTCAAACTTACCGCCGTTTCCCTCTTCCCCCTCCGCCGCCTCCTCCTCCTCCTCATCAAAGAATCCCAAATGCATCAAGGCGTAAAGTATATCGGAGTCATCGGTGTAGACACCCAGGGCCCCGCCCCAGACCTCTCTTCGATACTGCGGAATCTCATTGCGCAAATCCTGCTTGAAAGTAACAATGTGTCGAAACGGGATAATGATCTCCACCACCGAGTTGACGTACTCGGAACTGAGAGGAGGCAAATACGGAATATACCGCGTCTCCAACTCCAACTCCACCACCGGCATATTTTTGCTCCTTTCGATATACCGCGTTTTCAACTCAGCGAACCGTCGCTGCAAATCGGGCTTGAGGCCATACAACGTTTCCGTTTGTAGCGTCGACCATCGCGTCGTGGGGTTGTATATGATTGAGCCTAGGAACTTGCGGTGCGGGAACATCTCCGCCATTAGCTGTTTGATGGGCTCGGTGTTCAACTTGGGTGTGTGTGGCCTCGTGTTCCTCGTCCTCTTCCTCTTCCTCGTCCTCATCGTCTTTAAACCGGCCTTGTCGTCACTTCGTGGTGTATCCAGAGCTTGTGGCTCCGGCAACGTTCCTCCATCCTGGGCCTGGTCTAAAGGTAGCTGAGCAGGGTGGTGATGGTGGGGGTGGGTGTTAGGCAGCACTCGCGGCTGCAGGTGATGATGGTGGTGATGATGATGGTGATGGTGCGGCATGGTGTGGTGGTGGTGGTTTACAAACTTGTGGTAATGATGATGGTGGCGGTGATGGCTGTGCGGATTCAGGTTCACGTTCAGGTTCACGTTCGCATGGGAGTGGCTAGGCACGGGACTTTCTTGAGGTTGCTGAGACTTTAAACTCGGTAGACTATTACTCCCGTTGTTGTTGCTGCTGCCGTTGGTGGTGGTGTTATATGGTAATGACGAGATGACCGTGACTTGTTTCGACTGCTCGTCTCCCTCCAGCATGGTTCAATTGTTTAAACTTTCACGCGATGAGCTGCCTCTTTGTGGGAGAACAAAAGATGATCTCTAGTACCTAAACCTGCCAGTTGAATTGGATGAAGCTATCAGTATATTTGGGATTTCAACGTTCAATGTTTCCGACAGTGGCCTTGAACAAAGGAGTTTTTTTTGAGTGTATTTGGGTGTTTTATGGGTTGCAGGTGCCCTGGTGCCGCCCGTTTTTCGGAGTTTGATAACTTTGCGGGGCCTCTGTTGTCTCTTTTTTTTTCCTTTTTCCTCAACACTGGCAAACCGAAAATGCCGATTATATTACCAGTTTTGCTACGAAATTGATGTTGCTCGGCTTATGAAGAAGTCAATGGTCAAGTCGTTGAGCTTCATTCCGTTACAGTCTATACAAAACATCTTCAACTACACTCTTTTCATCCTGCGCACTCCAACTTTATAAAGCTGAGAGTTCAACTGGGAGTCCTTCTTCTTATTACTCAACTCCACCACGGTATTCTTGAGAAACCCCTGTAGTTTAGCTAGCGGGAACGACGCCGGGATAAGCTTCACCACGTATTCGACGGACATCTTGTGGCCCTGGGATTGTAGCAACTTGGAAATCTCGTCAATGTTGCGTGAACAGTTGATGAGCAAATCCTCGAGAAGTTTATGGAACAAGCTGCGTCCCGTCGTGATTCCATTGGGTTGGTAATAAATGTTCAAGCAGTACTCAATCGCCTCGTCCAAGTCATTAAGTTGGTTGTAAAGCACATCTATGGCCTTTTCGTGTTCTTGCAATTTCCGGAATACAAAAACGGTGAGCCGGAGAAACTTGTCCTCTGTCGTGGGTATTTCTCGAAGCACGGGCCAAGGGTCAAAAGTGTCGCTCGAGGACAAGAGCTCCCTCAAGCTGTCATAGTACTGGTGTGACTGAGCTGAATCCGCTTTGATTTGTTCCAAGTACAATAAACAAAGCCTTGTTTCGTACCTGCCAAACTGCTTGCTTTTTTTAAACTTTTCAATCAAGTCACTCTTGAACAAGAGCCATTCTAGATACTCAATGGCCAACTCAACGTTTTTCTTGTTCAAATACTGAAGCACCATTGAGTTGTCCAAACTTTCACATTCATAGGAGTCATTCATAAATAAAGCGCGGCTGTTTCCGACATCAGCATCAATGACCCAATCTGCATAGTCCAAAATCAAGTCCAAGTTGTCGTTGGAGAGTTTCAGCAAGTATCGCACGGTTAATCCTGGCCCCCGTACAAAATCATCATAAAGATTATCCTCTTCATTGTTATGCTTCACCGTGACATCTTCTTCTTCATGAGCCAAGTCGTACAACATTTTCAATGCTTCGCGATGTAACGTTCGTCCATAGTAGAAATCCAACAACTCCTTGATATAGTTGGGCTGCTTTAATCGCCTCTGCTGGGTGTGATTATGAATATTACTCATGAGGCATTCATTGACGATTTTGGAATTGCAGCGATTGTTCGGAAGCCGCAATAGTGGGCCCAAAAGCATGGGTCGAACGTAGAAATAGCATAGGAACAACGATGTGTCAATTGTCGTCGACACTACATCCAACTGGTGATCCACCGGCGGATATATGTCCATTGGCTCGAGAGTGACATTTTTCCAATTGATCGAGGACTTGTCTTGAAACAGCAGAAGAATCCGTCTCTGTTCGGTTAAATAAATAATCAAATTGTTGACTGCCTTGATGAACCGCCTGATATTTTGCAGCTTGGCTGTGTTCTTCACGGACACGGGCACTGGCGCGGGCTTGCGAGTGGCGTCGGTTTCATACTCGGACTCAGAAATCGGATTCAGCTCCAAATCCTCCTTGGTGACTTTCTTGACGATATTGTTAGGAGGCGGCGTCTTGTTGCTATTATCGTCCTCATAAATCTTGTAGGTTTTCGGATACAACAAGAGCTCGGCGTTGAGGAAGTTGGGAAACAACGAGAGCACATCATGGTAGGATATCAACCACTCAGAAGCGATATCCACCAAGGACTCGTGGTATTTTGAGTACGAGTCAAACAAACTGACCGCCTTGATGGTGTACAACTCTCGCAACCTCAACTGCTTCAACTTGCCACTGGTGAACAACTCGTTATCTGGTGACGGCTCCAAGTCAGACACAAGATTGATGGCCTTTTCCAACCCAATCAACTTCAAATCGTTGCTGGGGTCTCGCGCATTGCCACTATGGGCCTTGCCCGTGATGTTCAAGTACTGGGCAATCTGCTTTTGGAGCGCAACAATGGTAAACTGGAATACGTCCAGTCCCGATGCCACGCTCAAGACACCATCTTCGACCTGGGCAAATATCTGGTTCGAGTTTATGTAATGCAGGAATTTTTGAATCAAGTCGCCCTTGTGCAAGTCCAAAATTTCAATCAGTTTCGGATACACAACTGCGAGGTACATGGGGGAAATAAATAAAACAACAAGTGGCACCGTGGTTAGTTTCACTGGTGACGCCGAGATCTTGTCGTCATTGTTCTTGTTCAACTGGATAACCGTGGTGTCTCGAATCAAAATCATCATCATACTACTACTACTACTGCTGCTGCCACTGCCACTTTTCTTGCCCGTGGCAAGCGTCCACAACAGCGGTCCCGTGGCCGACAATCCAAAATACTTGAACGAGGCACCTTGGCTTGAAATATCGGCGTCATCGGAGGAGGCAAACGTGGACATCTTGTGCGTCGCCAAATTGATCATAAAGTAGTCGCTCTCGACCCCAACAATGATGTTGTTTTCGTTGTAGACATTGATAGTGCGAACCCGATCCTTGAGCTGCATCTCCTTGGTCATGTTGAACTCCAAGACATTCCGCGACTTGTTGCGTATATGATAGACTAAAACCTTGCGCTTGACGCCAACAAAAAATAGTCGTTTCTCGTCGTGCTCCAAATATAGCGTGGCCGTACATCGCGGCTCGTTGAGATTGAAGATGAGGTTGACGTGGCTGCCGACAATCTCGTAAATTTTCAAAGCAACAGGGCTGATAATCAACACTATCCGTTTCTCGACGGACCCAAACCGAATTGGTAGAAGCTTGATCGTGGTGATGCTGCTGTTGTCCTGCGTCAAATTCTTGAATGTATTCTGCAAGGCATACCCGTGGTTCTCGCCGAATAAGTGTCTCGTGTCCTGGAAAGAGCGGAAAGATCGTAGCGACCGCGAGGACAGCGACTTGACGGTGGCATTCTGCGTGCTCCTGATTGAAAACGCTCGCTCGGAAACAACTTGTTTTGGTTGTTCTGACGAGCTCCAGTCGTACAAGAGGAGGTCCCCCCTGGTCGACCCAATGAACAATTGCTCGCTCGTTTGAAGCAACGACGAGATCTTGCTTCCTGTGCCATGCGCAAACGGGGTCTTGAGCCGAGTCGACGGTTCAATTATGTCTATGTTCATGCCAGGGGCTCCTCCTTTGTTTCGTTTATATCCCTTTATTATGGACGTCAAAATAAAACTCACTCGAGACGATTAAAGGTGGATGGTGAGAAAAAAATATAGAGTGCTACTTTTAAAAACCTCCACTGGCCTCTCCCCATCGCTCTGTCTCTGTCTATAACAACTATATCTACACACGGTAGTAGACACACAGACAGACAGCCCGTCTACTCGTCTACTTGATGAAGTTGATGATTCCCGAGCAATATTTCACAACTTGGTCCATCTTGTTGTTCACCGAGTCGTTGGTCTGCGAGTACTTGGACAAGGCGGAATGGAGATGGTGTTCGTCGTCAAACTGGTGTATCACGTCGCCGTGAACTTTCAAAAAGATGGCGAAAATCGTTTCGATGATTTCAAAGTCCTTGTTTGTTTGCAACCCTGTAACCAAGGCAGTGACAAAGTTGGTCATTTCAGTTAGCGGCGGATGTGAGTTTAGTGAGCGGACTTCCAAGTCTAGTGCCGCTGGAGGCATATTGACCAAGAAGGTTAAAAACTCGTCGTATTGCGCAGTTTCAGCAGCGACTCTCAATAATCTCGTGAATTCGCTTTCAAAATTAGGTGCTGTGCCGTCCTGTGGTTTGAATTGCAAAAGCCTGCTCTTTTCCTCGTCATCTTCTGCCTCCACCCCTGTTTTTGTTTCAGCGACTTTTGCACCTTCAGCAACAGAAGCGCGGTCTCCAACGGCTTCACCAGTCAACCCCAAGAAGAACGGCGCCTTTTCGGGCTTCTTTGGTGCTTCCGTGGGCTTGCTTCTCTGTCTAATAGTGTCCAAATGGAGCAAAGTGCTAAACTTTGTTCTAGGACCCAGCGACATTGTCACCAAGGCAGGGTCGATTTGCTCTGTTGATACAAATTTCCCGACATCAAACTCTTCATCTTCTTGGTCATTCACTTCATCAAAAGCACCTTCTAAAATAGTAGCACCATCTTCACCTGAGGCATTGGGAAGCAAGGCAGTGGAAAACTCTTCTTCTTCGATATGTCGAGTCGAAACGGGTTTGAATTGCGCCCGGTTGGTCCACAACGACACTCCGTTTCCCGAGACATGTGTCGTGGCAATAACGTCCCCGAGAGGTGAAAACTTCACAGATGTTGCCACAATGGGCAAAACAACACCATCGATGCATCCACCAGTGGGCAAGTCCCATGTGCGCAACGTCGAGTCTAGTCCCACAGACACGATCCATCTTCCATCGGGGGAAAAATCCATCCCGGAGATTCTATTCGAGTGGCCATACAACACTCTGACGATTTTATGGGTCGTTACATCAACCACAACAATGGACAAGTCGTCCAAGGCGCACGCAATGAGGTCCGATTGGCTGTGGTACACCATCGAGGTAATGGGGGCATCTAACTGCAACTTGCCCAAGTACTTTGACTTGCCAAAATCGTAAAACCCAATAATTCCATCTAGCCCACAGCTAACCATTTTCTTGTTCATGCCATCAATGGCCATACCGGTGACAGCTTGCTTGTGCAAAAGGTATTTTTTCCTCAAGAGTCCCGATTGTAGATTGTAGACCCCGATTCCACCTAGGGAAGAGCCAACTAACCCGAAATTGCCACATTGCGATATGCATACTGCTTTACACATTCCCTGGTCGATGGTGTTCAACACATATCTACCGACTCTTTTAGTGGACGAGTTCCAAGTTCTTGCAAAAAGTTCGTCCTTGTGACAAGTGAGGATATTCTCCCAGTCACCCGTGCGTGCATCCGATGAAGAAATGGCGGTGATCTCAGGGAATTTCTCCTTCAACGACGCCACGGCACCAGCTTGTCTTTTGCCATCTTTGGATTTCTGCATACGTTGCGAAAACTCTTGAGCCTGTGCATCTTTCCTCAATGAAAATTGCCAAAACGATCTATCTCGTGACGCACTCAACAAGAAATGAGTCTTGTCCTCTTCGGGGAACTGGATCGCTACTGGCGGTGCCGAGTGGCCGCCTCGCGATCTCAAGTGGCGCGGAGGTGCAATGACCGAAGTGTCGGTGGTCGTGAGGCTCGGGTCAAACACGAATTCCTTGAGGTGGTTATCTCCGCCGTTGGTTAGAATGATGGGCTGGCCGTTTAAAAACTGCGCCTTGGACACACCACCGTGGGCTTCCTTGTGTGCGTTTCGCAAGATGTGGACACGAGTGTTTTTGTCCAAGTCATGGAAATACAAGTCTCCATTATTCAAACCAGCCACTAGATGAGGCGACCCGTCGGTTCGAAACGAAAGGGATGTGATTTTGCTCGATGTTTCCGAGCCTGAAGTGACGATTTTTTCCCCCAATACTTGGGCTCGGCGCAAGTTGTACAAATACACATTCCCCGATGAAGTCCCCACGGCAACGACATCGAGAACCGGTGCTGCTTCAATGGTGGATATGCTCTCGTCTCCAAATTGGTGTGGCGGGGACTTGTACAAGACTTTACCTGAACGAACATTGATAATGACGACTGAAGTCGTAGTTGCAACGACAACTTTGTTCAAATATGTCGCTGGATGAATCAAGCCGACGATTTCTCCTTCGACAGACACATTGACTTCTCGAATGACCGAGTATAACTCCGTAGGGTACTTGAGTCCATCCGAGTTTTTTCTAAACACGAACAACTCACCCACGTAAGAAGCTGCAATGAGGTACTCTCCAAAATAGCACAAGTGGGTAATGACACCCGTGGTTTCGCAAACTAGCACATGTTCCAACTTGCCCCTCTTGTAAATGCCAACTTCATTGCCGCTGGCAGCGAAAACATAATGATAATGAGTTGCAAAGCAAGTGATTTTCGACTTGGTTTGCGTTTGAGAAACAAACAACAAGTGCAAAGTCGCCAAGTCGTATATCTGGAACGAGCGGCCAACGGATGTCACTGCGTAAAAAGTTGAACCCAATGTTCCAATTGCAAATGGAGTCGAATCAGTCACGTTGCCCAAGACCCGAAACGGGCTGAAGATTTTCGAAGGTCTCGATGGTTTTGCTTTCAACTGTGGTGCCGGACCGTTGCCATTGGTCTCTACTTTTCTCTTTTTTTCGACAAGTTCAACCATGTCGCTGGTGCGCTGCTATGCTGGTAAAATTTGAGGTCTTGACTGGGGGTTTCTGGGTCCTTACAAAAGAAAGGTGCTCGCGATGATGTGCATCGCAGGATTTGAAAAAAAATCCGGTCTCCCTCACACTCACAATCACATACATACGCAGACGTAGACGCCAAATACGTTTCCTCTGCTCTGCTAGTCCTCCTTCTGCTCTTCACCTCTCTCTCCGCTACAAGAACAATGACTATTGCAGAAAAGAGACCACTTGATGAGACTGAGGGTGCGGGTACCGTCGACAAGAAGCAGAACGCCGCCCCTTATGTAAAGGGCATGGCTGCAATCAAGCCCGAATATTTAGCACCCGTGGCAGCGAGGGAATCCCCCGTGGTTGAAGATTACAACGATGACGAAGCAGAAGGAGGCGATAGAGAACAACAGGAAGAGCCCAAGAATGGACGTCGAGGACCCAAGGGCAAGAAAAACCGGGGCCAGAATAAGAACCGTGATTTGAGGCAAAAGAAAGACACTGTGAAACTATGCGTTTCCATGATTGACCCCGACGACAGCGAGACTGGCTGCGTGGCAGGAGGAGCTGAACATTGCAAATTCTCCCACGATTTGCAAGAGTTTTTGAACGCCAAGTCCGAAGATATCGACGGCGTGTGTCCCGTTTTTGAAGCCTTGGGATACTGCCCCACCGGTATGAAATGCAGATGGTTGAAATCTCACTTCAATAGGGAAACAAACAAGCTCGTTAAGGATTTGGAGAAACTAGCCATTGCCAAGAAGGAAAACTTCGAAGTCAACAAGATTGACCGAGATAGCAAGATTGCCTTGCAGCGGAAAAAGTTCAGTTTCGACATTTCAGCTCCGGTGATTGAGTACCTTGAATCGAAAATCCAAAAGGACGATGATCCACACCGCGAAACGAGAAAAGAGAACGAAGCTGCGTTTGTTGAGCAACCATACAAGATTGCCGAGAAGAAGAAAATCGATCTACGCGGCGCCAAGATTGTTTCGCCGTTGACCACGGTGGGTAACCTCCCCTACCGTCGACTCATGAAATCCTTGGGAGCCGACGTGACCTATTCCGAAATGGCACTTTCCAAGCCATTGATGGAAGGCCATCAACCAGAGTGGGCACTTCCGAAAGCTCACATTTCAGAGTACCCGGGTTTCGGCGTGCAAATAGCTAGCTCGAGACATTGGGCCGCGGCAAAAGCCAGCGAAGCACTCTACAAGACATGCCCCTATATCAGCGAATTGAACCTCAACTGCGGCTGCCCCATTGACTTACTATTCAAGCAGGGTCAAGGCTCGGCGTTGTTGGACCAGCCTCCACGACTTGTGCGTATCGTGAAGGCGATGAATGCCTCATCGGGGGATATACCAGTAACCATCAAGATCCGCACGGGTGTCAAGGAAAACAAAAACACTGCTGTCAACTTGGTTGAGCGTGTTTTGTCCGAGACTCAAGTTGCCGCAATCACGTTGCATGGGAGATCGAGACAGCAGCGGTACACCAAGGAGGCCGATTGGGAGTACATTGGACAAGTGGGTAAAGTCGTCCAAGCGTGGAACGACAAGAGAGACGAAGATAAAGACGGCAGAGACACCAATCCCATTTGGTTTGTTGGCAATGGTGACGTTTACAGCCACGTTGATTGGTACAACGGCACAAACACCGAGGGTGTAGACTCGGTGATGGTGGCACGCGGTGCGTTGATTAAGCCATGGATATTTGAAGAAGTTGAAGCTCAGCAATACTTGGACAAGTCCTCAAGCGAGCGATTAGCAATGTTGGAGAAATTCGCCAAGTTTGCCATTGAGCATTGGGGGTCGGACGAGTATGGAGTCGGTAATGCCCGCAGGTTCATGTGTGAATTCCTCAGTTTCACCCACCGGTATATCCCCGTGGGGATTTTAGAGAGATTGCCGCCTAAGTTGAACGAGAGACCTCCGAAATGGATCGGCCGTAACGACTTGGAGACGTTGCTTGCGTCGTCGGATTACAAGGACTGGATCAAGATCACGGAGATGTTCCTTGGTAAGGCCAACGACGAGTTCCGGTTTGTGCCAAAGCACAAGAGCAGCGCCTATGAGAACGATAGAGATGAAAAATAGACCAAAAAAGACAGAGTGATACAATTAGAAAAACGAAGTCAACCCAAACCTATATTTTTTTGCATAGACTCAAATGATGAAAAAGTTGGAACTCAAACAAATCTCTTGGGGAGGTGCCTTTCCATTCTTCTTCTCTTTATATTCTGTTCCGCAACTCGCTAACCTCTTCCTCAACCACACCACCCGTAGCGAGTGGCGCAGTTTTCTTGACATCAGTAACATCATCGTAATCCTTGTCCAAGCTCCTAGCCTGGCCCTTCAAGATCTCCAACTCGGCGTCCTTTTCCGCCAACTTGTTCTTCAACTGCGTGATATCTTCACTCTCAACATCGCCGCTCGTGTGCAGCTCCAACTTTTGCCCCTTTTGCAACTCGTCAACCTTATCCTTCGTAGTAATCAACTCAACCACCAAATTGTAAGTTCTTGTCAAGATCAAAGTCAAGAACAACGTGAAGCCGCAAAGGTACATGTTTCTCTGCGCGTAGAACCTGCGCGCTTGGATCTCGGAACGATCATTCATCACCGAAGAACCCGGATGAGCCGTGGTGCTCGAGTGCAACTCGGACGTCACGGCGTAGACTCGGTTGACGGAGTCAATGAATAAGACAAAGACAAAGCCCAATATGCACTTCAATGCGATTTGAAACTGCTCGTTTTTAAACGGCGCGGACACTGTTGTCAAGATTGTTCTTCTTATCTTTCTGGGGTAGGGCAAGGAAAGGATGCCGAAGAAGGCCATTTCGATGACCAAGAGGCCAAACACCAAGTTGTAATATAATGCCATTGTGTTTTCTTGGGGGGTTTATAAAAGTTCAATTGAGTCGATTCAATGGAGAATAAAGATGGAAAGTACCAAGAAGGAGGTGGCGGTAGACAATAAAGACGGAGACGGTGGCGGCGGGAATCTCAAGGGTATTTAAACGTATCGTGAACCTTAGTTTCCCACCACTGCTGGTGTAAGAACTGGCACATTCCATTCGGAGAGTTGCCTAATTGGGGGTGCGAGCCGCAGCAACTCAAATCTCCCCCTTAGCTCTGTTGTTGGTCTATGATTGCTGCCGCCCTCCCGCGCCCCCTTCCTTGCCTCTGAAAAAGATGTCGATTCATTGGGGGAGCAAGCAACTGGAGAAATGATATACGTCATCGAGGGTTGTGTTTTATTTCGGATGAGGCGAGCAGGGGGGGTAGGCCGAGGGAGATTTTTCACCAACTCATTTGCTTAAGGACAAGAATTTCAAGATATTTTTGGTCTCAGACTTGCTCGAGTTGAGTCCAGGCGCGTTGCCATTTTAATTTTTACTTGGTTTACTTGGTTTACTTGGTTTACTTGGTTTACTTGGTTTACTCGAGGGGGGGGAAGGGAAGTTAAGAATGCATTTCTCTATTAAAGATCGTGTGAGTAGTAGAAGTAGTAGAAGTAGAAGTTGGTCTATACAGGCAACAGGTATCAAGCACCCATCGACACTTTCAAGGTAAATGTAATCAAAAAAGGCAAAGTCAACCACAATATGGAATACTGCCAGATCAAACACATGGCAAGACAATCCATCTGCAAATGCTCCTCGCTGTTTGGGTCGGTGTAAAAAGCCGTGAAATAAACGAGCACAGTCGCATTGGGCAATCCAAACTCCAACACGCTAACAAACCTCAACAATCGGTCTGAGCCGTACCACCCGCCATTGTTCATCCCCGTGGTTACACCCACGCCAAATATCGGGAGGAGGATGAGTCGTAGTGCCGTGACGCACAAGGCGACTTTCCAAAACCCCGGTGCCATTTTCTTGACTTGCAACCGCGATAACGTGGCGCCCAACAACAAGAGCCCCAACGGCACCGAGGCGGCGCCAACGTAACTGGTCAAGTCTATCACGAACGAAAGCGGCGGTTGTTCATCTGGCGCGTTGGGCATGGAAAATGTAGTTGGCACGAATAATGCCTTGAGCGGCGGCGACATGGCCACGGCAATGGAAACGAAAAGGGCAATGGAGTTGGGCTGGAGTAGGTTAGTCCACATTGCTCTGGCATATCTTTTAATTTTGGATTTCTTTTGATCAATCTCGGGTTCGTTTTGCAGGGTTTTAGAGCGTTCAATCTCGAGGGTGCGCAACTGATCAAACTCGGAGTATTCATTGATGACATCCTCGACGTTTTCAGGTGGTTGGCTTCGAAGATCGGAGATGCGCGAGCTGATCAAGTTGAGGGCATTTTCCGCCGAGCTGACTGAGGCTCTGCGTCGGCGTGACACGGGGGTTAGTGTTCGATGAACTTTGCTGGTGGTGGTGGTGGTGGTGGCGATGCTGAAGCTGCCACCGTTGCTTGCGCTTCTGTTCATGTTTACGTTCATGTTTGTGGTTGGTTCTAGTGGTGGTTCTCCTTCTTTTTCTCGTCGACTGGCTTCATTGCGCAGCTTTCTGCTATGTTTTTTTAAAAATTGGTCATGTTGGTAATCTTCATCTTGCGATGCATGGGGTCTTTGGTTGATGCTCTTTTCGCTAGATATCGACTCACTATCAGTCGTCAATGCCTCGGAACGTCTTGAGCTGCCACGAGTCAACATCTGCATCTGCAGTCCCGTGTTCTCCTCGCGAGATTTGTTATTGTTGTTATTTTCGTCGTTATCATCCGACGAGGAAGAAGTCAAGTTCTTTTCCAAATCGTCAGCTCCAGCTCCAGCTCCAGCTGCAGCTCCAGCTGCAGCCTCTGCTTCGCCCTTGATTTCATCGCGAAAGTCCCACTCCACCAATCGAAACAACCCAAACGTAAACTGGGTCATCACCATTGCCATTAAAAAGATGCAGATATACGCAACGCCCTTGCTTCCCTCCTCGCTGGTGAATATTGTCCCCTTGGAGAAGGTTTGAATGTAAGCAATTGGCAAATCCGAGATGTTGGGAAATATGCCAACTGAAAGCAACCCACCGAGCCATCTCTTGGGGGAGCGGGTCACCAAATGTATCACATACGCCATGATGCCTCCGCTGGAAAATAACAAGATGGCAGTAAACGCCAAAATGCCGATGCTCTTGATATCGGACGATTTCAAATAGGACACCATGTTGGTGAAGATCAAACACGGCATTATCGCCGACACCACCGCATCTGAAATGTCTCGACAAGTGGTCACCGGTAAAATGTTTTTTTTCGCCAAAAGATAACCCATGCCGATGATAAAGTAGATTTTGAAAATCGGCTTTACCGCCGAGTAAATGACCAAGCCGAGGGATACCTCGTCCGATGTTTCAGACATCTTGCAATTGGCAAACGAAAGTTTTTGTTAAAAAAAAGGGCAGCCTCTTGTGTCTCGATGCAAAGAACAAAGAATCAAACAAAAGACCTGTGGGAAAAATGTGGGCTCGGATGTGTAGTGAAGATATTTCCAACCAGTTGATGAATTTTTCTATTTTTCTATGTTTGGCCCGTGAGTATCGTGGTGGTAAAGCATGCAAACTTTATGCCTTCATCTGATAAGCCGTCTAGTGGTGAATCAAATACAAGGCATGCAATGGGTCACGGTCAAGCAGGCAAAGTGGCGATATCTCTGGGTTTTTATATAGCCATCGAAGAATAACAGTAGTAGGAGCTGCGCAATATCAAAGCAAAGCGGATTTGCAGCGGAAAGGAAAAAGAGAAAATTCTTGTTGCAGAACACAAGAGGTGGGTTTATTGAAGCGGCGTTTCTTTGACCAAAAGCCGTGGGTAGCCGGCTTTTAACACCACGGTGTAGCCTCAGTAGTGTATTTGCGAGAGAGACAATGCCGTGCAAACAGTCTACTAACACGAGGCCCTTGTTCAACTCCTTTAGTTCTCTTTGACTAGCCTCTACTTCGTGGGCAGATCTACGGCCATCGCAGATTGGGTGTTGGGGGAGAAGAAGCGTGTGGAGGCTATCGAAAAATTAGCAGCCTCGCACGACTCCCACGTGACCGCCGCAAGACAAGACACCGGAAGCCTATCGGTGGCCCCCCTGGAGATACCCGTATTCTTTGCTTAAGGAGTCTAGCTTGTATGGGATCCGAGGGTAAGCCAAGAATGGCCAAAGAGCCAAAGAGCCAAAAGCTTTTTTGCAACAATAAGAACTTGTAATCGCACCCTGCTTGGCAGAGAAGCAGATCTAAAGTATACCTACGGCGCTATAGAACAACCACCCTCAAGCAGGAGAAAACAATAGACGCATCGGCCAAGCGGACGTCGGCGGACTTGGCCTTAGACTTGGAGTTGGAACTGGATCAGATCACTGACGGGCGCTAATTCCCCGTCATATTTGAGTCTATAGTCTCTGCGTATATCCCTGGCTATTTCTGTCAAAGTTGAGTGCATTTGTCCAACAAAGGTACCTCTTCGTAAATCCCCCATTTCTTCTCTGTGGGGGGAATTGGGGGCGAGCGTCTCTTGGTTTAGCCTGTCGCGGAAATTCACAGATCCGACATGACATTGAGCAAGTTAGGGGGCTGCCGATTCACAGCCCCCGTAATACCCTGGACACATCATCATTGGTATAAGTTTGGAATAACACGGTTAGGAGAGATTGCACATTTACAGTGATTCTGCAATGTGGTTGTTATTTTTAAACATTTAAAATTTATCAAGGTATTACCAGTTCTATACACATCTCAAATGCCTCAAATCAAACATCTAAACCGCATGAAAAGTATAACTATAAGCATGACACATTTCTTGGAAACAGCATAGAAATCACGGGCCCGCCAAATCTCAAGCGCAACCACTGGGGTCAGCCATTCTTCGCGCGTTTTCTAACGTCCAACTTCAACATAGCAAGCACCCAATACATGCAGCAGCGAGTCATAGTGAGCAGCAATAGTCAATATATCGTCAATTTGGACAATCAGGGCCGTTTCCAAATCGTCCAACATGGACCGCAACTCCTCATCTTCGAAATCTAAATCCAGATCCAGTTCGAGATCCAAGTCAATCTCGCTGTTTACGCTGTTTACGCTATTTTGTTTGAAACCCAGCACAAGTTCCCGATTATGGGCTGAACTGTTATTGCTGCTGCTGCTGCTGCTGCTGCTTCTCCGCACATCAAACTCATTTTGCTGTTCTTGTTGTTCATTCTGTGCTGGTTGGCCGCGATTCGAAAACACCGAAGTTGTATCTGATCTAGAAGACAAATTAGCCTCAGTGTGGTCATCATTGGATCTAGACTCGCCATCATCATCGTCAATCTCAAACGAGGTGCGCGTCTCGTACGACGTGGGTGATGGCGGCAACATTGCCTCAACGGGCTCTTCTTCACGGTGCTTATTCTTCTTACTGCTCAAGCTCTTGAAAATCAAACTAGCAAATCTCCTGGGGTTAACCCCGCTGAATTGCGATTTGAAGCTGCTTGTTGCCGACGTGGTGCTATAGATTGACGGGGCCAGACTATTGCTATTCTGCCAGAGGTCGAGCATCCTAGCTGGTGATCTCTTGGAGGTAGCGCCACCACCATAACTACCGCCATTATTCATCTCCAAGTGATGTAGTGAAAACGTCGATGTGGAAGTAGTAGAATTGCTGCGTTTACGCTCGAGCCTCACGGGTTCAAAGTCATAAACTGCCCCAGTGCCACCTAGTCTATTATTCCCTCTAGTTTTCTTCGATCTAATCATCATTTTAAATAGCTCGTCTTCTTCCTTGTGGCAATGAAACGCACGAGTCAGCGGTTCAAACGAGGCACTCTCTGTTGCAAAATACTCCAATGACGATGAATATATAAGATAATCCTGGTATTCACGCGGATCTAGTGACAATGACATGCAAATATGATTTTTTCTTTTCTTCCTTGTTGTAAAGGTTCTTTGAAAGGTGAATGTATAGGGGGGATATTTTCGGGGAAACAATTACCAAATCAACCTTGAGGGGAGGGGGTTCAAATCACCAAAAAATAAAAAAAAAAAAAAAAGACTGCAAAAGAAAATTCAGAGCTGTCTGTTGTAATCAGAAAGTTGAGCGTTGTATCCTTTGCAAACAGCGAAAAATACAACTTTCCAAAACTGACTGGTGACTCAAATAGATATATCCTCTCGCTTCTTTTTCTTTCGTTTCTTGGACTTGAGGGTGATTGGGTTCCTCAGATGACACTGCTCCTTGCTTTTAAGCTTAAAACTCTAAAAACAGAACCAAAAAAACGAGACTCGAACTTTATCCAAATGGGGTATGAAGGGAGGGGGGTTTTACTGCGTAAGTGAATGTGTAGGTGTATGGGTATGGGTATGGGTATGAGCAGTGGATGCAATGATGTCACAGCCGGGTATTCTACTAGAAAGGGGGTGGAGGATAAAGGGGGTAAAGAAAGTTCCAGTGCGTAAGTGGCGGTGACAGTGACAGTGACAGTGGCAGTCGTGAGGATGAAGTTGGCCGCACCCGTGGGTATGTACGTATGGAATGAATAAATAAGTGGACAGCTTCGACTTTACTCTAAACGGTGAAAGCACTCCATCTATGTAGATATATACCACATACACATACACCCACCGGTGGTCAAAATAGGAAATTTCCACTCTTTAATATACCCATCCATTTTGACACCAGATGCTGAAAAATAAAAAAACGAACAAATAAAAAAAAAATTTTTGTGGGCTCAAACCACAAGATGGTTATAAGCTTAGATTTCCCCAATAGACGAACTCGTATACAATAGGAACTTTTTCATCTAAGCCATGGTTAGCTCGTTACCAGCTGACTTGCAGCTTCAATGGCGTCGTTTCTTGTAGGTTCCTCAGTGTGGAAATGCACCCGAAGTGTGTCGTGCGCTGCACAAGTTGCAAATTCTTATCTATAATTCCCACAGTTACACAAAACCAACTTTGCTTTTCAACACTCTTTTGCTTCCAACTGCCCTCAACGCGGAGCCCTCGATGAGCCTACGAGATGAAAAGCCTAAAAAAAATTAACGTTAACAGAAGGGTACAGCTTACAGCGCATAGTAAGCCCGTCACAATCCTGTAAGACAATGTAGGAGGCGATGGCTCCCGTGAGCTCTTCCTTATTGTAAAATTGTGAAAATTAAAGAGAAAAAAAATGGCGTGGCGCTGAGAGATTCAGAGCTGGAGAATTTCTTGTTTCATCGAAATCACCAGCACAACAAAACCACACACTGACATCACGAGCAGCTCCCGTGCTCATACAACCATGACAACCGAAACCCTTGTTGATGCTCTCGACTATCCAAGTAAAAAGATCGGGTGAAGCTCCCTCTCCTGAGCTCCTTCCCTGTGCGCTTGCTGGCAAACCCACGCAGATGGCTACTGTCTTGCAGAACAAGGAACCGCATGAGGCGAACGACTTGCATGAATCGCCTTATTCGGTAATCTAATTGAACCAGAAAAACAAAATAACCCATCCTGTTCTCTTTTCTTCTTCCTGTTCCTCTAGAAGTCAGGCGAAATCCCGCAGATTGTTACAATCCAAAAGACAAAGAAACAACAAATCCTACGTTTTATCTGCGTGTAAACAAAATCCGCTCCATACTCAAACTCAGTCGGATGGGCTGATTGAGACTGCAACAAGAATAACACCTGAGAAAAAAAAAAAAAAAAGAAAGAAAGAAACGTCGTGATCCTTGGTAGGCTCAGTTAGCCGGTGGGTTGTTCCACTCTGGATAATATTAAATTTTTCTGTTTTTGAGAGGAAACGTTACACTCTTGCAAAGAAAAAGATCGATTTCTGGGGTGATGGTTGATGCCCATTGCGATCTCCCGGTGGGTTTCACAAGTGGGAATTTTTCAATCTATACGCAAAAGTACGCCGTCCTGCGCCCCACACTCCATGCGCGCATCTCTTCCCCAGCGTAGTGTGCACCAGCATATCCACGTTTCATCCGACCTCGTGAAAAGATGGCTGGATTATAGAGAAACACACACATAACCCATCACCGAGCTAACCATCTGGGAAACTCGATTTTTTTTTTTTTTTTGGGGGGGGGCTTCGGGGACAGTGTGTGTAGTATGTGCCCTGGATCACGATGCAATGCACCGCACCGCAATGCACTCGTGCCACGAGACGCAGAAGCGTACCTTGCCAATCTCGTGCCTTGAACAAGCGAAACTTGGCTCTTTTCACTCTCGCGGGATTGTTCCTTGTGTCAAACGTATACCACATGGCACAAAATCTAGTTGCGACAGCCCTCTTCCTGGCAAACTGGCAATCACCTTCAGTTTTTTTTTTTTATTTCTTGTGAAATTCGAGGGTGTTGTTTCATCAGGGTTGCAATCGATTCGTTCTGAGGGCGAAAGAACGGGTAGTGATGTCATCACCCCCCCTCCCCTTGTGTGTGTTGCGGGCTTTCAACGCTGGCACACGGGGTGGGGAGGCGAGAGGGAAGTGGGAAGAGGGGAGGGATAGAGTTTCATGTCCCATTCAGCTTGAACGCGTGCGAGAAACGGGGCAGCAGAGTTGTATTGAGATGTTCTGGCTTGAGGTTGCCTTGGGTGAAATCACGCAACTGCCAACTCGGGTTGTCCGCAATTCTCTTTCTTTTGCATCCCTTTCTCTTTTACCTCACTTGCTACTATCTTCAGATTCAGGTGTTGTTGTTGTTTTCTAATTATTTACTAGTACATTCATCATGGCAGAGGTGTCTGTCTTGCTATCTCCCTCTTTACTCAATTTCTTGACTTTTTCTTGGGTGGTCTGTCATCGCCGTCTTCTGCCTCTTCTTCACTGCCAGAATCAGACTCAGCTGCACTATCAAACTCTTCGGCTACATCGGAATCTGATCCAGACTTGAAATCGCCATCTTCCTCGGAATCTTCCTCGCCGGCACTGCCCATATCAACATCGGCATCGTCGTCGTCGTCGTCCATGTCGGCTTCCTGTTCCAAGGCCTTGGCCAATCTCTGTTTGGCAATCTTCTCTTCATTCTTAACCTTGACGCCCTTTTCCTTGCAAAATCTCTCAATGTTTTCCTGTTCTTCTCGATCAATACTACCGAAAATATGCTTTTGCGTCGAGCCAATAATATTGATTTCCAAATCAAACGTCCGCGAAGCAGAAACACCACCGCCTGTTCTTGACATCACCACGTTGCTAATCTCACTGTAGGGAATATAGAGCGTTGGTTTGGTGACAAACAAAAAGCATCTTTCCAAAGGGTACAAGTACCCTTCAGATGCCTTTAGCGAACAAGAAATCCCCGGTTGCAAAAATCTCGACTGGAATGAACCAGGCGTAAACAATTTCTTCTCGGTTAAACCTCGAAGACAATGGGCCATGACGATATAAGTTGGCGCATCATAAGACTTCTTTAACCTATCCTTATATTTTGCGTCAAACTCTTCATCGCTCAAGTTCAACTCCAACTCGGTCTCTTCATCCTTGGCAAATTGCAACACCAAAAAGGGGTACCTAGTCTGCCCCTGTCTCAATGGCGGGTCGATTTGAATAATCATCAAATGATGCACTTCGTCGGGCTTGGGTAAGGAAAAGATCCTTTCAATCTGCTGATACTGAATCTTGTAGTCATAGGTCTTGCCTCGTAATCTAAACGATGTAGAATACATATCAATGTCATAACGACCTCTTGGAGTCAAAAATAAGGCGTCACTAAACGACACAATAGCCTCACCAGCAATCTGGCCAATATCGGCCTTGTCTTTCAACTGCTCGTAAAACGCCTGCGCTGCATTCTGCTCCGAGTCAGCATTGATATCAATGACTTCTTGCAACTCGCCATCTTCATTCTTGATTGTCTTTGTTTCCTGTTCCACAGTGGTGCCAGGCACATAGAATCTCATCTCGACAACCTCGTCACCCAATTTGTTATTGTTGCCATCAAGATTAAACTCAACAGCAACTTCATTCTTTCCGGTTAAATTGGAGTTGGATATGTTGTCATAGGGAATCTCAAAAGCAGGCTTGTTATTGACGTTGAAAATCAATTCATTCCTAGCCAAATCGGTCTTGCCCCAGTTCCATCCCCTCAACGAATGCTCTCTATGCTCTAAATTGATTTGGAAATTTCTGGTTAGCTCTTGTTTCAATTGGTTGAAGTCGTCTACGTGGAAACCATCAAGCACCACGACCCCCTTGTTTTTAGTTTGAACTCGCAATTCATACCCCTTTGAGCTTCGAGACCACGTAGCAACAATGATTTCGTCTCGAGGCAAGAGAAACGGTTGTAGCTGCTGTTGTTGCTTTGCCCCGCCATTCTGTTGGTTTGCACTTGCTTTCCATCCTAAACCGGAGTCGGCTATACGCATACGACCAACGGATCGTTGCTGGTTCAAGTAAATCCTTTCAAAGTCCGTATTAACCATGGCCAAGACCTAGAGTGACGGAGTCGTCTGCTTGTTCCTTTTTTACTCTATTTCAAAGTAAGCTGTCACGAAGAGTTTCAAGACCGCTAGTCAGTTTTTGAAAAACGCGTTGGTGTGGATCTTTGTTGTGGACATGCTACCAGTTGCTCTGGCACGTGACGAGGCCCATTCCCATTTCCCATGAGCTTATAGCCATTGGAGAAAGCCGTGGTGTGGCGATCTCAAAAGGAGTTAGGAGAACATTGGGGAAGAAAAAAGGGGGTGGTATTGGCGGTATCTCCTAGTGAGCCTCTGCAAGTTTGTTTTGGAAGTTTATAGCTCCCGTTGAGATGTCAAGTAAGAAAAGAGTGATTCTTTTATTTGCATGGATTTGAGCAAAATGTGCACATTTCATAGTCTTCCCAACTTTAAATGAAAGTTCCGATAACACCAGCATCAGCATGGCAAGGAGCTGTTAAGTAACACGGCTGGCCTTTATCTCTCACGGACTACGGGGTTGTTGTTGTAGAATTTGCAATCGGGCGTCGCCCTTTCCTCCTTCCATCCCGGTTGCGGCAGGGCGCGGCACGATGGAAAAAACATGCGGGATGATTCATAATTTTTCAATTACACAACAATCACACCAGTTGGAAAGCACACCCTTTTTCTTCAACTGTTCAACTCATAAGGCAAAGTACCTTAATAAGGAAAAACCATGGTCAAGAAAGCAGGAGTGTTAGGAGCCACCGGATCAGTCGGCCAAAGATTCATTTTATTACTATCGCAACATGCCGAGTTTGAAATCCATGCATTGGGAGCATCATCAAGGTCAGCAGGCAAAGCTTATAAGGATGCCGTGAACTGGAAGCAGGCAGACATTTTGCCCAAAACAGCTCAAGACGTCATAGTTCAAGAGTGTGCACCCGAGGGCAACTTTGCCGAGTGTGACATTGTCTTTTCCGGATTAGATTCCGATGTCGCTGGTGACATTGAGAAGGCCTTTGTTGATGCTGGATTGGCAGTCATTTCCAATGCTAAAAACTATAGAAGAGAAAAAGACGTGCCTTTAGTGGTGCCGATTGTCAATCCTGAACATATTGACATTGTAGAGAATAAAGTGAAAAAGGCCAAAGCAGAGGGAAAGCAAACGGGATTTCTCATCTGCATTTCCAATTGCTCCACTGCCGGTTTAGTTGCACCACTTAAACCCTTGGTTGACAAGTTTGGCCCCATTGATGCGTTGACTGCTACTACATTGCAAGCAATCTCCGGCGCTGGGTTCTCGCCCGGTGTTGCAGGAATGGATATCTTGGACAATATAGTGCCATACATCAGCGGCGAAGAAGACAAGTTGGAGTGGGAAACCAAGAAAATCCTCGGTCTGGTGAACAAAGAAGGCACAGAAGTTGTAAATATCCCAGAAGACGAGATGAAGGTCAGCGCTCAGTGCAATAGGGTTCCAGTTATCGACGGCCACACTGAATGTATTTCATTTAGATTCGCTCAGAGACCACCACCTTCAGTTGCAGAGTTGAAACAGGCCTTGAGTCAGTATGTTTGCGATGCTTCGAAGTTGGGATGCCACTCCGCGCCAAAGCAAACTATACACGTCTTGGAGCAAGAAGATAGACCTCAACCCAGATTAGACAGGGAAAGAGATAATGGATACGGCGTTTCTGTGGGAAGAGTGAGAGAAGACTCGTTGCTTGATTTCAAGATGGTTGTGTTGTCGCACAATACCATCATTGGAGCTGCTGGCTCTGGTATTTTGATTGCTGAGATATTGAAAGCCAGAGGCTTGATCTAGATGCTGTAGATTGATACTTATATGTAGACATGAATACATTTTGAACGGAGAAAAATGGAACAGATGTAGACGGAGCGCGGACAAGAAGTGGTGATAATTGCCAACTGATGTTGACTGCAAAAATTGATCGTGATTGCAAAAGCAGCTTGTGTACGCTCGTGTATTTGTCTCTACTGGCTCACTATTGGCTCTTTGATGGATGAACGGTTCCTATCTCGACTTGAATGCTTGACAAGCGACAACTTGGATGAACATATATTTGAGCTTTATTCAGAAAATGCACCACCAAGCAACTTGGGGTTCCTCAACAAGTCAGTAGATACCATCGCAGTGACTCTTCCGCAAAGTCACACCCAATTGCAAATCAACCAATCGATATCTCAATTATCGACCAGGACAACTACAAGCACGACAGGGTTTATATGCTGGCAAGTATCAGTTTATCTTGCCGATTGGCTCCTCTCTGACACTTGTCCCATAAAGCTCAAGAAATCCTACAAGGTCTTGGAGCTTGGAGCAGGCGTAGGAGGGATATGCGCATCGACTTTGGCGAGCAAAGTGGGCCATTACATCGCCACGGACCAAAAACACATCCTCAAACTTTTGAAACAGAACATCGCCGCCAATGCTGGCAACTTCCACAGTTCTACAATCACAGTAGACACCACCAGCAAGAAAATCCCCAGTAGGAAACTAAACGCGCCCACCATCATCGACGTGGTGGAGTTTGACTGGGAAGATATCGAACGGGGCAAGTACAACTTAAGCCAAGTCGCTGGAGAACAGCGTGTCGAGGTGGTGATTGCGTGCGATACTATATACAACGAGTACTTGGTTGAGCCATTTACTAATGCAATGAAAGCGCTCTTGACGACGCCAGGCTCGATTGCAGTGGTGGCGGTGCAATTGAGAGATGCTGTCACGATGGAGCACTTCGTCTCTGCGTTGGTGTCGGATCTGCGCTTGTCTGTGTTTACATTTCCTCGTCATTTGTTGAGTGAGGAGCTCCAAATTGGGTTTGAGGTTTACTGCGTCAAATTATCTGGCTCACTGTAGCCGGAAGGGGGTGGATTGAAAGTGCTTGCAGTTTGGACATCTCGTGCTTGGAAGAGGGACCCATAAACGCTCCGATTGGAAAAGCTTCCAGCAGTAAAACAAACTAGACGGTTACCATGAAGCAAAGACTGTTTTTTATTTTTGAACATCTTACTATTCAAAAGCACTTTCATTTTCTTATAAGTGCTTTTGATATCTACTTGTAAGACTGCACATGTGTAATGGCTGGTGGAACTCCTCTCTAGCCACGGCTCATCATGTTGTAGATGTGCATCTCTCTAACCTCTGGATGTTAACAGAGAGAAAGAAAAATGTGCCAGTCAATTCTTGTTGATATCAAAAGCCCTAAGCTACACACCTACATTTGCACATAGGTTCACCAACACTTACTCAACTCAACTCCACTTCTTGTTATATACCTAATGGCATCAAGATAGCAAACACTGTTACTACATACCTACCAACTTTCTTTCCCTTTTTTTTGTTTCTTGTTTTTTTTTATTTCCTTCACTTGTATACTAGTCAGCCATGTCTTTCCAGTTTGGAAAAACAGCTCCAGCTCCAGCTTCAATCAGTAACCAACCAAACATGAAAAATCGGCATACCCAGTCATTTGCATTTGATTCCAATGGAAACGGATTCAATCCGCGACCGAGCAGCACTAACGCTCATCAAGCCAATGGGTCAACTCTAAAAAAAAGCACCAACTCGCCCGACAAGCCGTTTGGAAAGAATCTTGTGAAACGATATGGAAACAATGCCAACAAAACGTCAAGCGTAGAGCCGAAACTCGCTAGTCCCGCTGTTGACGAAGAGTTGGACATACCGAAGCGAATCATACAAAAGCAAAAGCCAGATGAACTTCAAAATTTCACAAGCGACGAAGTCTCCACAACAGGTGCTTTATTTCCAAATCCCGAGGCAATGGGGTTCAAACTGCGAAAGTTATCACAACCAAGACCGATTCCAAAATACTTTCTCACCCAGCCGAAATACTTGATCACGCCCGAGTTTGTGCAGAATGACTGGGACAGGAAAAACCAAGAGCGAATGGAGCAGATGGAAGCAGCTAACCAAGGCAGGGACTACCAAGGCTTGTATGAAGAACTTCAAAAGCTTCGAGAAGTGGAGAGAAGGGAAATGGAAAAATTGGGCTTGGTGGACGCCGAGAATGTGGCCAAGAGCCTAGACGATGCCATAGCTTTCCAAGGCTCGTGTATGGACATGTGTCCCGTGTTTGAAAGGGTACGACGTCAATTGGAAAATAATGTCAAAACCTTGGAGAAAGATCCTTACACAAACAAGATTGCCAAAAGTCGGGCGGTCAAGGCCTTTTCACGTCCCGCGGCTGGCCAGCCGCCACCGCTCCCTTCGGAAGTCAGACCTCCTCATGTGCTTGTTCAAACATTGGACTACTTGGTGGAAGAAGTGGTTGACCAATTACCCGATTCGCACTCGTTTTTATGGGACCGAACCAGGTCGATCCGACAGGACTTTACATACCAAAACAGTTTCGGACCGGAAGCTGTTGATTGCAATGAGAAAATTGTCAGGATCCATCTTATATCACTACACGTGATGGCTCTGGCCGACGTTGATTACTCGCAACAGCAAGAACTCGAGCAGTTCAACAAAGCGCTTCAAACGTTGATGGAAATCTACGAAGATGTACGAAACAATGGAGGCAGCTGCCCCAACGAAGCTGAATTTCGAGCCTACCACTTGCTAAGTCACATTCGAGACCCCGAGGTCGAACGACAGATTCAAGAGCTACCCGACCACATCTATAATGACAAGAACATCCAGATCGCGTTGGAATTGAGGAAATTGATTACCCAGAACAATATCGTGGAGAGGGGAGTTAAACCCTTGGTGGGGGCTTTAAACTTCTATGTTGATTTCTTTCGAAAAATATATAATGACACAACACCGTTGCTTATTGCGTGCTTATTGGAAACCCAATTTAGCGAGATTAGATTTTACGCGTTAAAGGCCATGTCGAGAAGTTTCCACTCGAAAAGCAGAGGCTACTCACTATCGAGTTTGCAAGATGCCTTGGGTTTTTACTACGCTGAAGATCTTTTGGCGTTTTTGAAATACTACGAGATTGACACAATCGAAGATAATGGACAGATGCTGGCCGACTTGTTTAATGTGGAGAAACTAAAGTCGCAGTACAAGTTAAACTCATTTCAAGAGAAGCCTCGGTATCCACCTGTTTACTCGCCGCAGATTGATCAAAAGATCAAGGGCCGCGACTATAAGCATTTCATCAACAATGGGCTCCCAAATGCTACATTTGACATACGGACGGACGCGAAAAGCAAACCAGCGTCGACATCATTGAGCTCAGCTCAAGCCGGAGGCAATCGTTCCCTTGAGACCACTACTTTCCAGGCACTCAAGCAATTTCCAAACAACAGTTTCAAACCGAGCGAAATTAAATTTTCTCAACCACCTCAAGAAGAAGCGCACATATCTCAATCTCACAAACCTGGTCCCGGTCCCACTTTAGCGAAACCAGCAGCTCCTCAGTTTACATTCAATGCACCGTCTGCAAAGATGCAAACTTTGAAACCGGTACCCACGCCAAGCAACACATTTACATTAAACTCCACGCCTTCTATTTCTGCCACATCAGCTGCCCCAAACAAAATAGATTTTTCATCCGTAAAACCTGTCCCTGATTATAGCGGGAGGAACCTCTTTCAAGCAAAGAAAGTCACATTTAACCCGCAACCGGAAATTAATTCACTCCCGGCAAGAGAAGAGAAACAAGATAAATTACCCACACCGTCACCATCAATGCCAGCGTTGTCGGAACCGTTGCCGAGTCCGAAAGTCACCGTTAACACACCACCGGCAAAGAAAAAACTTGTTGATCTTGACCTATTTTCAAAAGCTGCTCAAGAAATTGCCCTGCAGATATTGAGACAAGTTGTCGAAACCGAGACTCAAACCTTGTTGACTAAAATCTTCCAAAACCGCCAAGCCCAAGTGCAAAGAAGCACCATTATTAAAACTTTTGGAAAGGAGTTGTTCTCGGCGTTTCTCGACGAGATCATCAGCGAGTCTCTTTTGAATACCAAAGCCACCAGTCACCACGACCGGTTGGCCAAAAAGCGGGCCATGAAAAGCATGGCCGCTAATGCCAGGAAAAGTCTACATGCTTTCCGAGAGAGAAAATTAAGAGCTACTGAATTGCGTGGTGTAACGTTTGCCCGTCAAGAAAAGCGCTTGGCGTCTGCGTCTGTTGACCTGAGCTTCAGCGAGATAGAATCGGCTCACAAGAGACGCAAACAATCAGTTGCCGACTTGAACATCGGCCAACGGAAGAAGCAAATGACAGAGCTCTGGACTCCGTTGAATTTGAAAAAATTTGTTGAAACTTGTTCACGTGGCGTAAACTTGAAAATCGAGGAGCCCAACTTGAAATTAACTTGTTTGTTGGTGGTTGAGGATTGGAGCAGCCCTTATTCCAAATGGTTAAACTCCAAATTTGCGTTGCAACCTAATATCTCGGCAATGGTGTATGAAAACCTGGTGAGCAGCGATAAAGTTGACCTTCAAGTCACGAGTTTGCCGAGAAAAGACCATTTGAACAAGAAGATGTTCCAGCTGTGCCTGTTTGTAATATTTGAATTTGGATTAGTGGCCAAGTCGTCAATATCAATAGCAGAAAAACTAGAAACCGACTATAAAGTATTAAAAAGCATTGTTTCTTGGATTGAAAAATACAGCTACTACAGAGCCCATCTAGTTATTTTGTTCTGGGATGCCAGCCGGTCGGGACTAAGAAACGAAGAAGTTGCCTCAAAGTTGAAATTGAGCCAATTTTCAAATGCAAAGAATGTAAAGGATGTCATCTTGTGCAACATGTCCAGCAATGACACAGACACAAGCGCAAATTTCGGCAATATTTTGACACAAGCGTTGGACAAGATTGCCGATGACTTTGACGGAGAGTTGACGGCGAAAGGCCAAAAGCACAAAATCAAACTCTTGAACCAACAGGCTGCAGCAACAGCAATCAGCGACAACAGGGCAACTTTGAAGCCGGAGGTGGATGATCTCGATAAGTTGAACGCCAAGTTGATGAAGCGTGCACAGTTTCTTCGCAAATATAAGAACCTTCGTCCCATGGGACCGCCGGCTACTAAACCCACTCCAAACCCAAACCGAACCATGGACACTACTGCCCTTGCAAACAAGACGCTTGCAAGCATAATGGCGCAGCATGCGAACCGGTCGAGTGCTGGTACGTCAAGCAGAGGCTCGACTTTTTTCCTCGACAGCTCAGTGCTGAGCATTGGAAACGGCTCGGTACTAAACGCATTTGGACAAGGAGTGGTTGAAGAGAGCACTCCCGTCGGATCTCCCAACACGAGCTTGCTCAATCAATCCGCGGGGGGAACAATTCGCAGAAAGTCTGACAAGATAGCAAAGTTGAGGGACTTGGCTGCCAACATAAAAAGCAGGTACCAGAAGCCCGATTCTGCCAGCGGCGACGCACCGAGTCCCAAACTAAATGGACCTCTTTTTTAATGATTTACGTAACTGAAAAAACAAGCAAGAAAGCATAGTAAAAATGGACGAGATGTTATAAAAAGTTGTAGAAAACTGGGTGAAGGTATGGAGGAGGAAACCCCGGCAGGTGGTCTTGGGTTGTGCGGCTCAAGCATTTTCTCCTATTTCGGCTCGCTCTCTCTGCCGGTGAGCGATCAGAACAGAGCGTCAAATTGGAAGTGAACTTCAACTTCTCTGCGGGTGTAGGATAGGGAACAGTAATAGACACATACATACACTTTGTTTTGCAAGCCGAAAACTGTGTCTAGATACAACCAGGCATCTTTCATTAGCCGTGTAAAATCTTGAATCACGGAGAAGAAACCGAAACTGAAACCAGGCTGGGCTCACACGGAGAATTGTCGACTTTTATTTCACGAGAGATTGTCATTTTTTTTTCCAGAACTTCACGGCAAGAAAGAGATAGGATATGGATCTTTTGAAAGACGCAGCCAAGAACTTGAACCTCTATGAGGTCAAGGCATATGTTCGAAAAGCGCAAAATGGTATGTTGTTTTTTGTTTTTTTTTTGGAGCTACGATGACTGTTTTTTTGTTTCATGTTGATGGTGATGGTGATAGTGATGACGATTTGAACTAGTTACTAACGAATGTTCTACTACAGTTGCCATGAATTTAACCGAGATTGAATCAAAGGTGCGTGAGGCCACGAACAACGAGCCGTGGGGTGCTTCAACAACAAAAATGGCACAGATAGCCAGTGCCACTTACAACTACAGAGAAAGGGAAGAGATTATTGCTTTCATTTTCCGTAGATTCACGGAAAAGGCCGCCAATGAGTGGAGGCAGGTTTACAAGTCGTTGCAATTGTTGGATTACTTGATCAAAAACGGTAGCGAGCGGATCATTGACGATGTCAGATCCAACTTGTCCTTGATCCAAATGTTGAAGTCGTTCCACTATATCGACTCCAAGGGAAGAGACCAGGGCATCAATGTGCGCAACAAGGCTAAAAACTTGATCACGTTGTTGAATGACGACACTCAAATCAGAAACGAGCGTAAGAAAGCTAGGGCCAATGCTAAAAAATTTGGTGGTGTCTCCTCGGCTGCATTTGGTGGTGCCTCGTCCGTTAGCACTAGCTACGGCGGATCCTCGTCATCTTTTGGCGATGTCGATGACGACGAGTTTTCCAACAGGGTTTACGGCGACGGAGGAGTTTACGGAGAAAGATACGACGATCCAGCCTCGGCATACAACAACGGGGCTACTGGAACTAGTGGCGATCAATTTGAAGAATACGATGTGCAGCCAACGCCTAATGCTGCTGCTGCAAAAGCAACCACGGGCGCATCGAGAGTCAATGCCAAGGCATCTAAATCCAAGCCACAGCCCAAGGAACCACAAGATGACTTGTTTGGCGATCTTTTGGCTTTTGATAACGCGCCAGCAGCTGCTGGTGCCGCTGGTGCTGGTGGTGCAGAAGGCGATGACGACGAGGATGAATTTGACGATTTCCAAGCTGCTCCTTCACAACCACAGAAACTGAACAGTTTGTCAAACAATTTGGCAAATTTGTACCACGCACAACCTCAACAGGAACAAGTACAACAACAGCAGCAGCAGCAGCATCAAAACCATTTCCAAGCTCAGCCACAGGTGAATGTTTTCCAATCCGCTACTGTTTCCACACCATCATATACCGCTTCAGCAACTTCTGTGTCGACGGGACCGGCCAAAACAACCAACAACGATGCATTTTCCTCTTTATTCTCATCAGCTAAAACCAAATCCAGCGGCACTCCAAAACCACTGGCAAAGCCAAATGCTAGTGCGAAAAAGACAACTGGGCTCGACGACGACTATTTCGGCACAAGCAGTTCATCACCCAAACCTCAGACTCAAACCAGCAATAGCAATAGCAATAGCAACAACAATAACAGCTCGAGCTCAAATGGGGGAGGAGAAATTGATTTGCTTAGCTTTTAGAGAAATGAAGGTTGAGAGGTTGCTTGTGTGAGTGAGTTGTTGTGTTTGTTCTTTTTTCTTGTTATCACAGATGTTTCTTCTTTAAGTAAATTTTTTTTTTATTAAAATAGATTCTGGTGCGTTTTTTGTTGAAACTGTATGAACTCTTGGTGAATGGAATAGCAGCAATGGTCGATGTAGACGATTCGTTATGGACGGTTCCTTGGATTGAGCCGATGCCGTGGGGACCCTCGCTCCCGTACTCTCCATTGAGCCAGTCTCGCGCTGAAAAAAAAAATGTAAAATAATAGATTCAAGAATAATCGGAATTTATCCACCCCAGATCCCCCCCCCCCCCCCCCCCCATTCACACATTCCATTGGCGAAAGAAATCCCTCAAGTCAGCCAGTAGCCTACACAATGTTCAGATCCGCATTACCAAAAGCATCAGTTCCGTCCGCACGACTCTTCTCCACCTCGCCACGGTCCTGGGGAACCAAGGTGTTTTTCGAAACTTCCATCAACAAGGAGATCCAGCCAAGAATCACCTTTGAGTTGTACGATGAGGTAGTTCCTAAAACAGCAGCCAATTTCAAAGCATTGGCCACGGGTGAAAAGGGTTTTGGGTACAAGGGCTCGATCTTCCATAGAATCATCCCTCAGTTCATGTTGCAAGGCGGTGATTTCGAGACTGGGAAGGGGTACGGTGGATACTCCATTTACGGGTCCAAGTTTGCCGATGAGAACTTCTCCAAGAAGCACACGAGACCTGGTTTGTTGTCGATGGCTAATGCTGGTCCAAACACCAACGGCTCGCAGTTTTTCATTACGACTGTTCCTTGTCCTTGGTTGGATGGCGCTCATGTTGTCTTTGGTGAGGTTGTCGATGGCTACGATGTCGTGAAGAAGATTGAGTCGCTTGGTTCCGAAAGTGGTCGCCCTTCTGCTACTATTGTCATTGAGGACTCGGGGGTTGTTGAATAAATAAGTAAGCACAAGTAGAGAAGAAGAAAAAGAAGATGGAGGAGCAGAACAGGGTTCAAAAGATGTTGAAATATATTGTTCTTTGGTTTTTTTGTTTTTTTGCTTTTTTTTTTGGATTACTTCACCTCTTTTCTACTTCCACGTACACACTTAGTATCTTTATATATATATGTGAATGCTGAATACCTCCAACGATACCTAATATTTAAATATTGGGTCCTCATTCACTTTGACCAAATCCAACGATTTTTTCTTCTTCAATTGAGCCAACTTGTCATAATCTCCGGCCAAAATTCTAGCCACAACCAAATCGTCTCTATCCCTGATTTCCCGTTCTGACTTGTTCTCATTGCTCAAGAATTCCTTAGCTTTGGCAGTATCACCATGGAAGTACTCTTCCATGGCTCTCAATCTCAATTCCTTCTCGGCCCACTCGGGACCTTCAACTTCTCTAGCCTTCATTTGCGCTTGGTACTTCACATAAAGAATATAGGCAAAGACGGGCAACACAATGTAGAAATAAGGGATTTCCCAGCCTTCTGCCTTGGGAGTCTCTCTCACAATCTTCCATTTCAAAGTGCCGGTTTGTTCATCCTTGTAAGGGATCTTGTCGATAATGACACCCGCGTCCTTAGTGACAAATTGGAAATGGTTCAAGTCCTGAGAATTGTCTTCAAATAGCTTCAATTGGTCCTTTGGTACTCCAGGTAAGATGTAGTTCCACTCTGAGTAATTTCTTTTATAGTACATGTTTTGCAAATCCGCTATGGTTTTAAACTCCTCGTCCGAGGGTACACGGGGAGTGCCATCTGGATTTGAGTAGATTCGAGTCACGGAGGGCAACGAGTCTAGTTTCTGGCGTATTTGCTGCTCCAAGCTGAAATTGAACTTGCCTGGTTTGTACTTGAGAAAGCTCGCAAATGGTGCCTTGAATGTGAATTTCATGACTTGCTGATGATAGATCGTGGAAACAAAAAAATGAAAAAATTAAAAAAAAAAATTCAAGCACTCTATAGACAACCTTTGAGCAAAGTGAGTTAACCGAGGCTGGGAAGTACTTGAGGAGATATGAATGGCTTGAAAAGGATGTTTCTTTCAGTCTTTCTCTCTGTCCTTCTATGGTTGGTGGAGAGGCTCGTTAAATGGAGATTATTTTCAGCTAAATTTTATTGGCTCGCAAACACTACCACCCCATTTCTTGAAATATTGAAGAGCCATCGACAATGCACGATGCTACGTAGATAAGGACCTATTACGCCCCGTAATACTTGCTTGCAAAGGTTTCTTGTTTTCATTTCTACAAGGCCACGTTAGACTAGCTGTTGAGCTTCGTGCTGCCGAAGTTTGCAAAACCCATCATTTGACTCATTGCGCCACCACCATCGCCATCTCCATCTCTTGCTGCCACTTGTTTATGTGCATCTCGCTTCTGTTTCTTGCGCTGGTTTCGCAAGTGCCTCTTCTCGGCATTGCTCAGCATCCGCTTTTCTTCAAACTCTTTTCGTCGCTTGACCCGTTCGCCAAACGATACGCCTTCCGCCTCTTTTGCTTCGACTTTGGCTGCAACGCTCCGTGATATGAGCTTCTCCATGGTCGCTACCACCTCGGCCAAGCTAGCACGCCGGATGCCACTCTCCAACATCTGTGCCGCTTTTGCATCTTCCTCTTCCCCTTCCGCCGGCTTCTTTTGGTTCTGCAGCATGACTTTATTCACATGCTGCGGCGAGTTGAAGTGGTCAATCAAGGCCAAGTCGTCGCGGAACGACAAGTCGCAAACGGGGCAAAAGAATCCAAATCGCTTCTTTGCTCCATGCATGGCCGAGCCAGCTTTGTCTGGATTGATAAGGCTGTACTGCTGAACTGCATCTAGGGACGCCTTGAGAAGTTCAGCTCTGTGGTCTATGTATGCCTGTGATGTGTCATTTTTCAAAGTATGTTTGGAAACTCTGTCGTCATCATCAGCTCGCCGTTTCCTCTTTCTGTCCTTGGCTTCTTGTGCGTATGCTTCAACGTTCCATTTTTTGCGACCATATTGGTCGACTGAGACCTTGTCTTGACTCGACATTGGGAGTGGGGGAGCCGGTCGTTTCCGGGTTAGATTGTTAGCTGGAGTGATGCTTGTCAAGTGGTGTTTGTAAGTAACGAGAATTGCGCGTATCGTGAGTAATCTCCAACTTGCGCGCGTTTCAGTTTACGCTCTTCTCAAGGGCTGCCAGCTATAGCATGAAGCATTATAAAACTTGAGGATGACTTTAGACATCTCCAAAATGATCAGCAAGCCAGCTCAGAAAGTTGAAGCTGGTGACAAGAAAACGAAACTTTCCACCACTGCGTCGCTGCCGAAGGCAATTGAAAAGAAGCTAAATAAAGATGTACAGGTCCAACGATTTGAAGATTTATGGAAAACCACAGGCACCCACTTGTTGCTGAACGTACCCAGCAACGACGACAAGAACAGCATAGTTCCAGGCTCCAAAGTGAAAATTGCCGCTTTTGACATGGACGACACCATAATCACCACAAAGTCAGGACGGAAGTTCGGCACTGGTCCATTTGATTGGAAATGGTGCGGGACAGGCAACGTAGTGCCGGAAACATTGGCCAACTACTACAAGCAGGGCTATGTGATTGCCGTTTTCACCAACCAGGGCTCGCTAATAACCACCCCCGGAAGCAAGTCGCTCTCGAATATCAAGACGAAAGTCGGCGGGTGGAGGAAAAACTTGTTGGACGAGTTTGGCGTTGACAAGATATATGTATTTGCATCGCCGCGCAAGCCAGCAAAGGGGCCCTCCTCGAGTGAAGAACAGCATACTTTTACGAGGAAACCCGAGATTGGCATGTGGAAGGCGTTGGAGGATACGCTTTCCCAGCGGGGCGCCACTATAGACTATGACAATAGTTTCTTTGTTGGCGATGCGGCTGGGCGCAAAGGTGATCATCTGGATGTGGATTTGGGCTTTGCCAAGAATGCCGGTGTCAAGTATTTCACACCGGAGGAAGCTTTTCTGTCAAAGTGAGCCTCCGCTGTGAGGAAAACAACAAACCTCTCAAAGATGAAGGAGGAGGCTAAATGCTGAATCCACTTTTATCCAAGTCAAAAAAAAAAAAGACTCAAGAACTTTCTACATACACTTCTTAGAGTTGTTGGAAAATACCTTTTCATTTAGACGTTTGTTTGTTTGTTTTCTCAATATTTACATGAACTAAAAGGAACAAAATGATCAAGGGCTCAGCGTTGACAACTATAGATCTCCAAGCATAATTTCCTCAAACTTTTGATCCATGATATCAAACTTGGACACCAAAGTCTGCGACTTGCCCACAGAGTCAAAGTACCCCTCGACATTCTTTATGCTTCTCACCTGTTCATCATTCTTATGCTTGGGCAACTCGTTCAAAATATCAAAGTGCATAATGAGACACTTTGAAACGTCAGCGACATCGTTTTCAAATTTGATAGCTTCGCTAGTGGTCTGCGGGTAGTTTATAATGATGTAATTAGTGTCGAAAGTTCCTTCTCTGGTGTTCATCAAAAGCCTGATGTGTTCCTTAATGATGGCAGTGACCAACCCTGGAGGATACGGCTTGCGAGCCGCGTCCAAGTCATGCAACAATGCCGAATACCTCGCGCCATCATCTTCCTTCTCCTGCGCAATCAACTTGACGGGGTCAATCACCTTGGTCTGCCTATCGGGATCGATTTGGCTCACCGACTCGGCAACTTTGCTCAACTGCTCATCGTTGTAAATGTACGGAATGACAAAAAAGCGGTACTTGGAAGCCTTATCCGGTCCAATCAACTTGTGCCGTCTTTTGATTCCCGTGCTTTCTTCGTACTCCTTGAACTCGCGCTCCGTCATGTACTGCTTGGGCTTTTTCTTGTCGACTTGGCCCAGCACGAACCAGATTGCCACCCATGAGATCGCGACCATGTACAAGATGTACTTGACGCGTGGTTCCTTTTTGGCTTTTTGCAAGTCGCGGTGCACAATTACATAATTTCTTCGTGGGATGTTATTCAACGAGGGTCTCATTACCGTGGGCCAGTGAGTGTGTGCCATGTTGCGGGCACAGGCCCGGTGACCTAACTGTTGAAGTCTGAGCATTAGAAAGCTGAAGCTTGGAAGCTAATAAGAAAACAGACCAAGCTGATGGATGTGGTTATCGAGTGTATGGTGATGGGAAAATGGAGCGACACCTGCTACTCAGACGAGGAGCGAGGGATCAAACCAAAAAAAAAAAAGTTGAATTTTTTTTCACAACCAAGATACAAGCCAAAAGAGATTGCCCAGCTGACTTCAACCAGCGATACGAACCCCCCCCCCTCCCCTTTATCCTTATATATCGACAAAGAGAGATGAAGCAAGCGTCGTTAGTCACATTATCGCACCTCCTCGCGCACATGAAGAACTGCATCAACATCACACTAGCCAAAACCTCGGTGCCCTACAACAGGACCAACTTGCAAGCACTTCTACAACTATACAACCAAGGGTTCGTCTCGGGGATACAACGAGGCTCAACCTCGGGTCCCGACTTGGTGCCCACGGAAGCTACGCCCGAGAACATCAGCACAAGGAGGTTATGGGTCGATATCAAGTATAGAAATAACGCATCTGTGATATCGGGATTGCTGATGGTTTCCAAGCCGAGTAAAAAAGTCGAGTTGTCGGTTGATGATATCAGGTTGTTGGCTGCTGGCTTGAGAGTGAGAAGAGTTGACCCTATACAGCCTGCTGAGTGTCTTTTCATTGAGAATAATGGCGAGTTGTTTGAAGTTGCCGAGGCTGCGAAAAGAGGTTTGTCTGGTAGAGCCTTGTTTCGTGTCAAGTAAGAGCATCACCCCCCCCAAAGAAATTGAACCATGTACATATGTTTAAACTACTAGACGTTGAATTAAAAGAAGAAAAAAAAATTGATCCGTTGGTAAAAGCTATTCCGATTTTTTTTTTAAAAAAAAACTCTAGAGGACAATCTGGGCTTCTGGTTGGCTCCATTCTCTCATATCCACTTGCCATCCTTTCCAAACCATGAGCTTCTCCCTGAAATCCTCAGTGGAGTTAAATTTACTCAAGTTTTGCTGCGAAATGGAGGCATAGGTGTTTGTCGTGAATACTTGAGCCGCGGGCTTTGGTATCGTGGAGACGGCAGGTGCGGCAGTCAGCAACGCAGCCGCAGGCAAAGATGCAGAAGCAGAAGCAGATGCCTGGTGGGTCTGCGATGCTTTCAATTGCTCGTTTTCATGTTCCAAGTCGCTGATTTTGTCATTGAGCTCCATCTTGGATAGTTTCAACTCCTTGATTTCGTCTTTTAACGTCTGAATAGTGTGTTTTTGCTCATCAATGAGTTTCTGCAATTCGCTTTCATTGGCTTTTTCATCTTTGGGAATCTCATTTACGGCGGCATTGATCACTTCTTCTCTGATCTCCTCGGCTTTCTTGACTTGTGGGTCTACTTCTTGATCTGGGCTAGCTGCTTGATCATCCTTACATTTCTCGGTCGACACCAGATTTGCTTTTGTCTCGTTTCCCCCAGTTGCTACTACTGCTTCTCCTTCTTGTTCTCGCTCTTCTTCATTATCGCCTATTCCACTTGTTTCGGCTTCGTCGTCGTTGGCAGCTTCTGCATCAGGCTCGCCCAGTGGTGGTGTTTCACCTTCGGGTTTGGCCTTTTTCTTATCCTTCTTCTTTTTCTTTTTCAAATCCTCGAATTTCTTGCGTGCTGCTTCGAGTCTTTGTTCTTTGGACAATTCCTCATTGTCTGGCGTCAGTGTTGACTTCGCGGCCTCTGAGTCGGTCATTTGGCGATTGGTGTGGATTGGTGTTTGTTGATGTTGTAAAAATCAGCTAGCCTTCAAGACATATTTTTTTTTGTTTGCGCACTGATACTACCAATGCACACGTCGGGTTCAGATCAGTTCAGTTCAAAGTGGAAATGAATGGTGAATACTTATGAAGTTCATGCACCTCGATTCAGAGAGTTCGGACCGACTTGCAGGACTTCTATCCGTGGTGGCAACCGTTGAGAGAATATCTATGACAACGGTTCGTAAGATTCAAATAGAACGGACCTGCGACCTCATTTGAACAGTAACTACCCTCACGCATAATTGGAGGAGACGAGCACAGGACCAGAGTCGAAAGGAATATCACCTCGACGGTTCATTTTCTCTGTGCTTAGATGATGCCATGGAGTCGCCCGAGAACAGATACTCTATCCATCTTTACAAATATTGCGTTGGCACAAACGCAGTCTGATCCTAGCGAAAAGACGGGTGTTTTGCAGACTAGTAGGCGCTGGATACAACATCAACGCGGCATTCAAGGTGGACTCACGGCGCTCTTGGGGATAGGGGATGTCAAATTAGCTAGTGTTCTCTACAGAGGTTGGAAAGTTTCATCGCAATGTCTCTCCAGTAATTAAAGGATTGTGGGATCCGATTTTCGTCTTCATTGCAGCAAGAGCGGAGAGTCACGTGAGTTGCAAACGAGGGGGCTCTATAAAACTTGAAAAATGCCATTGGTTCAAAGCTGGAAAAACGGACAATTGACTCTTGAACCAAAAAACCTCTGACCCTTGATGAGTGTTTCTCAATCGTAATATCGCCCCACTGTCGACCAAGTCAAATCAAAAAGACGAGAACAAAGTTCACCGCAGTAGCCTCACATGCCCGCAAATAAACGACCAAAAAAGCGCAAATTTTCTTTGATGTTGTGGCGTATTTTATTCCGAGCTGCTGCTCACCGAGTAGGGGACTCGCTAATGCTTTCTTTTTTTTTAATTCTACTTGCAGCGAGGGTTCAATAGCACCCACAGCGATGAGAATGGGGGGGAGAGGGGGTTTAGCATCCATGACGCTTACGTTTGCCGCGTAGTTCGGGCAGATGGACATGAACAATAGACGCCGAGAGCGGAATAATTTTTGATTTTTATTGCGTTGTTTTTTTTTATGGGGGTGGGAGAGATAACGATCGGAAAGTAGATCCCATCAGATGGGATAAAACAGAAGAGGAAAAAAAGAACAGCCTTCTGTCCGCACACTCGGGCTATAAAAAAATGCTGAAAAATGGTGAAATTATGCTATCCAGACTTTACCAGAGACTAACACAACTTCAGTCATAGAGAGGATGAGCTCTGTATCGTCGACAAACACCGTACTTACATTACCATCAAGAAGGCAGCACTCGAGCGAAATTGCACCGGCTGCGAAAACAAACCTCAATTCGATTCCACTTCAAAATCTAGATGGAAAAAAAGGAAGAGGAGGAGGAGGAGGAGGAGGAAATGGTTTTGGTGGTGGTGATGATGAGATAAACATTGCTGTATCGCAGTATGAACCGGGGCCAGAACATGAATATGGAGATGGTTTGGGGCCAGGTTCGGCCCGAGATCAGCCTGGCCAGTATATTCGTCGTCGGCGTACGAGCGGCGCATCCTCCAGACATGCATTTGAACCGACCTCAGCCATGTACAACAGTGAAAACAACCCCGAGAATTTCCCCGATGGCGGCAAAGAGGCAAACCTAGTCTTGCTAGGCTCATTTTTGGGTCTTATTGCCGATTTCGGCATCCCCAACACTTTAGGAGCCATTGAATCTTACGTTTCATCTAACCAGCTTCGAGACATTGCCAAAGCTGATGTCGGTTGGGTGTTTTCGCTTTATTTATGCATCATGTACTTGGGAGGGTTGTTGTTTGGTGAGTTGTTTGACAAGTTTGGCGCGAAAAAACCGTTGATGGTGGGCACGTTGTTGATGTGCACGGGGTTGATTTTGACTGGTGAAAGTACCGAGTTGTATCATTTCATTCTCAGTTTTTCGGTCTTGACTGCCTTGGGTACTTCAATCGCGATGTCTCCCTTGATTGGGTGTTTGAGCCATTGGTATTTGAGGAAACGCGCGTTGGCTTGTTCCGTGGCCACCATTGGCGGGTTGGTTGGAGCTTCTTGCTTTGCCATCATGTTGCAGCGGTTGTATGAAACGATTGGATACAAGAATGCCTTGAGGGTGTTGAGCTGTATTTGCTTTGCGTGTATGGCGTGTCTGATTGTGTTGGTGAAAGAGCGCAAACAAACAAAAGAAGCAACTTCAGGAACGGAGTCAGGGTCAGGGTCACTGGCAGAGGCCAGTGATAAACAGCACAAAGAAACTAGGTTAGCAAAGCTATTGAAATTTCTCAAGGGAGCTCTCGATGTCAAAATCTGGACTGAAAAAAAATTCATTTGCCTAACATTGGCGGTTTTCTTAGCAGAGGTGGTGTCCATGACTACGTTGACGTATCTTGGTTCGTATGCGTTGGCCTTTGGTGTCGACCAAACGTCGTCCTATTTGTTGTTGACCATAATCAACCTCTGTGGCATCCCATCGCGGTTGATGTCGGGGGTCGTGGCTGACAAATACGGCAGATTCAATGTCATGATTGGCACCTCTATTTTGACAACCATTTTTGTGTTTGCATTATGGTATCCAGCCAAACACGTGACCTTGTTGTACCTGTTTGGAGTCTTGTTTGGCATTTCAACCTCGGCTGTTCTAGCGTTGATCCCCGCCTGTGCTGGCCAAATCTGCTCGCTGGAATCGTTTGGCAAGATTTACGGGAATGTCTATTTTTTCCTTGGGTGGTTGACCTTGTTGGGAATGTATTTTGCCTCCTTGGTGATTGGCGATGGGTCCAGGAGAAGCTACAGCAATTTTGTCTTGTTTGAAGGGGCGCTAAGTGTAGCTTCTGTCATTATGTGGTTATTGGCCAGATCCAGTGCCGTAGGCTGGAAGTGGTCAAAATTTTAAACTAGACAGTTTTTTTTTTCTTTTTAATTGAGCCTTGATATAGTGCGGCTAAAAGAAAGGAAAGGCGACTTGTTGGTTCTAGAGGTAAAAACGGAGTTGTAGATGCAAGTTGCACTGCAATGGTTATGGCCAATAGTAACTAAATTAACGATCTCACGACCATTACGGTTGGTAGTCAATTGAGGTGCTAACTCGTGCACGTGACTCTCGATTTTGAAACCAAAAGCCGCGCTGCGGAAATACTAAACTGTAAACTGTAAACTAATTTTGGTGGCAGCAAGTCACGGTCCAAACTTGCTTGCAATTTAGGGAGTGGCACCCTGGTGGTTATGACACATTAAAAGTCGCAATAAATTAGACACTGGCGCTCGTTGTCCCATTTGTTCTACGCTATGAAATGGTTGTATAAAGAGAAACTGCAGTAGAACCAAACTTACTGCTGCAACTACTACTAGAATCGTCGTAATATCGTCCGTCTATGCCGAAGCTCTTTTTTTTTTCTTTTTGCTGCCCTGCTCGCCATTCCAAACAAGGGGATCGTCGTTGGAGAAATGCAATAGAGCCCCGGGAGGCAGCACCGTTAATGGCCAACTCCAAAAGGAGCTCTCTGCCATGTGTGGGTTTAAATCGTTTACGTGCGGCTTTCCTCGGTCCTGCACACAAGCAGCAACTGAAAAAATTGCGTTTTAGATGAAATGCCCTTTCTTTTTACAACCTGCTCTAATAGCCATTTAGTAGTGGGCAGAACCACCAGGGTTGGAATGCCCTCCTCTCGCCCAACCAACCACCACCAACAGTAGACATATACAGCACGGCAACAACTGGCACCGTAACCACTACAATAAGCCCCCCCCCCTTTGTCAACCCTCCCTTACACATACTCCCCTAGCCCATCCCCCTACGCACATTACCACCACCATCATCGCTCGCCTGGACTGAAAAAAAGGGGAAAAAAACGGCTGCTGCGTTACGCATTCCCTCCCCCCTCCAGTCCAACTGTGTCCTGCTCCATTTTAGTCCGGGAAAGAATCTTGTCTTTTTACCTTTTTTTTTAATAAACTCCAGGCTTGCACTGCATTATAAATACAGGCAGGACGGGACCACCTCTTATTTCGTTAGGCACATTTTCCTTTTTTTTTGAACAACGACATAGGACTCAATCTGTCAAAAGGATCAGGGTCAAATTTGGATTTTTTTTTCTTGGATTTAGGCTGTTGTTGCTGCAAACTATATTTCAAGTAAGGAGAAGAATATATACAAGCTCGACCGGAGAGACACGGCTAGAGGAAGACGGCGACGACGACTATGAGTTTGCTGAGCAACAGTATGGCTCAGCTATTTGAGTACTTGAACAAGAGAGACGAGTGTCCCACGACAAACGAATACGACGGCGCCAATTTTGGAGCTAGAGTCTCGTCCATCTTTGTCATTTTGGCAACCTCCGCCATTGGCACGATCTTCCCCTTGCTCAGCTCAAGGTACTCCTTTATCCGATTACCGTGGTGGTGCTTTTTCGGCGCCAAGTACTTTGGTAGCGGGGTCATTGTCGCTACGGCGTTTATCCACTTGTTGGAGCCCGCGTCCGACGCCTTGACCGATGACTGTTTGACGGGGCCCATCACCGAGTACCCGTGGGCGTTTGGAATATGCTTAATGACCTTGTTTTTGTTGTTCTTTTGCGAATTGTTGGCCTACCAGGCCATAGACCGCAAGATCGAAGCCATGGGCCTGGGCCAGGACCAAGACCACGAAGCGGCCGCTGGTGGTGGAGGCCACACCCACTCTCATTTTGGTGATGAAGCATTATACGTGAAAAAGGCCGTTGGTGCAGACAAAAAGGAAATTGCACGCGAAACGGACGAAGAAGAAGAAGAGCACGAACATGAAAAAAGAATCGAGTCGGCTGAATCCCACTCCAACAATATCGCAAACCCGTATCCAAAGCATTTCCAGCATGGCCATGAACATCAAGATCATGAGCTTATAGGAACACCCGTCAATGACCAAAGCAAGGAACAGTATTACGGCCAATTGCTCAATGTGTTTGTCTTGGAGTTTGGGGTCATTTTCCACTCGGTCTTCATCGGGTTGGCGTTGGCAGTTGCGGGTGACGAGTTCAAATCGCTCTACATTGTGTTGGTGTTTCACCAAATGTTTGAAGGTTTGGGTCTAGGCACAAGAATCGCCACTACCGACTGGACTGGCAGAACCTATACCCCTTGGCTATTAGCCGTCGCCTACACTTTGACCACCCCCATAGCCATTGCCATTGGTCTTGGCGTTAGACACTCCTACCCACCTGGATCAAGAAGAGCTTTGATTACCAACGGGGTCTTTGACTCCATCTCGGCCGGAATCTTGGTCTACACGGGTATTGTGGAGTTGATGGCTCATGAGTTCTTGTACAGCGGTGAATTCAAGGGAAGACTGGGATTTAAGAAGATGTTGATTGCTTATTTCATCATGTGTTGGGGTGCTGGATTAATGGCATTATTGGGTAAATGGGCATAAAAAAAAAAAAAAAAAACCAGGACCAATCTTTTAACAACCATGTTTTGCCATATTATTAATTTCAACTTACATGTGCTTGTTTTCAAAAGGGAACCGTGATTTATAGATTTTTGTATTTTAAAGAGTTTCGAGTCTAATTTACTATTTTGGCGAGTTAATCACAATGTATACCGACATTGAGCGTGGTGGAGCTGGTGGTGGTGTTTTTTCTTTTGTCAAACTCGGCTCAAAAACCGAAATCAACGTCTCTAGTGTGTTTCCCGTGTCTGCTGTCAGTCAAGAGCCGTTTGTAACCACCTTGATTGATTGTTTGGTCTGTAATTCGGGGTTACATCTTCACATTCCGTACGGAGCTCCTACGCACGCGCAACGAAAGAGGAATGAAAAAAGAACAGACCACTATTTTGTAAATGAAACTTGCGCCAAATATATTCCCACACATCCAACTTCAAAACATCTCAACCCCCACCCCCTTTTCAATCGTCTACAGAATCCCGCTTTTGCTCCTCCCTGCCACATGATATCCCGCGTTTTCAAATTCAATTCACTCAAACTCATCAACGCCACCGCCGCAGCCGCCACCACCGCTCCGATCCAATCATCTCGATTCTACACGCCCAAATTCGGAGAACCATACCAGGGCCCACCAAAACTCCCCAAGGAAGAGCAAGAAGAGTTTGAAAGATTGCAGAAAATAGCCCAGTCGCAAATCGCAATTGAAGAATACAACGACCAACTCTTAGCTGAAGAACAACAAGAAAAACAACAACAAGAGCAGAGCCAGGGTGGAGCTGATGCCGACCAGAGGGCACCTGTGGTATCGCAGAATCTGGATATCGGCTCATTTGCATATTTGAGAACGATACCTGAGTTCGAAGGCGATGTCAATCCTCAAACCGGCGAACGCGGGGGGCCCAAACAGGACCCGTTGAAACGGAGCGATGAATGGACTTTTAATGGACGGACTATTGATTTCTAGTAACTTGCTTGTACCCTTTTTTCAGGAAACATAATCAAGATCAACTTACTGTGTTTTTTGTGCTTGTATGCGTAGTGGAAGATCTCTGGCTTTTTTTTTTGAGGGGGTTGATCTCATCACTGGTATGGATGTCTCCTGCACACGACTACTGCAAAATCATGAGGTTTGAATTGGCGTTGATGAGCTTACTATGAATAGACTTATACATGTACAGATAGATAGATAGATTTCAACGAGATGGATTTCGATCCGTTATCCTTGTTTACGCCGTCACCGAGTGTTGAGCCGGAAATTGAAACCCACTACTATGACCAAAATCGAGAACCTCAAACTCAACTTGCTGAAAATGACAAACAGGAACGTACGAATGAAAACGAATTAGACGGTGATGATGATGGCCATTTGCAGCCGCTCCATATTCTAGATCTACCGATGCTCCGGCTCAATCCGCCCCACGAGGTGCTCACCACGATATTGAAACTCCTATCACCAGACCAAGTCCTAAACTTCGAGCCCACCTCAAATCAAGCCACAGAAACCAGAAACTTCATCAAAGAAGAAGAGATATTCCAATCGAAAAACATCACCTCGTCCGAACTCACTCCAGCCCTCACATGGCTCAACATCCATTGCCCCCGCTTATCCACATCAAAGTCATTGTCGCAGATCCCGCAACTCGCATCACCACTCAAATTGAACTTTTCCAACGAGTTCAACGCATACCTAACCCGCATCATCTCCAACGACTTATCATGGATCCCCAACATGCACAAGCGAGATGAAGTTCACACGTTATCAAGCTTGCGAATCAGTGAAAACTGCGGGCGCATGGCGCAGCCGGAAATAATCCGCAAGATCCAAATACCACGATTCAACCACGTGATCCATTTGAAGGAGCCCAGCTTGACGAATGATAATTTGGGGTTGAAGACGTGGGGCAGCGCGCTTATGCTCAGCGCGCGCCTAGTTCGCCAACCCCATATACTTCAAGGAAGTGTGCTTGAGTTGGGGTCGGGGACTGGTTTAGTTGGGATATGCTGCGGTTTGATGGGGTATGAAACTACGTTATCGGACCTAGATGCCATTGTGCCAAATTTGGAATGCAATGTGCGTGATAATGGCTTGACGGGGCGCAATGCACGATGTGTCGAGTTGGATTGGAGTCGACCTGAGAGTTCGGTGATATACGGGGAGAAATTTGAGACTTTGATCTTGAGTGATCCCATCTATTCTCGACTGCATCCGTATTGGGTTGTGCTGGTTATTGATTTGTATTTGGGTGATTCCGGGGTGGTGCTTATTGAGATTCCCTTGCGGCCCAGGTTTGAAATTGAGAGGCAGACGTTGTGGGACTTGATGCGGGACAAGTTTGTTGAGGTTGAATGTGAAGTTGAGGATGGGTTTGATGATTTCGGCGAAGCCAAGTTTTGCTTTAAGAAATACACTAGACTTTCAATGATGTAAATTCAACATATAATTTTAAAGTAGCATCATGTATATTTATAAATAAATCAGTTCTATTGTCTATATCGGTTTGCTTGAGTTGCCTTCAGTTTTGCTTTTTTTTATAAATAATCCTTCAACTTTTTCAATTTCTCAACGGCGTCTTCCAAAACTGAGTCGTCTTTACAAACAGCAAAACGGACGCATTTCTCCAACCCATTGCCAACTCTGTTTTGTTCAATCAAAAACTCAGTAGGCGGAATGCTCACAACGCCAATCTCCTTAATCAACCAATACGCCAACTTAAAATCCAACGTGCCTCTGCTCGAGATCGTCTCGGGGAACACGTAATCCTGCGGGATCTTAACTTTGGACAAATTCACCAACAAGAAATACCCGCCTTGAGCCACGGTGTACGGCAACTGCAAATCATCAAACACCTTGGTAAAAAGCTCGTATTTCTTGATATATTCCCGCTTGACATTTCCAAAATAGTCCAATTTGTCAACTTGGCCAAACGCCTGGGCTACGGCCTCTTGCAACGGTGCCGGCGTGGAAAAACAGATTCTCGTATGGGCAGCAGTCACGTACTTGATCAACGGCGCTGGTCCTTGAATGTACCCGATTCTCCAGCCCGTGGCAGCAAACGACTTACCAGCGGACCCCACCGTCAATGTCCTCTCGCGCAACTCAGGCAAGCTTTGCAACGTGGCAGGCCGAGGGAAATCGGGGGTATAGTACAAATTCTCATATACTTCATCGCTCACGAGAATCAAATTATGCTTAATCACCAACTCTCCAATGCGGTGCAACTCTTCCGTAGTGAAGACCTTGCCGATGGGGTTATGCGGAGTATTGATCACGATCATCTTGGTCCTCTCATTAATGCTCTTCTCCAACGTCTCCCAATCAATCTGCCAATCTTGCCCCGTGACATTCTCATTGTCCAATTTCGCAGGGTACTGGATCTCGACATATTTAACCTTGGCGCCCGTCATCTCGATATTGGGGATATACTGATCAAAGAACGGCTCAAAGACAACGACTTCATCGCCACGAGTCAAGAACCCGAAAAAAATCGAGAACATCCCTTCGTTGGCGCCCGTCGTGATTTGCACTTCGTCAACGCTGACCTCCCTCCCATAGCTCTTCGAGTAATGCGCCGCGACAGCACGAAGCAAATTCGGGTTCCCGCGCGCGGGAGCATACTGATTAAACTGCGGCGACTCTAACGCTTGATCAACGGCATCAAGTGCGAATTCAGGTGGCTTGTACGAAAAAAACCCTTGGCCCAAGTTGACTATCTTGCGGTTGGGGTGCTCGAGTTGTGCCGTTGCTGCCGTCTCGTTTATCAAGGTCCAGATGTCCTTTTGGCCTGGCTTGAGGTTGAAGTAAGGGTTATGCAACGATGCGGGGTCCAGTGATGTAGCCATGGTTTGCGTTCTAGTGACGAGTTTTATCAAGTTTGGAGATTGATGGGTGATGCGTCTAAGCATATATATTTGAAAAAAACCGTTGGAGCCGATGTGAATGGTCCAGCTTGTCGTTTATGTGAAAGTAGTTGCGGCAATGGTTTGAACATTGGGGAAAATTGATATTTGTAATTAGATAAGAAGTTGATGAAATTTTGCAAAAATTGTGGCGACCGCTAACCCGCTTATTTTTTTGGGGGTGGGTCACGTGAGAAGACGATGAGTTACTCGATTGGGGAACATTAGCGGAACATATGTTGGAAGGAAAGGAAAGAAAATAAAGGTTGGATCTCGAGCTACGAACGGGGAACCCTTGAGTTTCAGCTAGTTGGAGGGAATTCTTTTGCAACAGGAAGTTGAAGTTTTGAGAAAGCAAGGAGGGAGCTGAGGAGGCAGCTTAGGGGGGGAGTAGTTTTGTAAAGAATAGAGCTGCTTTTGCTTTTTTCCACCTGACACTATCGCGTGTGGTTCGTTGTCGATCCATCTAGCCGCTTATGTAACGGATGCAAAATTTATCAAACGTGGGGGCGGTTCGGTTCTGACTCATTTTGGCAATACCGGCGAAACCCACAGTCTCAAATAGCTCTTGCTCGAGGTAAATGATGTGAGAGTGAGAGAGAGACGGAGGTTAGAGCTCGCCTATTATAGCCGTGGAAAAGAGGCTCCCCCAATTTCTTCCTCCACCAAAACCCAGAGCCCCTTTGGCACAGTAAAAATAGAAATAATTTCTAATTATAGCCTTCAACGAATGCGCCTTTCCCTCCTGAACAAAGAAACGAACGGAAAGGAGCCGGGATACGCTCAAGCTCAACAGACGTATTTCTGTAAGATGTTCGCGATTGATGTAAGTTTACGAAACTTCGTACAAGTGAGAAATTCCACCTCGGCGATATGGATTGCGCTCCACAGCCCCGTTGTTTTAAAAATAAAATTGACTAAACGCAAATTTTGAAAGAATAGGGGTGGAAGAAGAAGAGGAAAAAGTGAGGGGGTTGGCATACGGTATTTCTTGACGTTATCGGGATCTGGACCTCGATCTTAAGCTCAAGCGCAATCGCTCGATACTCGAGATTCTGTGTTCCAAAGATATGCTCTCTATCGTGAAGCCATAGCCCGGTTTATTGACAGTACAGCTGACACAGCTGGCCCCACTGCTCCGTCACTCGTCAAATCAACTCCCAGGCTTTATAAATATCCTGCCTCTAGCGCTCGTGGTAAAGCCATGTACTCGTGAAATCTCTGAATTGGTATTTTTTTTTTTTTTAGATCGCCAAGATAGCTTGGAGTCAAGTCGCCGAAACATGTCCTCATCCAAGAAATCAGAAAATGGCAAACTGGAACCGAAAAAGAAAACCAGTTCGGTGGTTAGCGATTTAGAACCAGAAGTGTTCATCGATGAAACATCGGGAAACTCAAGCGTGTCGAAAGCAGTAGTGGAAAGGTTGAAACTCATGGCAGAAGTCGCCAACGAAAAATTCCTCACCTCATCAGAACCCAACAGAGACAACCTATTAGCCACCATCTCAATACCCAAAACGACAATCTCCCAAGGGTATCGCATGGGATCGAGACTCCCACGAATGAACAACGACGTAAATACCAGATTGAAGTTCCTCTCGTTGCAAGTATGTCCCACCTTCATGACCCCCAAGAGATACCTCAAGATGCAAACTGATGAAGGCTACATCAAGTTCAGCGAGTCGTTCGTGAGTGACGTGGCCGCGCTGGTTACGCGGTTCGTGCGCAACATCAACGACGTCGCTGCCGTATGGACCGAGACCAAGATGTTCGGCAACGAGATCTTGACGTTTATAATGCAAGAAAGCGTCAATTTCATCGTTGGTGCTCCCTTTGTGCGCGAGGCGTTGGAGAGCTTAGCGATGACTTTGTATGCTGAGGATAGGATCATCCTGCAGGTTAAGAAACTCGATGGCATAATTGACAAAAAGAGGTATAAGCTTTTCCGTAAGCATATCAGCACTACGTTGTTGGCCACGTACAACATCTTTATTGACCCTGGGGAGTGTTTTGCTAATGATGTGATTTCGAGGTTTATCACGTTGTGGGTCTATGCGTTGTTGGATATCAACGATTAAAGAGTTTTTTGATTTAGTTTTTTAACTTGCTGAAACGAAGGCAATAACCCGTAGTTTATTGCAAAGAGGATGCTGTATTATCGTTCAATTCGAGTAGATTAGTAAAGATTTCATGGTGTTTTTTTTTTTTATGGGGGGGGGGGGGGGGGGTTGGGGGGGTTTGTTTTTCGCAGCCAACGAGAATAAACGTGGGGCAAAAAATGATTACATTTGCAATGTCATTTCCAGAGTCTATAAATACAGCACACTTTAAAAATTAAATAAACATGTGAACTTGAATTTACCCAAGTAAGATCTTGGACTTGTCCAAGGCAAACTCAAATCCCTCCACCACCAGCCAATCTTGTCCCTGTCCCTGTCCCTGGCCCTGGCCCTGGCCCTGTCCCTGCTGCTGCTGTTGCTTGACAAGAACATCACAGGCGTACCCAGTAACCAACAATCCGGGAGGTCTCGACCCCAAACTTTCCACAGCTTGGCCCACTTTAGCCAACGTGGTCCTAATCACGCGCTGGTCAGGACAACTAGCACGTTCAATAATCGCCACGGGTAGATCCGGCACCCAGCCGCGCTGGTCCACCAACACGGGAATCAATTCAACAATACGATGCAAAGCCATGAGAAACACGGTGGTGCGTGACGGTTCAAACTGAGGCAAATTCGGCACTGCGCCCTTGCGGCCCGTGCCGGTACAGATCAACACTTGGTCGGCAACGTCTCTGTGCGTCATGGGAATCTGCGCTAGCACGGGAGCAGCTAACGCGGATGAGATACCAGGGATCACCGTGGGTTCAAAGCCGTGTTGTTGGAAAAATTTAAATTCTTCTCCTCCGCGGCCGAAAATGTATGGATCGCCTTGTTTTAATCGTATTACTGATTGACCTTGCTTCAAGGCTTCAAGGGCTAAGGAAAGGAGTTCTTCTTGAGCTTTTTCGGCGTTTCCGGGGAATTTGCGAGCTATGAATAATTTTGGTCCGTGGGTTTTGGGGATTAGATCGAGTACTTGCTGCGGCACGAGTTTGTCGGCGAGGATTAGATCGGCTTGGTTTATGGCTTGTAGTGCTCCTAAAGTGAGCAACGACACTGATCCTGGTCCGCTTCCCACCAACGCAATCTGGCCTTTCCTTTTGGTCAATGATGATGAAGAAACTGAAAATGGCGATTGCGATTGTTCCGATTGGTCTTCCTTATAGGCAACTTTCAAATCTTCAATTGACAAGTCTGCCAATTTCAGCAATGGATAATACTCGACTATCTGCGATAGCCATCTATTTCGTCTCAATTTCATCTCTTCCTGAGTTTGGTCAAACTCGTAAACTAGGTTATTGAGTTTATGATTTGTGACTGAATCGTCATCATGTTCACCCATTTCCATCTCGTCCAAACTTAATTGATCTTGAATTTGGATTTGACTTCTCAACTGGCCAACTTTATCGCATATCTTGTCGATGTTCGCGGGCAAGTGGCTAACGATTTCTCGCTTCAACCTGGAAGCTAATTTGCAACCCTTGCCGTTGGTGGTGACTCCCATTTGGAAATCCCCCAGCGTGTGAGTTGAAAGCAATGTGAATGTGCACAAGTCGGGACTATCTGTGGTATTGATAGGGGTACGCAACTTGCGGCATTGCTCATAAATTTGTTTTTTGATGGCTAGTTGAGATTGTCGGAGTGTCACGTATACTCGATCAACCACATGATCAACTTCGTGCCTGCCTAAACTAGTGAGATATTGGTGAATTTGTGTATTTGATATGGCTTCTTCTTCTTCGTCAGGGTGGTGGACGAGTTTGAGCTTGCCTTCCTCCACAAGAGATTGGATCGAGGGTGATAATTTTGTGCTTTGAGGTAGCACTAGTATGGGATATGCCTGAGCTTGGATGATGGAGGTGATTCGTAGATTGGTGACATTTGAGTATCCTATGAGTAGATGTACTTCATCTTTTGAGTTGAGCGACGCTAGCAAATGGGCCATGATGGGAGGCAGAGAGGTGTCCTTGGTCGTAGTTGCTATATCAGCGGGATCATACACTTGAAAGGACTGTATTTTTCATTATATAAATTTTTTGTTGCAAAAAGAATGTGTCATTTGACTGCTGGGATGGGATATCACATCTCGAGTGAAAAAGTGTGAGATTACGCAATTGCTGCAGCTGTTTCTGTGTATGGTATTCTCGAGAGCATTTTGTAATGTCACGTGACATGTGTCACATGACTCGTTTGCAGTGCGATTGCAACTTATTTCACGTTGTCGTTCAAGTTTGTCCCCAGCTCGATTCACTCCAGAGTTTCAGAGAGGTATCAATAGGCATAGACTAGGTGTAAAAGATTTTAAATTTTATTCCACTCTTGCAAGAAGTTACCCTGTTGAACATATATTTGCAAAGGCGCTCTTTGAACCTTGCAAAACAGTGTACAGCACGTGATGCGTTTGCTCGGTTGAGTAAAAAGAGACTTGCTTTAGACCCTTTTTGAAATCCAAAGATATTGTGCTCCTTGAACATCAAGAGGCACGCAATCTGTGATGATGATGATGATGGTTGCGAATTCGTTTTCACGCCTGTGGTTTTTCTTTAAAAAAATAGAATCGACAAACGTAAAAATTGGCGGGTATCTCATGAAGAATTGATTCAACAATTGCTCTTGTATGTCCATTTCCAATCAGGGCAAATAATTACCGGGATTTGGTTCAGACTCTCAAGGAAATAAACCCTGGAAAGAGTGGTGATAATTACTTGCGTAGGTGTATAAATCCGGGGTTGTAGATGCGGTCACGTGATTTGGGAATGAGGGTTCTCGCTGCAATTTTCTTTGAGATGGGCATCCCTTTTTGAATAAATCTGGTGAGAGTCGGACCATAAACACTCTAAGGTACAACAACCTCTAGATTCTATTTTTTTTTTTGGTTCATTCCAATCACCTCAACTAGTATAAAGATCAACCATTGATTTGATAAATAAAATGGCCAAGAGGACATTGGGAATGGGAAATGCCGCCAAGGCCAAGAAACAAAAGACTTTAGAATCAAAACAGGACTCCGTCGATTTAGAAGCGCCCTCGCAACCAACACCGCCAAAGGATTCGAATCAGTTAACGGTTGAGCTTCCCGAGGAAGTCGACGCGGATGACGAGATATCGCAGTTGAAAGGGCTATACAAGACATATATAGACTCGGAGCGCGATAGTGACTTGATCTTGAATGGAATCATCCATGAGTGCGACCGCCTTTTGCGTAATAGTCAAGCCGATTCAAAAGAACCACTAGCGGCTATTTTTTACAAGATATACGCTATTGCGTTGAGTGAATCGGCAAATTTCCATACTGACGCTCCTAAAAAAGTCAGCGAGTTTTTTGACGCGGCAATTGAACGAATTGAAGATGGATTGGAGAAATTTCCTCGCGATATCGACTTGTTATTTACCAAATCTAAGATCTTAGTTAATCGAATTGCATTGGAGAAAATCTCCCAGTTGACTTTAGAGAGTCGAATTGAAGATGAAGGGGTGAGTCAAGTTAAGCGTGACTTGGATGAGGCGCTTCAAATATATGAAGACGCGGAACTTCGAGCTCAAGAGTTGGGTGAGTTTGCAGCTTTTAATAGTGAGGAATATTGGGACATTTTGGAGGCTGTTGATGATTTGTTGGATATTGTTGATAATTTCGGTAAGGATGACGAGCAACGACTTGAAGATGATGATGACGACGACGAAGAAGAAGCTGAGGCGGAAGAGGCGGAAAAGGCAGTTGAAGAAGAATTGAATGTTGAGGATGCGGAAAAGGCCGCCGCTGAAGAAGAAGAAGGAGAGGACGAGGAAGATGAGGATGTCGAACTAGCTGAGTCTCATCCCTTGTACGCAATCAAAAACACAGATGAATACAATCAATGGTGGAGAGATCACACAACAAGATACCTTGCCAATTTGCTCAAAACTGCATCACCATCACCCTCACTACGTCGGCAATTGAATGCTCGCTTAGGACAATCTTTTCTTCAAGAAGCTGAAATCCCATCTAGTGTCTACACCACGCTCAAATTCGATGAAGATTACCAAGGTATTGAAGAACTCGAAGGTCTTAATGTTGATGAAGCCAAGGATATCGCTCAGGATTTGATATCGAAAGCCTTGCAGCATTTAAAAGAAGCCGAAGATAAAGATGAACCTGAAAGTTGGGTAGCTATAGCTGAGGCCATGATATCATTGGGCAATTTGCACGATGTAGATAGCAAAGAACAAGAGCTGTTGTATGAAGAAGCTGAGAAATTGTTGAATAAAGCAAACAATGCTACAAATGGGAAATATCAGGACGCTTTGGAGAACTTGATAGGGTAAAGCACTTAAAATCAAAAGAAGAAGAGGGCAAAAAAAAAAATTTCACATTAAAACGTAGGTTATATAGTAGTAAGTTATGTAAAATTTGATGTGAAGTACGCGCAAGTAAATAAAGCATGTTTGGTGGTAATGGTTTTGTTGGTGGTGGTGGTGATGGTGGTAGTGGGTTGGCGGAACTAAATATCATTTCATCTTGGTTGGTGGTGAGTATCGAAAAAATAGTAGTGATTTTAAACTCTGCTGGTCATGGTTCTTTCACTTTGCAATTTCAAAGCGTTAGATTCATGAGCACGGTCTTTACAAAACTGCAAGCCAACACACATGTGGTCCTCCAACAACCTATGCTTAGCACAGAACTTCCCCTGGCAGTGGGAACAATGGCCCACCATTCTTAGAGGTGCCGACACACAGCTTTTGAAGCTGCATCTGTTTTTCTTCTTGGGCTTCTTGATTGTGGTGGGGGTGGCAGTGCCAGAGGGGGAGGTCAAATCTGTCGATGAGCACTGGGGCGAGATTGGAGGCGTGTCGGTGCTATTGGACATCAAGATGACACTAAGTGGGTCCTTTTCGGGAGTCATGCCAAACGACAGCAACAGCTTTGAGTGCGGTTGTAACTTTTCGCCATTATAGATCAACTTGAAGTCCTTGGCTACGGGTTGCTGGGTCGTGCTGTTGACCTTGATGCTGGTTTTCAAGTCTTCAACGGTGGAGTTGTCTGGTATAGTAACGGTGAAGGAGGACTCTGTTGATAATCTGACAGTGACCTTCATCTTTTGGAAATATAAATGGGGTGTGGGGGGGGTGGGTTTTTTTTTTGTATAACTTCTGATTTAGCTGCTCGGAATGGTGGAAAGAGGAGGTCTTCTGCTTATTTTGAACCCGATCCTTGACGTGTACCTGTAGTTTCTGGAGAGTGAGTAGTTGCGGATGGGGCAGTTCAGTAGTGTCTATCCATCAAACTGCTTGAGTATATGTATATATATATATATATACAGATGAAAGATGAATCGAAAAACCTGACGTCTCTTGGCCACTGAAACAAAGCGAAGATAAGAGACAGAAATCACTCTTTGCAAAGAGAGAGAAAAAGTAGGCCGGAGTTGGTGGCAATTTATTACGTAACTACACCCAAGAGTCACACACACACTCTCTCTCTCGCCAACAAACAAACAACCCAGTGTGCCCTGGTTGCCGCTACTGCCCTCCGCCGGCGGCCCATAATCCAGTGCCCACTCATAGTGTGTGGCATCCGGGTAGTTGGGCGTATAACCACTACTGCCACTACTACCGTCATCACTAGAGCCGTCACCACTACTAGCCGGCTAAGCCATGAGAGTTTTGAGTTTAAAGTCAAGCAATGTCGTTTTCTTTCTCGCTTTAATGAGCCATTTTTGGCCTCCTTTCCACCTACCGACTTACTTAGCGGCTCACGTGACCCACGCAGTTACTGGCCCTGTTACGGTGGCGTGTGATATCCAAAGATTCTGCGTTTCTTTTTTTCTGTTCTCCTTTTGGATCTGCGGCTCTCGGCCATGTCGTGCAATTGTGGTGCAAGCGACAATAAAACGCGACATTAGAACAGCGCCTCTTATGCCGCTTGTCTGGTTAGCTTGTCTGGTTGACTTCTTCGTTGATACTATCAAGGTTCACACACACACTTTGCATCAAAATTCACAAAAAAGGGGAGGGGACAAGGAAGATAGCCATGAGTCTACAGTCGCCGTTGTTGTCGTACAAGAAACCACGCAAGGATCGCACGCCTTCACTACCATCCACGCCCAGAATGAGCACTGCCAACTCGCCTAGTGCCCTGGTATCGTCGTCAACCGCCAACTTGGTGGAAGGAGGAGAACAGTCGGGTAAATTGCTGCCAAAAGCTGCAGCAACTAGCAGCAAGCGGGTCTCAAGTCGACGAAAAGCTCTCCAGGAGTATTACCACTTGCAACAGCTGAAACAAAAAGAGGGGAAAGACGAAGGAAAAGCTCAAGAACAAGGAAATGAACACGGACACGAACATGGACAGACAAGTGAGAGTCATGGCGCAGCGGGCCTGACCCAGAGTGAGACCAAAGGTGAAGCAAACCACCTCCGCAATTCGTCATCACTTAAAAGTGAAGAGGATGTGGAAAAATTCATTGAATCGGCGTCAATGAATGAAATTCTACAACTACGCAATTCCTTACTGGCTAAATTAAATGCTTCTAATCAGCGTAGAAAGGAAATCATGTATGATAATTATCATGAATTGATCAAATTGAGCAAGACATTGGGCAAATTCAGTCAGTCGCAAATCTCCGTTCCAGTTGACCCTGCCGTGGAGGGTTTGAATGGGTTGAGGATTTTCAAACCTGATGCCGTCAAGCCATCCTCGACGGTTGACTTTAATTCATATTTGGATAAATGTATTGAGGAGTTGAAGCAATTCAACGAGTTGCTGGTTAAGAAGATGACTGGGGACTTTGACTCTGTTTTGGAACGAATCTCAAGTTGAAACAAGAAGCAAGAAACAAGAAACTAGAAACTAGAAACAAAACACAAACTTGATCTGGATAACTCACGGTCGACTTCTTTCTTTTCTTTGCATTTTCCGTTTCACATTTCTACAAACGATCCAGTGTGCTCAAATATATCTCACAATTTCAAATTCCAAAATATCTCTATAAAACATATCATTCCATAATTACCGTAAACAACAACCAATAAGTCAATAAACAAAAAAAAGAAAACCAACCTAACCAAAAAAGCAAAGAAAAAGTCGTAAATAATTCATTATCCAAACAAAAAATAAAAGCAAAAGTAACACCACATTCATCCTTGCATCGTGTCATACCATAACATCCAATTGAGGAACGACATATTCCTTCTTTTTCAACTCGCCATTCTTGAATCTAGCTTCAAGCGAGTGAGCCTCGGCGTCTCTCTTGGCATTAGCTTCAACCGACGATTTGGTCTGAGTGCCCGATAACAAGGCCCTCTTGGCCTTGAGGTCGGTGTTGGCTGGGACGATAGTAGCTTGAATCACAGCTGCAACGGTGAAAATTGCCAAAAATTTCATCTTGTATGGTTCTGGTTCTATTTTTCTAGTGTATTGTATCGAATTCGCACTATATCGAAATAAAAGCGCGAGATTGTGAGGTTTTTATATTTGCGGGTCAAAGTGTGCTATAGTAGCTATCGTGGTATTGCAGAAACGACTAGTTATGCTAGAGGGTATGCTGGAGGGTAAGCTGGTGGTAAGAAGCGTTGGCAAAGTGAATGTCTTAAATAAGGATTTCCCTGTCCCTATATTCAACCCTGAAACGCCAGGGGGGGGCGCTGTGGAACAAGAAGAGAGAGAAAGTGCGTGAAAACCGAGTCTAGCCCGCATCCCTTTGATGCAAGCGCTGCTAACGGCCACGCCGAGCAGAGAGGTACGCTCTATCTCTCTATCTCTCCCTTTAGGGAATTTTCCTGTTTTGCAGAGACAAAAGGAGCATGGCAATACATCTCAAGAGGGTATATCGTGAAAAGACGCGAATCGACTTATATCTCATGATGTCAGATTGTATATGTATATGCGAGCAATGTCAACTCTACTTTTCTTTCTTTTTATCTTCAGCCTCTTGTTTCGCTGAAATAGGCAATTTGACAAGTTACCCGAAAACGACCTGGTGCTCTTATCGAACTGCTGTTTTTGGCTGGTGGTGTGTTGGCAAGTTGCAAAACTAAGCCCATTTCGTGATACAGCTGAAGAAAGGCAACGCTGGTTCAAGCAAGGGCCCAGCAAGGGCCCCCCCTCCCCCCTTATGAAGAAAGAAGAAGGAGTAGGAGAAGAAAAAATAAAACAAAAAAAACATCGTCAAAGTTCATGCTATATAATGGTAAGTTATACTCGTCAAAGATTAAGAAAAAAAAAAAACAGAAAGATCGTCATGCTTCACCATGTACATTTTCATACTCCTCCTGCATTTCTTTCCTTCGTCTCATCTTGGGTCCGTCTTGGGAAGTAACCGGGCCAGATTTACCATCAACTTGTTCGACTTCACCACTAGCCTCCGTTTGTTTTCTCTGTTGTTCCTCCTCCTCTTCTTCTTCTTCTTTGGCCATTTCATCTTCACTCTTTGTCAAATTCACGTCATTGGCCTGTTCCAAATCTGCCGAGGCGAAAATCGGAATATCGGCTAGATTCTGTATATTGAAATCAAGCGAGCTTGCACTCGTGCTTCTCTGCAAATCAAGTAATCTTTGCTGTTGTGGAGACTTGGCAGCGGCAGCCATTTCCTTCTCATAAAAATCGTCTTCTTCACCTTCGTTATATTGACGGTAGAACTGGTCATAATCCTCAAATATCCCCGGTCCATAGTGATCACAAAACGAGTGCACGCGAGCTTTCAACTCGCGTCGCGTCTTTTTCAACTCCTCAATTTGAAGATGATCACTGCTGATACTAATCATTGAAATGAACAACGGCTTGAGCGACTTGTAATAATCTACTCCAATCTCGCCCATCCTCAAAGAAGCATAAGTCGTCAATACGGCCCACAAGTAGAAAACAACAAACATTATCCAAATGGGAGGCTGCCACGTGCCAAGAATTTGCGTCTTGACAATGACAACTACTCCAATCACAGACCAAAAAATGTATAGCATGGGAGCCAATCCCAAGGCAACGAGGATTTTCCAAGTGCTCAACACATCCTTGGCCTTAATCTTGACTGTTGACGCAGCCAATGCTTCGCGAGCCTTCTTTTTGGAGATCTTGGATGAGATGATAAAGATGGGACTAAACATAACAATCCCCGGAGTACTCAACCCCATAAATAGGCAAAACTTGAAAAACCGGCTAAGAAAAGTCACCACCGTGTGGAGTCGGTCCGAGGTCACCAACGATTCAACTTGATGATCACGAAGATCCAAGCTTCTCAATTTCTTGTTATATTCCAAAACCGCCTCCTTCAACTCCTTCACATCCGGCTTGTCCTTGTGATTCTCATAACCCTTGATGAGTCGTCTGTTCATCTCAATCACCATGGGTAAGGGGATGTTCTGCCTGTTGCCCGAGGTATAGAGCCGTCTAGCTGCTTGCAAAACCATCAAAGTCTCATAGTCATTGCAGGTCATAGTGACTTCTCTCAACCCAAAACTCACAATTCGAAGCAAATGGTCAACGGCGTCTCGACTGCCATCCTTGTATCGGTGAGCCATTTTTTCATCGACAACTATGGGCTTGCCAAACTCGATAACTACCCGCGATCTAAACTTGTGCGGGTGGAAATAATTCAACCCCACAGGTACAATCGCCACTGGAGTAACTGCTTCAGGCACAGGTTCGCCATTTGCTATTTCCTCGTCGCGCTCCTTCATCTGTTGAGCCACAGCTCCAAGAGCCATGATGGCCACACCGGGTTTCAAAGGCAACAAATCGGGACGATCGTGCGAGCCGCCTTCGGGGAAAATCCCCAACACTTTGCCGTCGTTTAAATGATCAAACACGTTTTGAAACACGACATGGTTATCGATATGAGGAGCGATTTTAAAACGTGTTCCGTGCTGCAACTTGTCTTGAATCCGTGCTTGGATTTCTTGCCTCGGTGAAGAAAATGGTTTCTTTAAGATAATTTTTTCATCGTTGACAATTTCTAAAATTTGACAATTACCCAATGAATTGGGCAATCCAATCAACCCCTTGGCTTCGCACTCCGATGTGAATTTAGTGCCTTTTCCTCTGATGACTCTTTCGTCTCCCAGTTCATCACCAAATATGATACCAGTACCTTTCTTCAACAAGTCCTGGGCTCTTCGAACAGGTATAGCACTGCACAATTTCGCACCATGACCAATAAAAAACCGATCATACGATTTCTGAGCTATCAAAAACGCAATTCTTCGATTCAGATGCTGCTTGACCTTGGTCATTACTACTAACCCATCGACAAACTGGTTATGATGCGGCGCAACGACAAATATCACGGGTCCACGTCGTGGGATATTGAAGCTTCCTCGAGTCTGGACATCACGGAAAAAGGTATGGATGATCAAATCGAAAAACCCAAGAATAAGATCATAGGCCAAGATGCGAAACACAAGAACAACGTAATATCGTATTGGCTTATCGTGATATTTCGATTTCCTATAATCGTGCTTTGTCGTCGTTGATGACTCGTCCGAGATGAATCTGCTGGAGGAGGTTGTGGGTGACAATCCCCGATTGTTGGTGTGGTTGCTCATGGCGCTCCTCTTGGTCTACTTGAGAGGAGGGTGGGTGGGCGGCGACGGCGAGTTAGATTTTATTGATCTGGTAATAGTGGCTTTTCCCAGAAATGCAAATGTATCTGGCTAGAATCTATGAATCAGTTGACTTGCTGTATTTTTTGCCAATCGAGCCAATTATCTCGAGACAATCACATTGTTGTCTTGACATATTTTTAACGTTGTGAGTTGAAATTGGTATGGTTAATTTTTTTATGAACTGGGTGGGGGGGGGGACAGCAACCTTTCCCCATAGAAGAAGAAGAATAATAAGAAGCATCACGTGACCCCCAAACCTGGATACTTTGTTGGGTGATTAAGGGGCTTTTCAAGGGGTTGGGGTATGGGGTAGTAGCGATGGCGAGAGGCTGGAAAAGGGTTCCCAGGGGTGTTACATCCTGAGAACTATTGTCTTTGTCCTTATCTTCAAGCTTATGTTCCTACTGATCACGCGAATACCACTTTCTTGTAGCACTTGGCTCTTTTTTTTTTTTTTTGTAGGTTTTCGATATCAGTAGCTAGCCTTTTTCACCTTGTTATCAAGAAGAAAAACGTCGACCTAGTACAGTTCTGTGGACTCGACAACATTTAAACTTCAGAATAGAGAGAAGTGAAAGATAATTGAGGATGTGTTACTTCCTGGAAGCAGAGGATGACCGCGACAGTGACCAACGAGTAAAACCACTGACCTTTGCTACTTCGGCGTCTTTCGCTTTCATCAACATATTCAGTAGCAAGAGCCGCGCGTAGACGAAAAGGTCCAAGAAAGTTCCAAGAAGTGCGGCTCTCACATTCCCCGTTAGAAAGTTTGATCATTGAACGTGAGTCCAAGATGTATATGTCTCTTTGTCTTTGTCTCTCTCTCTCTCCATCGCTGCATGAGAATGCCCTGCGTAAACAATCTCAGCTGAATCGTAACTTCAAACAGCGTGCTACTCTTATCTCGGATAAATTGCCTTACAAGTTGAGAACACGGAAACGAGAGCGGCGCGGATTTATCGACTAATTAGGAAAACGTTGACTTAAGTCCGACCGAAATTTGCAACAATTGTAATCAAAAATTTCGAAGCCACACCATTGCTTCCATCGAAAATGCCACGAAGATTACTAATTTTCAACCACCTCGAGCTTAAACTTAGCCATTGATGGATATATATATAAGGGTGCAATAGCCGCTCGTTAGGACCGTTCAAGTTTGAAGCTCATCACACACAAACAAAAAAAAAAATATAAGCAAGATGACCAAAGCCACAATTCAAGCTTCGCATTTATTCAAGCCAATCAAGATTGGTGACTTGACTTTAAAACACAGAATTGCACATTTGCCAACCACAAGAAACCGTGCAAATCCAGGTGACCACGTTCCAACCAGTTTGCAAAAGCAGTATTATACCGATAGAGCTAAAAGTGGTGCATTGTTGGTTACAGAAGCCACGATTGCAACTCCGAAATTGGGCTTTTATCCTAATGTTCCAGGAATCTACACCCAGGAACAAGCTTTGGGCTGGAAAAAAGTTGTCGACTCGGTCCATGAAGCCGGCGGTGCTATCGCTGTACAACTCTGGGGTCTTGGAAGAGTAGCAAGTCCCGCATTGCTCAAGCAACATGGAATCCCATTTGTTGGCGTTAGCGACATTTACGAAAATGAAAAATCCGAGCTGGAAGCTGAAGAAAATGACAACCAGCTCCGACCATTGACCATTAAAGAGATTGAAGAGCTCGTGACCGTTGATTACCCCAATGCCGTGAAATTGGCCCTTGATGTAGCAGGCTTTGATTTTGTCGAATTTCATTTCGCCAACGGGTACATTGCAAGTCAATTTATCAACCCCTTGATCAACAATCGTACCGATAAATATGGAGGCTCGATTGAAAACAGAGCTAGATTCTTGTTTGAAGTTATCGACAACACAATTCAAGCTGGTGTTGATCCAGCGAGATTGGCAGTCCGCATTTCGCCGAGTAACCAATTCCAAGAGCCATTGAATCCTTCAAGAAAAGAAGATTATACTTATATCGCTGAGCAATTACAAGAAAGAGCTGACTCGGGCAAGGCTTTAGGGTTTATTGACGTGGTCGATGGAGAATTTGGTCCTGCTAATGTAGCGGTACCAGTCGACGTTAGTTATATCCTTGACAACTGGAAAGGGGTTGTTTTGAGAGGTGGTAGATATACTTATGACAAGGATGACGGATGGAAAGCTCTTGTTCATGATGCTGATTCGGATGATAGAACCTTGGTTGGCTTTGGAAGGTGGTTTATTGCCAACCCAGACTTGCCGGAAAGAATTCAAAATAACCAGGAGTTGAATGACTATGACAGAAGCACATTCTATACTACTTATGACTATGGTTACAACACTTATCCGTTCTTTGGCAAGAAGGACGATGCTGATCCCGAGGCCAAAGTGTCTGGAACTCCATTGGCTTGATAGAAGTTTTGAAATTTTTAGAGTATAAATATAAGCATATAGATATAGTGAGAACAATCTTTTGACATTTTTGCTTTCCCTTGGATCCGGGGTCGCTAACTCATCTGTTTGATTATATTGCAAATCAACAAGCATTGTAGTCTTGGTTGATCTGATGCATCGAATATTTTCATGTCTGCAATTTCTCCGATTTTTCAAATTTTTTTCATTTTCGGCAACCTGCGCGGCGTTTCTTAAACATCTGCCTCATCCCATCTCATCACAACTAGCACCACCACCACCACCGCCGCCAAAACCACAACCACCAGGACCCATGGCAGACAAAATCAGATATCATTTGGAACAGTCAGTTCCTGAACTAGAAGACCTCAAGGAGAAAGGCTTGTTTGATAAACATGAAATCACCATGATCATGAGAAAGAGAACCGATTTCGAGCATCGAATCACCGGCAGAGGCAGCACACCAAGGGATTTTCTCAGATACAGTGAATATGAAAACAATTTGGAAAAATTGAGAAAGAAAAGGTTTGCAAGGTTAAGTAAAGTCGGCTTAGTGGATACAAAGCCAAGTATCAGTGATTGGGCCGGTGTGCGTAGAGTCATGTTTATCTTGGATCGAGCCACGAAGCGATATCCCGGTGATATGGATCTATGGTCAACCTATCTCCAGTTTGCTAAAAGCAACGATGCCATCAAGACGGTCTACAAGATATACTCTAGATTATTACAGTTGCAGCCTAGAAATATCGATGCGTGGTTATCAGCTGCGAAATATGAGTTTGAAGTGAATGGCAACGCCAAGGGCACGAGACTCTTGTTCCAGCGCGGGTTGAGACTTAACCCTGAATCATTGACTTTATGGTTGAGCTATGCCCAGTTTGAGTTGACCTATATATCGAAATTACTTGCTCGAAGGAAAGTCTTGGGTTTGCTAACTGAACAACAACAGAGGGAAGATGAAAAGGACAAAGACCCAGAGAGCATGATTATCTTGGACGAAGTCAAGAGCAACCTTCCCGAGGCCGACATGAACATGTTGGGCAATCCGGAAACTAATTCGGCTTTGAAAGGGGATGTCATGTTGGCGATATTTGACATTTGCGTGCAAACTTTGAAAACAAAAAACGCTATAGAAGTTGCTGAAAAGATGTTGGATATCGTTGACAAATTTGAGGATTTAAACAGAGATTATCTTTACCAACACATCATTCTGTACCTTCAAAGAGAACATCCCGATGATACCAAGGCCAAATTCCTTGACATCACCTTACCGATTAGAACATCTCGCGATTCCAACTCCTTACAATTGTCGGTCAACAAATTCCTCGCATACAAACACAAGTCCAGCGACAAGAACTTGACAAACATGTTTACGGACTACATCAGTGACAAATTTTTGGGCCAATCTGCAAAAGTGGATGATTTATTGAAAGCTATAATTAATAAATGTCGAGCCTAGCCTAGCCTAGCCTAAGCTTTTTTAGTCCTGTTTCGACTCGTTATCAAGTGGCATGTACCTCCTCTTTTGATTCACCCACTTGTATGTGATTAAAAGAGTCATTAGTGCCGTCACCACTGAAGTAAGTGAGATGTAGGAGTAAAAAACGGTATAGCTCATTGGAATAAACGACATGGGAAACTTGTAAAAACCATCGTCATAGGGCAAATCGTAGCCTGTTTTCCCCTTGACGCTCAACAGGTCAAACCACCTAATGGCAAAGTTCAACGTGAGTTCTTCCCCAATCACGATCCTTGTTGTATTTGTGCCCGATCCAAACGCAACAGCGCTGATAAAAGTGTACTGCTCAGCCAAATCATTCGAGGGCTTGGTGATCAAGACATTCATCGAGCTGTCGATGTCAAGATGCGATTCCGAGATCTCGCCTCTGAAATTAAAAGTAAATGGGATATAAGCACCGCCTTTTTCAATCGACAACATTTCGGAACTTAAGGGTAGACGACAACTAAAAGGCGCATCTTCATGAATATAAAGTTGAAACAAATGATACAACTCGTCGCTAAATTCAATGGTGCAGTTGATATCTTGATTCACACCATAGGCAAAACTGAATGGCTTTGACGTCTCCTTGCATTTGGGGAACGGTCCATATATGATCTTGTTTTGTTGATCAAACTTGTGTTCGCCATTATCGATATTTCGTTGAATGCAATCAAATTGCACTTCTTGACCTTTCTCAAATGGTTCAATCTCTAGTGGTATTTCTCCTTTGCTATTCACGGGGAACCATTGTAGAGCACACGATGATGTCGCTAGTGCCAATACACCCAAAGATCGAAGCAACATTGTTGAATATGTCTGTGGAGGCGTGTGGATAGAATGCGCTGGTGTTTGTGGAGATGCTGACAACCTTTGTCTCTGTGTGTGTATTTGTATGTGTACACCTTCTGGGGTTACTCCTTGAACCTCACAGCATAATCTATGTCGCGTTCACTACAAGTGTTGAACCAACAAAAAATAGGCTAAAGAGTCTACAACTTCAGTAGTACCACCAACTTCAGTGCTGCCAACTTCAGTAGCACCACGCCAGCTTGCTTTACAGAACTCGTTGTGTTTATTATACATTATAAAACTTCCCACCTTCTTGTTTTTTTTTTCTCCCAAACATTTTTCCGTCTCGCCAGAGTTTTTTAGTTTCTCTTAGCAAAACGTCTTGGGCCTCTTTGTGATGAGATGTTGACGGTTTGCAAAGGAATCTTGAAACCCAAGGTCTTGACCAAATCGGCAGTTTCAGCATCAACTTCCAATTGACCGTTGGTGTGTGACAAGTCCAAAGCAGAGACTTCTGGAACGTATTGATCTTTTCTTTCTCTTTCTTCTTCTTGCAATTTGAATGAGATACCTCTAACTGGTCCCTTTTGGATTCTCTTCATCAAGTGGGTGGTGTAACCAGCAATCTTGTTTCTCAATCTCTTGGATTGGATGACTGCAATCTCTGAAGTCAATCTCTTGTTGGTTTCGAAATCCAAAGTCAATTTGGGGTAAAATCTTTCGATTAAAACCTTGGATGATCTTTTAACTGTCTTAGTTCTAACACGTCCCTAATAAAATGGGTTAGTATTTCATGTTCGCTTCAATTTTGTTATCGATTTCCTTTCGTTATCGATTCGGTTCAAGTATAATATGGTGGAGTTCTAAAACTGGTGCTAGATGAAAAAAACATGACAAAGAATTCAAGACCTCGTTCGGTGTGGCATGATGAACTCATCAGTTGTAAAAGCTCTTGGAATGGTTTCCAAAGTTGTAAGTTTCAAAGCAATCTTCTCCTCCTCTGTTGGCTTCCTGTTCATCAGATTCCAGTGGTCTGCCTCTCTGTTTCTAACTCTGTCTCTTACGCTGCTTCTGCCTCTCTGCTTCTACCCATCTTATCACTCCTGTACTTGATCCAACTGTCACATACCATATTTGTTGGTTATCTAGTCTGTATAATATCAGTGTCCGTCACGAAGGAGTTCAAAGTTTCACCTATATTCCTTGATAGTTTAGGTCTCTCTCTTCCTCTCTCTCTCTCTCACTCCGTCACTTACGAAAAAATTTCAGCTTACTGCATTTTTTTTCTGGTGGGACAGGACAGTAGTGCTTCTAGCCCTAGTAGTCACGTGCGTAATGTCACATGACCAGTGCGGCGCAGGTTGTATGGTAGCGTCTATGCTTCTCTGTGACGACCACAACGCAATTCGAAACCGACAGAAATCACAACACCGATAAAGCGTCAGGCCGTCGAGATATCTGTTTGACGTGGGGTCAATACGCGTCCTTAGACCACCTATTTTTGGCCATTTCGCAACATCATCCGTCATATAATTGTAATCAAAGTCATACTGATGCCTTTTTTTGATTGATTCACCCTTGCATTTGATTGATTGATTGGAATATATATCCCATACTATCGCCTTCTCCTCCACACATATAATTCAACATCTCCCTTCCCCCGCCCCCCAAAAAAACAAAAGAGAAAAAGTTAATTACCCCTTAAAATTTTGAGAACAGGAAAGGAGAGGCCCCCCCCCCCTCCCCCAATTTCAATGGATTCGAGATCAAAATTATTTCATTGTGATGTTTGCAGCACCGATTGTACAAATAGAATACGATTGAAATGCGCAATTTGTACCGATTATGACCTCTGTGTTCCATGTTTTGCTAGTGGATCAACCACCGGTGACCATAAGCCATGGCACGACTATCAAATCATCGAACAAAACACTTATCCGATATTTGACAGAAACTGGGGTGCCGATGAAGAACTACTCTTGATCCAGGGATGTGAAACTTTGGGACTTGGTAATTGGGCCGATATCGCAGACCATATTGGTAACAGATCGAAAGAAGAAGTTGCTGAGCATTACTATAAGATTTATCTCGAAAGTAAAGACTACCCCATACCGGAAATGAACAAGGATTTCACCGATGTCTCACCAATACAATTCTTGCGTGAACGGAAGCAACGACTAGAAGATAGAAGGAACCTGCCCTTGCCGCCGCCCAAGGGGAAACCACCAGCATCTGTGCCGTTATGTCACGAGATCCAAGGTTATATGCCTGGTCGTTTGGAGTTTGACCACGAGGCGGAAAATGAAGCAGAGGTACCGATCAAGGATATGATCTTTGATCCTGATGATCTGATGAATGACATTGAGTTGAAATTGACGATTTTGGACATTTACAATTCCCGTTTAACCACTCGAGCTGAACGGAAACGAGTCATGATACTCAATAATCTACTTGAATACAGGAAAAACATCAGCAACGACAAGAGGAAATCAAAAGAAGAAAAAGACTTGCTCAAGAAGATCAATGCATTTATACGAATTTTAACTCCCGATGATTTTGAATCTTTTACTCGAGACATATTGACAGAGTTGAAGTGCCGAATCAGAATTCAGCAGTTGCAGTCGTGGCGTAAAAATGGAGTCAAGACGTTGGAAGATGGAGCCAAGTTTGAAAAGGACAAGATAATCAGAACAGCTCATTACACGAGAATGGGCAATGGAGGCGGATTGGCGAGACATTCAAGTACCCCGGGGCTCAACGGCTACGGCTACGGCACTTCACCACAGCCCGAATTCAAGCCCAAGATCTCTGTAAACAGAACTCCCTTGGATATAACCCATTCTGCAGACTACGATCTATTATCGGCCGAAGAAAAACAATTGTGTGCAACATTGAGGATCTTGCCCAAACCGTATTTGGCAATTAAGAACCAACTCATGAAAGAAGCGGTTAAAAACAACGGAGTGTTGAAGAAGAAAGATGCTCGTCAAACGTTGAAGATTGACGTGAACAAGGCTTCCAAGATTTATGAATTTTTCGTTCAAATGGGTTGGATTTCTCAGGGTTAAATCTTGATGTTTAACACTGATTGAAACGCACTTTTAATTTGATTGAATTTTTTGCCTTCAAGTTGAGCGTGTTTAGCATTTAAATGAGCACCATGTTTTGTCAACAGTGTGATCAAGATGTCAATTCGAACAAAGAGTTTATGCCTTTCCAACATTAGCTGGTCTAAAGTTTGATTTTCAATTTTTTCAATAGATTTCAGTTTTTCACACCATTCAATAAATGACATGTTTTCAGAAGAAACCAAGTGCGACTTGTCAATGGGGAATTTTCGGACGTGGTTTCCATTTCCATTTCAGCAGCAGCAGGTTTCAGCTCAATCCTCGTGATGTTATTAGCCCTTTTGGTACCTTTGGCCCTTGTAGTAGTAGTAGTAGTCGTCTTTGTACTTGTTTTCAATTTCTTGAAAAACTGCAGCGTCTGCTCGACGTGGACATGATGAGTTTGTTTGAGCGATTCCAATTGTTGAGGTTGCGGCGGAGCTGGATCGGGGAGCTGGAACCGTGACTGGGTGTTCTGAGACTAAAGTTTCAATTTCCCGGCAAACATCTTCACTAGAACTATGCCTTTCTCGACTACTTATAGCAGTAGGACTCTCTGAAGAAGTCTCGTCGTAGCGAAACAATTCTTCGGCATCGCGACGATGGCGCACTTGGAAAGTTGCAACACCTCCGTGATACTAGTTGTAGAATGTTGGAATTCCGCCTCGTATTTCTCCTGTTTCGGTAACCCAACCTTGTATCGGCTTGCCCTCGTGGTCAGCTGCTTAATGAGCCTATTCGCCAGCATCCGTGCTAACTACATCAGTCCCGGCAGTCTCTGGGGCAGGTATATAGAGATAGGTGCCAGTTCAGCTGCTGCCAACATGATGTTTTTGGCAACCAAAATTGCTCTCCTGCAAAGACCTTTTTTTTCCCCACAAGCAACCCGAAAAAAAAAAAACGCACACACACTCCATTTGAATGTGAGAGAGATAGAGTAAAATGTGGATGAAGGTGGGGATCGTGATGGTGATGGTGATGGTGATGGTGATGGTGAGCAGGGGTTAGTATTTCTTGCATGAATCAGTCCACTCTTGAACACTTTCTCTCACATACGAGCTAATACCCCATTCTACATCCCCGATAGACTTACATGTACGCCATGCAACTACAAACAAACAAACAAACAAACTGAAAAAAAAAAAAAAGGAATCCCCTCTTTATTCCAACCTGTTGGAAATATACGACTGACATCAATGGGTTTCAACGCCATTGGACTTGGAGTCTGGGGCAACTGAAGCTTGTCTGTTCAGTTCTCGATTATTATCCTCCAGAGCCAACAACAACGAAATAAATTCCGGGCCCGTGAAGAGAAAAAAAAAAGGCACCCCAGCAGCAGTTGAAAAGTCGGATCATTTTTTATTTTTTTCCTCCCGTACATTACACCACTAGCACTCACTGAAAAGCCATCACTAACAGACAGAGAGAGGGAGACATAGAGAGAAAGAGAGAAAGAGAGAAGGAGAGAGATACTACAGGGCTCACCATTTTCCGCAACGTTCAAACCACCCACATTTTTACAAGACACAGTAGTTTCGTTAGACACTTGCAGGTGGATGTTAACAGCCATGGCACAGGTTCAGGAATATCTACAGTTCCAATCGGAGCCATCGGGAAGACACGAGGGGAAACACCATATAGTTATAGCCGGGGCAGGCATCATTGGAGTCTGCACTGCGTATTTCATTGTCAAGCATGCGAAATTTGACCCAGAAAAGTACCACATCACGATTTTGGAGAGCAAAAGAGTCGCCGGTGGAGCCAGTGGCAAGGCGGGTGGGTTGTTGGCGTTGTGGGCCTTTCCTGAGCAGATCGTGCCCTTGTCTTTCAATTTGCACCAGCAACTAGCCGATGAGTTCAATGGTGCCCAGGAGTGGGGGTACAGGCGATTGACTACAGTTTCGTTAGAAGGAGATATATCTCATGTTGGAGAAGGTGATGACAATGATGATGTCGATGAAAATGGCGATGAAAATGACAACGACGACGAATCGGATCCACTGACCAGACTCAAGCCTCGTAGCTCGAATTCTCCACCTAGAAAGGCAACTAGGAATACTCGTTCTTCTTCAATTGTTCAACTCGATTCTGCCACAAATAAGCTCCCACGAAGCTTGAACTGGATCCGGTCGTCCTTGATTGACAACTGCACCACACTAGGAGGCACAGACACCACGGCCCAAGTGCATCCTTACAAATTCACAAATTTCATACTTAGAAAAACAGTCGAAGAGGCCAAGGGTGCAGTTGAGTTGATATTGGGCAAAGTCGAAAATATAACTTATTCGGAAGAAACCGGTACTGCCACGGGCGTCAAGTACCACCCAACTTCAATTAAAGATAGTGGTAAATACGAAAACAAATTATTGGAGTTGAAAGCTGACCAGACAGTGCTCACTGTTGGACCTTGGACTTCAAGGATATTGCCCGACTGCCCCATCTCGGGGTTGAGAGCTCATTCCATCACCGTGGCTCCGTTTAAAGACCAACCAGTTAGCCCGTATGCTATTTTCACTGAATTCAAAGTAGCACCAACGAAATACATCTCACCGGAAATCTACGCAAGACAAGATGAAGTATATGTTTGTGGAGAAGGCGACAGTGCAGTGGATGTGCCTGAAACCACCGATGATGTCGAAGTGGTACGGTCCAAATGCGACGAATTATATAAACAAGTGAGCAAAATCTCGCCAAATTTGAAACGGGGGAAGATATTGAGACGTCAAGCTTGCTATTTGCCCGTGTTGGACGTACCTTCTTCGAGTGGTCCGTTGATTGGAGAAACCAATGTAACAAATTTATATCTTGCATCTGGTCATTCGTGTTGGGGCATAAATAATGCTCCTGGTACCGGTAAAGTTATGAGTGAGCTTTTATTAGATGGAAGTGCAAAATCCGCCGATATATCAAGTTTAGATCCTTCTTTTTACTTTGACGCTAGCGTTATTATAGAAGACGACGTTAATGATGATGATGATGATGATGATGATGATGATGGAAGGGGGAAGAAACAAGAAGAAGAAGAAGAATAAAATATACGTATGTACGTATGTATGTATTTATATATATACGTATATGTATATGTATATGTATATGTATATGAAATATCAATTGAATAAAACACTATAGAGTTTATGCTATCTACTTTCTTTTCTTGTCCATTGCTATATACCCGCCACTTGATGGTGTTCTCCATTCAATAACCTTTCGCTTGATTGAATTCACCACGGAAAATGTCTTGATCATAAAAAGACTAAGAACCATTACAAGCACGGTGGTGACTAATTTTTCATTTTTGGCCCATAGTTCCAGATCAAACAAATGAAGCTCGTCCTTCTTTTTATTTTCAAAATACCGGCCATTGGAGTCTCGAACCGAGTTCCAGTTGGGTTCAGGCTTGTGGAATCGGTCATTTTTCTCAACGCCGCCATTGTGTTGAGCATCATGAACAATATCGCTGAATATTTCGAAATTCTCGGGATTCCGTCGTGCGACAAATTCAGGCACGGGGTGGACTATACCTGGGTTGGAACTCGTCAAGATCAACGTATAATGAGGCGAAGGTAGCTTTCTCAAATTTTTCCGAATCAATTGATCGTGCTCTCGAATCGCCTGCTCTCGATTCACGTCGGGGAGTGGATCTAGAGTCATTCGAATGACTCGAGTTCGGATGTCGTAATAGTCGGCAGCTTCGCCCTGGTGGACCCGCAAGGTTTCAGCATCGCAGGTCTTGATTATATATTTCTCAATGTAATCCCAGTCAATACCGGTGTCCACCTTGGGTAGCCCCACGATGCTCGAAGACATGTACAAGTAGTTTCTCAAATAGGGCCAATTCTCGCCCTTGGACTTGGTGAGGTCCTTATACGTTAAACCGGGCTGATCCACGATGAGATATGCATCCGACGAGCATTGAGTGACTAGCTTTTTGAGTAAATTGGTGACGGATGAAGTGTTGTGCGGGTTGATGTTTGAATCACTGATTTCGGTGTTGAGGTTAGGCACTAATTTATGCGACGCTATTAGAACAGGCGTTATTCCACATGTTATGAAGGGGATCAAGAGGGCTAGGGTGATGATTAGGGAGATCATTGGGATAAGCGCCCCTTGAATAATGGTGGTGCTGGTGGTTGAAAGCAGCTGGGAACAATCTCTGGGTATTGCAAAACTTTTGCGATCATAAATGAGACTATGTAAAAGGGAAAGAGAGAGACGTGTAAGCAAGGAAAGGCTAAAGCTGTCCAACCACAGTGGGTTCGGAGTCTCAGATCTCAGAAAAACTTACGCTTAACATTGTAAAAAAAAAAAAGTGAAACACATTTGTCAGAAATATGTTGATCTCAAACTCTTGACTTTTGAAGCGGTGTGGTGAAAAACTTGACAAGTGGGCACTGGAAATTGGTTTGGATCGGGGTAACAGGACGGACGATTTTTTGCAGTTACCAAACGGCACCAACCAAAAAAAAGATAATTCCTGATTGTTATCGCGTGGTGTTTTTTCTTTGTTTTATTCAACTTACGCCCCTTGGTGCAAGGCTTTTTTTGTTCCAATTCTTCACAGTATGTCAGTAACAACAGATCACACGGTGGCAATCAAGTATGCGCGGGACTTTGTTGACTTTGTCAATGAGTCGCCAACCCCTTACCATGCCGTAGACTCAGTCAAGAAGATGCTACTCAATGAAGGGTTCCAAGAGATTGTTGAGCGTAACAATTGGTCCAAGTCCCACCAGCTTGCGAAAAACGGTAAATACTACGTGACTAGAAACGGCTCTTCGATCATTGCATTCACCGTGGGCGGGAAATACCAAAATGGCAATGGGGTAGCGATTGTTGGAGCCCACACCGACAGTCCATGCTTGCGAATCAAACCCATCTCCAAACGCACGTCGGAAGGGTTCATCACTGTTGGCGTTGAGCAATATGGCGGATTGATTGCACACACCTGGTTTGATCGGGATTTGTCCATTGCTGGACGAGTTTATGTCAATGAAGACGGCAAGTATGTGCCCAAGTTGTTGAAAATTGACAAGCCGTTGTTGAGGATTCCAACTTTGGCTATTCATTTGGACCGTCTGGCTAATACCAAGTTTGAGTTCAACAAGGAGACGAAGTTGGTGCCCATTGCTGGCCAGACTGCCTTGGACAAGAATGAAAAAGAAGGCGAAGGAGGAGGAGACGCCGACAAGGAAAAAAAATCAAGCAAGTGCGCTGATGATCCAGCTTTGCAAATGTCGGCGGAGCAATTTGAGTCGGTACAAAATGTCATTTCCAGACATAACAAATCCTTGATTCAGTTGATAGCTAAGGAGTTGCAAGTCGAGCCGCTGCAGATTGAAGATTTCGAATTGCTCTTGTTTGACCATCAGAAATCCACCATTGGTGGACTAAATGAAGAGTTTATTTTCTCACCGAGGTTGGATAATTTGACTTCATGTTTTGCTGCTACCCAGGCGTTGATTGAGTCTGTCGACCAATTACCGAATGAACAAGGGATCCAAATGATTAGTTTGTTTGATCATGAAGAAATTGGAAGTCGAAGCCTGCATGGTGCCGACTCATCATTTCTTCCGGATATTCTCCAGCGTTTAGCCAAGGTTGACCTTGACGGCACCTATAACAAGGGCGCTGCTGTTGATTTCTTCCACGAGCTTGTTTCCAAATCCTTTTTGTTGTCTTCGGATCAAGCTCATGGAGTCCACCCCAACTATGCCGATGCTTATGAGCCCAAGAACCGACCACAAGTGAATGCGGGACCAGTTATCAAGATTAATGCCAATCAGAGATACGCCACCAATTCCCCCGGAGTCGTTTTGATTAAAAAAGTTGCTGACAGAGTCAAGGTGCCACTCCAGTTATTTGTCGTTCGCAACGATTCGCCATGCGGCTCTACAATTGGACCACTTTTGAGCTCGAAGCTCGGACTCCGGACTCTAGATTTGGGAAACCCGCAATTATCGATGCACTCGATCAGAGAAACTGGAGGAACTTATGATGTCGTTAGACTTATGGATTTGTTTAAATCGTTTTTTGAGAGTTACGTCGACATAGAATCCAAGATCTTGTGTGATCATCTTTGATTTTGGAGACTGCTGGCACCACCACCACTGTTACTGCTACTGCTGCTGCTACTGCTGTTTCTATTTAAGAGGAGAAGGAGAAGCAAGAGGAGGAAACACATTTTGTGAACTCCAGCCAATTACATTCCCCGGTGGGTCGTAATTACACGTGATGTATAGGCCATGTGGACACTCTTTGTAGGCACAACCAAGGGAATTTGAATTGTTCCAAACCATAGCTGTGAAGTGGTTGTATACAGTCTCTGTTCCATAGTGATAAATGTCGCCCTCTTGGTACCATGCGTCGATGGCATCGACGGGGGAATAGCCATATGCCAAATTTTCACCATACTTGCCGCCCGAGTGCTCGAGGATCCCCGAGCAATTGTACTGCAAGGCGTACTGGGCCGCGAAATTGAACACCTCAGTTGACCAACGCAACTTTTGCGATCCGTGCACTAACCTCTTTGCGTTGTGCTCGTCGAGCATCAATTTGGCAAACGTGGCGTTCATCGCGTATGGGCCATCATAAGCATCGATGTCAAATGTGTAGTACTCAGGTGCTGACAGGGGGAGATAGACTACCAATTCTTGCACCACAATTGCCCCCATTGCGACCCCGTGGCAAAGTGCAGGTATTGAACGAAAGAAATGCATTTGGATGTAGTTTTTGTTGACTACGTGAGAGTGGCTACCCTATCGGTATGAATTTTTCCCTTTTTCTTTTTCATTTTCTTTTTTTTTTTTGCAGCCAGGAACCGCTTTATACTAGTTTTTTTTTCTGTTGGGTTGATTTTGCAACCGGACTGATACAAATTGGGTGCAATTTTCGAGTGATTGTGATACATTACAACTGGGTAAATGAACTGGACCAGAAAAATTGTTTGATCATGAAAGGAAAGATTGGACTATGATACAAGATAAAGTTTACTGATTTATCAAGTCCACTATCACGGCAACATGGGATAAAACTTGGGGACGTAATTGTGTTTGGTTTTAACTACTGAGAATAAGTTGTGACACACTGGCAGGAATTAATAGACAGCGAGCACAACCAAATGCAAGCAGGTGTCTCTGCTGGCCTTTACCTTCAACTTCAACTCTTTGGAACAGAAAAAAAGTTTTGACTTGATAGTCTTTGGTGAATTGGCAAGTTTCACTCGCAGTAAATCTAGCATTTACCAAACCCCTCTAAATGCAAAAAAAAAAAAAAAAAGCAATAAAAGAAAGCATCTGTTATGGACAATAAACTAAAACCACGGATTCCATTAACACGGAGACACTAGCGTCACTGAAAGCTTCCGGTATTTGATCAGCTCCCAACCTTACTAATAAATTTCTAGTTGTTGCAATTTTTGAAAATATACAGCCGAATCATAAATCTCACTTCACCTTTGGGGATGACTTTAGAACATACCAAATGGAGAAATTGGGCTCCACTATCGAGTATCATAAATTGTAACGTGCCCAAACACAACTGCACCTCTACAACATTCAGTAAAATCCAACAATTTGTCAAAATGGGGAAGTGCAAATGCTGGGAAATCTAGAAAATTTGCCTACCTGCTGAGCTGTTCCCAATGTTGTTGATGATAAGAAAAGTAGACGGCGAAACTAACTATATTCAAACTTCTAGACACATCCAATGCATGCGCAAGAAAGAATGTTACTGCATTTAGGTACATTCTTTAGAGAGTGATAAAAGCGTGTTTTCTTTTCTTTTTTTGTCGAACCTTTACGCGAAGGTCAAGATGCAGTATAATTTTGACGTACTATTGGAAGAAAAACAGCATCTCTGTGATCTCTACTATGCATTAGCTTTTGTTTATAATTGGAGCATACGCATGCATTGTAAATGGGTTGGAATGCCAATTTTGAGAGGATTGCATTTTTGGGCAAGGGAGGACCCTTTCTTCTTTTGTGCTGAAAATGTGAACCCTAGCGAGATCTCCCAGATCTAATCGAATCTGACTAGTCATCGGAACCAAAACTTTGCGCTTTACCCTTCCAATTACGGTGCCTGTACAATCGCGTTTGTATCGCGAGTTTAGATAATTGAAAACCTGTAATGACTTTACCCTCCCGCTAGTGCCAATCATTTGAATACTAAGCCCCATCCTTATGGTGGACAAGGCGAAAGAATAAAAAAAAAAACCGTTGCAACTTTGTAATTAAGCGATATGCATCAATTAAAACCCGCCCCGGACCATTAATTATCCGAACGGGGAATGGTGGGTAGGGAGCATGCACTTCTTCACGCAATTTGATGACAGCTCTTTCACGCTCTCTCCCTTTCTTTTTTAACTTCTATCAACAATAGCGGCGAAAGCCTTAGACCTGATTGAGGACTACATCGATCGAAAACAAATACCCACAGAACAAGAAGCTACTGACCCAACGTGTCTTGCACGGTTTTCAGATGACACGCTTTCGCTTCATTATTAAGCCCGCTTGGATGATTGCCGGGATAGTGAATCTCCATATAAGTTGTTTATTCCCGCATCGATCTGCCTCATCTTGCATTGTGCGGTGTTTAGAAATTTTTGGATGATGAAGTTATAAAAATAAATTTTATTACCAATTGGTTATAGGTAAGTAACTAGTGAAGTTGGTGGGTAGTATGTTCGGGTTTTTTATTATCATTTATTATTTCTACTTGATTACAAACACAGAAGTAGAACCCCCTATCCGCATTAACATCCTTAATAAATACCATATACAAAAAATAAGGGATTTCATCGCGTTTCTTGACCTGTTTACCTGGAGAAAGAGGAAGAGGAGATGTTGGAGATAGAGGGGACGGGGGGGTGGGTCCAGAAAAAAGGGTTGATGAAGAAGGCTGATTCTTATTAAAAAAAAAAAATTCATTAAAATATAACAAAGTTGAAATTCTCAATTCTTTTTTGTTCTTTTTTTTCACACCTGAAAGCCCTTTTGCAAAGAGTAAAGTTTCAACAAGAAGGAAGTAGTGGTAGGTATTAGTAGGCAGTAACCGTTGGCCCCATGGTTGAGAAAGTGAGTAGACCAAAGGGCAGACCAAGGACTTTACCTGTTACCCAACGCAAAAAGGTTTCGCGAGCTTGCGATGTTTGCAAAAGACGCAAGATGAAAGTACGTGCTTTCCCCACACACTCAGACAATCCCTCCCCCACATCTCATCGGGAAGGAATATGTTTCATACAATGTACTAACAACCAACTATTTACAGTGTAATGGAGTGAATCCGTGCAGTTATTGTCAATCCAAAGCACTCATGTGCAAATACTCCAATATCGACGGAAGATCCTTGAAATCTAAGGTGTATTTGGAAAAATTGCGGCTTAGCCAGCAGGAAGAACATCACCATCACAACCTCCAAGTTTCGCAAAGTCCCTCCGATATCCCTTCGCCTAACTCATCGACGAAATCAGAACATTCTTCCCTTTCAAAATCTCCCATACCTACATCGGTGATATTGCCCTCTGACCCACTACGAGAGCCTCCGCCTCAAGTGGCCAAAGGACCAGGCCTGCTGCTGCCGTCGATCTCGCTCAGCATCATTTGTGAAAATTTGCAAGCTGCTTTGACCGACGAAAACGATGAAGGAACAGTTGCCAAGAACCACGAGGTGAAAGAGGGCTTATCTAATCTCAATGGAAAACACACGAGGCTCTTAACGACAAAGGCTGGAAATATGAGATTTTTTGGTGAAAGCAGTGCCTTGTCGGTGTTGAGTGAATGCCGCGCCTTGTTTCGAGATGTTTCTGGCTCGAGTCAATTTACGGATGATCCACAACAGGGATTCATTAGCGATGAAAGTGTGGATTTCAGATATCTCCCTACTCCCGTGATGCTCCCTTCCAAGCAGGATGCAATGGTGCTCATTGACTTGTTCAAGACCAACATTAACGACACTTTTTACATTTTCAACATGAACTATTTCTACGATGCCGTGTTTGAGGGTATATATCGAGACCCCGTAAATGCCGACACCAGGAAATTGGCGTTGCTTTTTGTGGTTTTCGCTCTAGGTAGAGTGTTTGCTCAGTGGTCGCCCCACATCACCATGAATCTCCCGAACCTGGATGTTTTTTTCAATCTGGCTCAAGTTTATATCCGCAGTAACATTTTCGATGGCAAGTTGTGGATGTGTGAAGTTAATTTTCTCCAATATTTTTATTTCCAATCTTGCTGCAATCGTTCCAATGCTTGGATCCAACTAGGCAATGCTATCAGGATAGCTCAGGCGTTGGGTTTGCACCGGAGTTGCATCAATGAACGAATCGTTGATTTGAACATCAAAAACCACCGCCGAAGGTTGTGGAGAAGTCTTTATGTTTGCGATTGTGTCAGCAGTGTCAACTTGGGACGTCCGTTGATGATTAATGATTACGATTACGATGACTCCGAGTGTGTTATTGAAGATCCCACTTTAGATGAGGTGGAAAAGATTCGAATCACGGCACAAAAGGCCACGGCTGATAGCGCCATGATCAATGTTCGAATTGTGGAAAACACGTTTAAGGATGGATACATCAACATCAGACGAGCTCACGCCTTGGCTATGGAGTTGAAGCTTTGGTCGGTCAAGTTACCCAAGGAGCTTCAACTAAGTGCTGCTCTCGAGAGTCAGATGGCATCAGGTACAGATCCCAACAATTACCTTTATGTATTTGTTCACATTGGACAATTGTACGGCATCATGGCATTGACTCGACCTTTTTTGGTCTACGTGGTGACGAGGAAATTGAAGCCTGAAACCAAGCAAGAAGTTAAAGATGAGCAAAGCTTGATGAATTTTTGTAAAGCTTGCATCAAGGCGAGCTTTTTGGTTATCAAGCTAATCAAATTCTTTGCCACGTATAACCCACATAGGAAAGAAGTGTTTACCATCCAATCTGCTTGCTTTTTTGCCACCTTGGTTCTTGGTTTCACGTTGTTGGAACAAAGAAGATCTTCCAAACCAGACTACCACTACATTTCAGTGCTTCAAGATGCATTACAAGATGGCTACAACATTTTAAACAACTATGCTCATTTCAACATTACTTGCAAACGATGGGCTACAAATTTGCAAAATATGATGATTGACTTGGGCAAATACAAATCAAAGGGCGAAGTTCAGCCGAATGAGTCGATTCCAATGACATCGGCGGGGGAGACTTTTAATCATGAAATGATCAGTTGGGGAATGGAAAACAAGGCCTTGGAAGAAATGTTGAATTTCCAACAGTTTTTCATCCCAAGCACAACTTCACAAGATCTCGAGGAGATTTTGAACATGGGCAATAATGATGTTTCCCGGGTGAGTAGTTCTGGAAATTTGAGTTTTAGAAACCAAGGAGGAGGTAATTATTTGGATGCGTTTAGATACGATACCAGTGACCACGTTGTATTTCGCGAGCAGCGGGACCAGAGGGACCAGAGGGACCAGAGGGACCAGAGGGACCAGAGGGACCAGAGGGATCGATCAGGATGAAAAAAAAAAAAAAGAAAAAGAAAAAACAGGGCACAATCACCAACTACCAACATCGTCACCACTAGTATTATATGAATGAAATGAAACAATTAATAAACGACAAGTATTCTATGTCCGGATTCACATGGGATTTCCATGTTCCATGGAGAAATCTCTTCTTCTTCTTCTTCTGGTAATATGAATCCCTGTCTTGTCACGTGCAAAAAATGAGAAGAAAAGAAACGAGAGGAGGAAAATCCGTTCCTCGGGGCGAGTCTGGCGCCTGTGTGCTCCCGCTATTTCTCGCTATTTCTCGCTATGTCTCGGTATTTCTCCCTGCAGCAGGCAGGGTATACCGCGAGCCTCGCGGTAGACAATGGGGGAGGAGGTGACACGACGGCGTGGTGCTGCCGGTTGTGAAGCGTAGCGCGAATATAAAAAGAAAAGGAAAAAAAAAAAATGCACCGCAGGAACATCACCAGTCATAATAATCAAACTAAATATATACACACAGCAACAGAGAATAGCCCGATACTCTTAGTACTACTAAATCAACCTAGGTCCCTTTTTTTTCTTTTATTTCAAGAGCAGCATCTTCATTTGCTTACAAAACCCGCAACTTTTAGTTTGTTTCCACTCGTTGTTGCTCATTCCATAACTCAAACAAGGATTATCGTCATGAGTGTTCTATCACTGCAGAATTTCTCCTCCTATCTAGAAAAGCCCGCAAGTTATCCCCTCACAATCACAAGAAAACCCGATCTAATAGCAGGGTTGCCCGATGGAGTGCTAGCTTTGATATCGCCCATAGTAGCATACTGGAGCTATTCCATGTTTTTCCACATCATCGACGTTTACGAATTAGCCGAAAAGTTCAGAATCCACCCGAGTGAAGATGAGCTTAGACGAAATAAAGTCACGTTGCACGAGGTTATTCGAGATGTTGTGCTTCAGCATATAATCCAAACGGTGGTTGGATTAGCTGTGTTTTATTTTGATGCTGCGCCACTAACGGGGTACGAATACCACACCATGTGGCAATTAAAACAAGCTTTACCTAGTTGGGTGCCAGATCAGGCGATTTACTATGGGTACATGTACGCATGGCCGCTTTTGCGACTTTGCCTCGCTTCGGTGGTGATTGATTCGTGGCAGTATTGGCTCCATCGTCTAATGCACGTCAATCGCGCACTATATCGAAGATTCCACTCGAGACATCATCGATTATATGTGCCCTATGCCTTTGGTGCCTTGTACAATGACCCTGTGGAGGGTTTTTTGTTGGACACGTTGGGAAGCGGCATAGCTTCCTTGGTCACGGGACTATCGCATCGTGAGCAGATTATATTGTACACGTTTGCCACTTTGAAAACTGTCGACGACCATTGCGGCTACAGACTTCCTTATGACCCATTCCAAATCATCTTCCCCAACAATTCCGTTTACCATGATATCCATCACCAGATCTGGGGCATCAAGAATAACTTCTCACAGCCCTTTTTCACATTCTGGGATGTTCTCAATAGCACTCAGTACAAGTTTGTTAACGAATACAAGGACTTGCAAAGTCATATAACCTTGAGCAAATACAAGGAATTTTTGGCTAGAAAATCAAGAGTTGGCGGTGGCAATGGCGGCGACAAGAAAGAAGAAGTCAAGAACAATAACAATGACGACAAAGAAGCAGAAGTAGAAGACAAGAAAGACATTTGATGTTGGTATCCTCTTTTTTTTTTTCCAACTGCAGTTATTACCATACAAATAGACAGAAAATGTGTGCGTGAAAGAGGTTCAGAATACGATTAGAATTTCAACTTTTTTTTCTCTTTTAATAGTTAATACAAATCAACGCAACGAGATTCACAACTTGTCTACAAGAGACACCACTGAATCACCACCACCACCCAATTATAAAAACAAAACACTAAGATGTCAAAGAAGGCTGCCCCGGATGATATCTGGAAAGGCAACGTAGAGAAAATCGTATGTTCCGTCTATCTATAACGTGGAATTTTGTGAAAAAAAAACATACAAAAACTAACCAAGCTTTTCCCATTACGCATTAGAACTCGGAGTTATTCACCTTGACATATGGATCACTAGTGGCGCAGCTATGTCGAGATTACCGAAACAACTACCATGAAGTCAACAACCAGCTAGATAAAATGGGGTACAACATTGGCCTCAGGCTAATCGAGGAGTTTTTGGCCAAAACGGGCATTCGCAGATGTTCAACGTTTAAAGAAACAGCTGAAGTCATCACCAAACTAGGCTTCAAATTGTTTTTGAATATCCAACCGCAGGTGGAAAATTGGTCGAACGACCAAAAAGCGTGCAATTTGATCATACCTGAACCCAACCCTTTGACCGAGTTTGTCGAGTTGCCCATAACGGCCGATCCCAGGATTGGCAAGGAGTTGTGGTATTCGCAGATACTATGTGGGTGTTTGAGAGGAGCGTTACAAATGGTTCAATTGGATTGCGATGTCAATTTCATTAGAGACAAGTTGAGAGGTGATGAGCGTACTGAAATTCGATTGAAGTTGAATCGAATTCTCAAGGATGAAGTCCCAGCCGGTGAAGATTAGCTTTCTCCTTTCCCCCCCCCCTCTTTTTAATCCAATTGATTTATGTTCCATCATCTCCGGTAATCTACTTTGGTCTCGGCAGATTCCAAATCCGATTCTGGGACAATTGGGGGAACTTCAACTAGCGTTGCATCGTCTTTTAAGTGTGCTGGTGGTGCCGGTCTGACCAAGTGGCTAAATATAAACCAAGAATTTGATAAGTTAGTCTCATCTCCAACTTCACTTGCATCATTGCCATCGTCATCATCGCCATCGCCGCCTCCACTTCTTCTTCTTCTAGCTCTGCGTTCCCGACGCTTCTTCTTACTCTGGTGTTTGCGGTGTATCCTTTTTGCGCATTCATATAGAAGCAAACATATACCCAACAAGGGCACAATCAACGTGGGTACAAGCACAGCGAAAAGCGAACCCTTGCCCAATGTGTTGTTGGCTTCAGTAGTTGCGTTTGATTTCACCGGTGGTATATAATTCATTTTTTTTCTCTAATCACTTTTGCCAACAACTACAGAGAACAAATCAGTCTTCAATACATTTTTCATAAAAACCAAAAAAAACAAAAAAAAGGAAGACAAGAAAAATTTGGATGAATGTTGTGTAGATTCATCTTGCTTAAACTTACGTCTTGACGAGTTTGACACCTGCTCAAGCGAGCAAAGTAAGATGCACGAGCGGCAGGGGAGGGAAGTGGGCAGAACCGTTCATGTTTGATTGAAAATAGGGTCAAATAGGTGCTTAATCGTGCATGAGACTTTAGATTTTCATTGCTCGGGCTGGATGATGTTTAACGTCTCAGTTGCTACTTGAGGTAGAAATCGGAGAGTCGAGACATCAGCGACTACCGCAATTATCTCGATGACGGATCCAGATTGATGAAGACGGAGGCTGGGTCCCGGTGGTGGACTTTGGCTTTTTTGTTTTTTTTTTATTTTTGTTTTTTTTTTGCAGCCACGGAGTTTCATTTCACGAAAGACGTTGCACACCACACGTTTCCATGGATTTTGCAAAACCAAGCGGTCTTGTTCAAGCCGTCTTTCTTCAAAATGACCTTTGAGCTTTTCAAGACTTGTTTTCTCTTTTTTTTTGCGTGTTTGTATGGGTTCTGAAAGTATTTTGTCGCTCCTACCCTTTGTTCATTACATTTTTGAGCTGATTTGTTGCAGAAAAAGAGAACAAAGATTTTTTAGATGAACAACCTGAATGCTCTTGAAAAAACACCAACTTACCTTTACCCTGTCTGAACCGTCCCCCCAATATAACCTCATGACTGTTTACGAGGACATAAAAAGCTTCTGGGAGGGAGGAGGGGAGTTGAAACTGGTGTAAAACAAAAAGAGTTGATAAATTCTTTAAAAAAAAAAAAAAGTGGGAAAAAAAGTGCTTCTGGTGAGGATTGAACTCACGATCCTTGCGTAACAAGATGGGGTAAATGATACGTTGCAAATGAACGCCACCAATTATAAGCACAATGCATTAACCACTATGCTACAGAAGCACTTGTTGTGTCGAGTTGCCTTACGTGTTGAACACACCACACCACTTGCCCTCTCTCCAGACCTCCTCGAGATGACCAAATGCCGAGATCTTCGAGACAAGACACCGTTCTTTCATAAGCAAGGGCAAAAGGTTTTGCTTCCTTTTTAGCGGTTCATTGATGATCTGGCAGGCATCGTCTCTAGGTGGCCCGATCTGCTCCGATACATGTCCACGATGACCATGGTCCATTTTTTTTTTCTTTTTGTTTCTGGAGACTGGTTGTTGAAAAAGGTATCCTCGGAATAGCAGCAGGCAGGAGCAAGGACCTTAAAGTCCGTGTTTCCTTTTTGGATCGTGTGAATTTTGAGCATCTGGAATGGATCACGTCTTTTCGAACACCTGACAAGAATGAGATTCTCTAAAAAAAATCAGGCGATTATTTTCTCCCCTAGTCCGATATTGGCATCTTGCACAGGTGTCGGGCTAGTGATGGACCAAAAATATCCGTCATCGATAATGAGATGAAATGCAATTTTATTCAAGATTTGCTTCAAGATCTATCCCTACAAGCCAAAACTACTCACACTACGTATAACAGCAGCAGGATTGCTCCAGCACTCAGTGACATGCCATGGTTCTCGAAGTGGTATCCATGCCAGCTAGAGTACCAAACCAATAGTTGCCCATGGCAGCACCGAGAGCCACCGCCAACATGAACCACCCATTATAAGTCATAAATACCAACATTAACCAAAACGAGTAAAAGACTTGTACTCCGTAAACCAAGGCTCGTTGTAGCTGGAATCTCTTTTGCTGGGTCGAGCTTAGTCCAGATGTGGTCATGGTGGCGGTGGCTCTTTCCCACTTGCTGAATTGCGCTTTGATGAATTCGTAGCCCATGCCTAGCAAGACCACCACCACTAGCGAGATTAAGAACCCGTAGAAAGTTTTAATGTGCCACCATTTGAACACGACGCATGTGTTTTTCCAGTTCCATGTAAAGAGCATCTAGTTCCGTTAGTAAGATTCGCGCTGGCGGCGGTGGTGATGTCTGTGCTGCTAGCTACATACATTCATTGAACATCTATCTTCGGGCATGGGCATATCATGGCCCGGCATGGTGTGGCCAGGCATGTCGCCCTTGACAGATAATGTCTCCAAGACGTGTTGACTCATTTGGAACGTGAACTTGCAATCGTGTATGTAGATACAAGTATGTATGTAGATGAAGGCCGTTCGGTGCAACCACGGGAAAGAGACAAGAGCGTATGGCGTATCGACGTCTATATATTATTACTCCGAGCGTGAGCATTATTTACGTCGGATGGGCAAACTACAGCAGAGCCCCGATTTCTTCCATGATGGTTTTCTGGCCTTACATTGGATTGCATTTCCCATAGCAAATTAAAACCCACCCTCTTCTACTCTTCTTCTTCTTCTTCTTCTGCTATTAAAACTACTATTGCTCTTACTGCTACTTGCTCCAGCTCTAGTTCTACTTTCAAGGTTACGTGCGTACAAGTAGTGTTTTCAGATACAAGATGAAGATTTTAGGTCAAGAAGAGAAAGATGCCCATCTACAACATGTCTTATCGGAAGGAGCAAAAGGCTTGGTGTATGGGGCGATTTTGTCAGGCGGGATATTCTCTTATTTGAAATACAAAAAGCCAGTTAGATTCCAAACCTTCACCGCGTCGATCAAAGCGGCCATATTGGCCATGCCCACCATTGCCGTGGCTGCGTTTTGGGCCGATCAGGGTTCCTGGGAGTTTGACAAGATGATGCACCAGTCCGATTATCAGCAAGAACAGGTTATGAAAGAATATCGCGAATACAACCAGTTGTCGTTGTCAGACAAGATATTTACCCAGTTGAACAAGCACAAGTATCAAATCATCATCACTGCATGGGCTGGGTCCTTGTACGGTTCATGGGTCCTCGTCAACCGAGACAAGATTATGACCACCGCCCAAAAAGCCGTCCAGGCAAGAATGTATGCTCAAGGTATCACCATCATTTTGCTACTCGGTACCATTCTCTTGGCCATGAGAGAAGAAGAAATCAACAAGAAGAAACCCCAGCCTTTACCTGAATGGAAACAGATTATCATGGAAAGGGAAGCCGATTTGAAAAGGGCCCAGGAAGAAGCTAAAAACGAAATTAAAGCCGATGTCAAGTCGTTTACTGAAGGCGCTGATAAACTAAAGAAAGCTCCATCTGCTATATTGGAAGAGCTTAGGAAGTAAAAGGCTAGCATAAACTTACTCTGGTATGTAGAAGGTTGTTTTTTTTTTTTTTTTAATAGGATCTTGTAAATAGTTTGACATTTTGACATCGGAATGGTCTTTTTTGAATCTTTCTCATTTTTCCGCACGTACATGCAAAATATCGAGCTTTTCAGTTTTCGTGAAAAAAAGTCAGATCTTCATCATCATCATCGTCATCGACACCATTAGCATCATCATCTATTTTCTTTAACCCCATCTAATGCCACCAAGGAAAGCAGCACCAGGGAAGAAACAGAAGGACGTTTCAGATGATAGGTTCCAGGCAGTTGTGCTAACTGACTCATTCCAGACGAGGTTCATGCCCTTGACGGCAACGAGGCCGCGATGTTTACTACCTCTAGCCAGCGTTCCCTTGATTGAGTACACGTTGGAGTTTCTAGCCAATGCAGAAATCAATGAAGTTTTCTTAGTTTGCTCGTCGCACCATGAACAGATTCAAGAGTACATTGAAAACTCCAAATGGAACAAACACAATTCACCGATACAGATCACCTTGATCATGTCATTAGAGTCGAGATCGGTGGGTGATGCAATGAGAGATATCGATAATCGAGGCTTGATCTCGGGCGATTTCCTCTTGGTTTCAGGCGACGTTGTTACCAACATTGATTTCAAAAAGGTGTTGGAGTTCCACAAGTTGAAAAGCCAGCTGGATAAGAACCACATGGTGACCATGATTTTGAACAGAGCCTCGCCATTGCACCGAACTAGATCTCCGATTGAACCAGCTACTTTTATCTTGGACAAGAAATCAGACCGATGTGTTTACTACCAAGCGATCCCACCAGTCAATGGCAAAAACACCAGTGTCAATGTCGATCTTGAGCTATTGGAAGACGAAGCAGCAGACGATTTTGTATTGAGAAACGACTTGATTGATTGTCATGTTGACATTTGCACTCCTCATGTTCCTCAAATTTTCCAGGAAAATTTCGATTACCAAAACTTGAGAAGCGATTTCTTAAAGGGGGTCTTGACTTCGGACTTGTTGAGGAAAACCATTTATGCGTACATTAGCGAAGAAGGCTCGGATTATTCGGCGAGAGTAGAGAGTTGGGAAACTTATCATGCCATATCGCAAGACATTTTGGGCCGGTGGTGCTACCCCATTCTGCCAGATTGCAATTTGGGCCAAGACGTTAGATTTTCTTATGAGTTTGACAACGTTTACAAGGAGGCAAAAGTATTGTTGGCACAATCTTGTAAAATTGGCGCCTCCACCGCGATTGGCAGAGAGTCTAAAATCGGCGAAGGCAGCTCAGTCAAAGCCTCGGTGATTGGAAGAAACTGTGTCGTGGGCAAGAATGTTTCCATTGCAAACTCGTACATTTGGGATAATGTCGTGATTCAAGACGATTGCGTGCTAGATCGTTGCATTGTTGCATCGGAGGCAGTATTGAAGGAAAATGTGCATATACATCCAAACTCCGTGATTGGGTACCGTGTCGTAATTGGAAAAGGCGTTTCCGTGCCCCAGGGAAGCAAAATCGCTGAAAAGAGGGTTAAGTTGTTGAATGATGGAGTTGAGTTTGGACAGGATGGTGAAGGACAACAACAGGAAGAAGACAAACCCGAGAATGATGTTGATGTTGTTGGCGAGGATGGTGTAGGAGTAATTTACTCATCAGATACCGAACTTAGCGACGACGACGAAGAACAAAACAAACTGGAACAAGCATCATCAAGTTTATATCAATTAAAATCATTAAACATCTCGGACGATTCGATAGCATCGATTTCAAACAAAAGGGCCAAGAGACGCTCTCACACGCGTTCAAGGAGATTCTCGGCCAATTCCATGATGTCAGCTGGTCCAGAGGAGCTTGACGATGAGCAATTCGACGTTGAAGGGTTAGCTACAGTTACCAGGGCCATTGAGAATAACCACGATATCGATACTGCATTGCTCGAGTTGAACACGTTGAGAATGTCGATGAATGTCACCTACCATGAAGTGCGCACAGTCACCAGTTTGGCCATTTTGAAAAAGATTAGAGATTTCATCTCCACTGACACGTTAAAGCCGCAGGAGGCCACCGTCAAGATGTTTAGCCATTGGGGTAAGATGTACAAGAGACAAATCTTTAGCCCCGAAGAACAAGTGGACTTGTTGAATATCTTGGAGACGAGCATAACCAAACTTGAGCACAACCAAGTCATTTTGTTTTTTGCGGTGAAGACATTGTACGATATTGACATTGTGGAGGAAGATAATGTGCTACAATGGTGGGCTCAAGGCGAAGAATCTCCAGTGAGAGAATTGACTACTAAATTTATCAATTGGTTAGAAGAGGCTGAAGAAGATGATGATGAAGAAGAAGAAGAAGAAGAAGAAGAGGAAGAAGAGGAAGAAGAAGAGGAAGAGGAAGGAGATGAATAGACAAGATAATCACATTCACGTAGTCAGTCTCTCGTTAAAATTTTGCAGCCTCTTCGTATAAGTTCTCGCCGTGTTGCAGAAAAGAAAATCGTGTGAAAAATATATCATGAGATAAAAAAAAATATAGACAAACAAAGACACGCTCTCTATACGATCACGAAGCAGCTATAACTTCAGCCAAAATTGTCCCATTTGAAGTTTTTCTTGTACTTTTTGTCAAACCAAACCTCAAGTTTTCTTCATCCTCATAAGGATTCCCTCTCCCTTTTTTGAGAAGAAAAAAAAAGGCAAAACGATGACCAACTTGGAGTACGACGCCATAGTGATTGGTGCAGGGGTAGTTGGCCCCTGTATAGCCACCGCGTTTGCAAGACAAGGCAAGCGGGTGCTAATTATAGAAAGAGACTGGTCCAAGCCCGATAGGATCGTGGGTGAGTTGATGCAGCCAGCGGGAGTCAAGGCTCTCCGAGAGCTAGGCATGATCAAAGCCGTCAACAATATCCAAGCTATTGACTGCACCGGTTACTATATTCAATATTTCAACCATCACCTTAGCATCGATTATCCGCTCAAGGAGGTTGCCCAAGTCACCAATCCCACAAAGCCAATCCACGACGTAGGCACTTTTGGCGGCAACGATAAACTAGATCTAGACTCAACTATAGATCCCAAGGAATGGGACCAGGATGAACGAGTACGAGGCGTAGCGTTCCATCATGGCGATTTCCTCCAAAATCTCCGTGCCATATGCCGAAACGAACCGAATGTCACCACCGTTGAGTCCACCGTGACCAAACTAATACGAGACGAGGACGAAGTCGTGGTCGGGGTTAAGGCCAAGGATAAAAACGGAGAGTTTAGTGAATATTATGCCAAATTAACCATAGGATGCGATGGAATATACTCAAAGTTCAGAAAAGAGTTGAGTGCAGCCAATGTACCCAACATTGGCTCCTATTTCGTTGGCTTGTACCTTGAAAATGCAGAATTGCCGGCCCAGAATAAAGGCCACGTCTTGCTTGGTGACCATGCACCGGTATTGATGTATCACGTGTCGCCCACGGAAACTCGAGTGCTTTGCGCATACAGATCGACAAAACCACCCTCGTCAGCCAACAATGAAATCTACAAGTACATCAAGAAGGAAGTTGTTCCCGTAATACCTAAAGTTACCCTCCCTGCATTTTTAGAAGCCTTGGAGAAGAAGAAGTTTAGAGTGATGCCCAATCAATACCTCTCGGCGATGAAGCAGGGCAAGACTCCGGGTTTTATCTTGCTTGGTGATTCATTGAACATGAGACATCCATTAACCGGGGGCGGCATGACTGTAGGGTTGAACGATGCCGTTTTGTTAGCCAAGCTTTTAGCTCACGTGGACGATTTTGCCGACCACACACAAATCAGCGACAAGATGGCCATCTTCCACCGCAAGCGCAAGAACTTGGACGCCGTCATCAACACGTTGTCAATTGCATTATACTCGCTTTTCGCTGCCGATAAGCGAGCACTCAAGATTCTACAAAATGGATGCTTCCAGTATTTTCAGTTGGGAGGCGAGTGCGTCTCGGGGCCCATTGGGTTATTGAGCGGGATGTTGCCTTTCCCCATGCTTTTGTTCAATCATTTCTTTAGTGTTGCATTTTACTCCATTTATATCAACTTCTGCACGCGTGGCGTCTTGGGTGTTCCCGTGGCGTTATACGAGGCACTCGATGTGCTTTTCACTGCTGTGGTGATTTTCACCCCTTATTTGTGGAAAGAAGTTGTCATGTAATAAGTTTGTACTGTTAATATATATATATACGTACATCTGCGGTAGAACTTGGCTATTGGTTTGCAAATATTGTAAGCGCAGGCAAGGGGGAGGGGTGGAGGTTTTCGTAATTGACACCATTATTGGTGCTGGTGGTTAGGACCTACATCCAGAGACACGCGCCCCAGGCTCTCCTGGGCAGAGAGCGAAGAAAGAGAAGCTTTTTTTTTGGATAAGGTACTCGTCCAAGAGATCTCTTCCGCAGCTTCGGTCAAAGCGTATTTTAATTCCACATTGCGCGTTGGCGGTGAATGCTCCGATGAGGAGGAAAGGAAGGTGATGCAAGCACCTGCCGGTGTGTGTGTGTGTGACAGAAGATTTAGAAAGAGACCACCTTTATGTGGGTGTGGTGTCAAAAAGTAGGCTTGTTAGGTTTGAGTGGTTATGAAGATCGATCTCTCTCTATCCTGCTTGCAGAAGATATACATTAGGTTACATGCACTGAGGAGGGGGGCTCACTTTTGAAGAAAACAAACGAGGCTCAGAGGGTTCGGTTCTGATGGATATATGTCATAACCGGTGGTACATAAAACTTCTGTAGTCTATGCTGCTGCGGTTGTTGTACTAGTTGTGATTGTTGTCATTACTCGTATTCGCTACTTGATATTGATTGCTGAATTTTTTGTAGAGGGGGGGGGGGGGGTGTTTAAATAGCTGCCCACATTGAAAATATCACCATATTTAAAACTCTTCTACTCATCATCATCATCATCATCATCAACAACAACTTACAACCTACACCCTTCAGCATACACATCCGCCACTTTTTCTTTTCCTTCAATCTTCCCATTCAGCTTCAATTCAACCGAAGCAAGCTCCTGTAACCTCTTCTTTTTTTTGTTCAGAGAAAAGATGAGCGATTTACCATTATTGGGCTCGTCAGCCCACGGCTCTCCTAGAACCATGTGGTCGAAATTCCTCAATGCCAGTAAATTAACCTTGAAATCATCGCCGGTCAACTATTTATTAATCTTTGTTCCCCTTGGTCTATTAGCTGATCAGTTAGATTGGAGCGCCAATGCCAGATTCTGGCTCAATTTCTTGGCCATTGTGCCGCTAGCATCGATCCTAGCTTTCGCCACCGAGGAGATTAGTGATTATGTCGGACAAACCATGGGAGGATTTTTAAATGCAACCTTTGGCAATGCCGTAGAATTGATTGTGTCCATTATAGCGCTCAAGGAAAACCAAGTTCGTATTGTTCAAGCGTCAATGTTGGGGTCGATATTGAGCAACTTGTTGTTGGTCTTGGGGTGCTGCTTTGTTGCTGGTGGTATTACTCGTGTCCAGCAAAGTTTCAACCAAACCGTGGCTCAGACCATGTCGAGTTTAATGGCATTGGCCACGGCGTCGTTATTAATCCCGGCCGCGTTCCATGCTTCATTACCTTCTCCTAAAAAGGGCAACGGTTCCAATCCAGATAGCGACCACTTGGTGCTTGAATTGTCGCGCGGCGTTTCAATCATCTTATTGGTTGTTTACTTACTCTACTTGTTGTTTTCCTTAAAGACCCACAGTTCCTTGTTTGAAGAAGTCAATTCGAGCCCCGAAGGCGGCGCGATTGAAAATGGCGCAAACTTGGGGCAACATGGCTCGCACGACGACGACGATATAATCACTGCTAGCAACAACAACAACAACGGCGGCAGCAACTTGAAGCATAATCTGGTTGACAAGTTGTCCGTTTGGGGAGGGTTGATCGTGTTGGTGATATCAACGATTCTAGTGTCGTTTTCAGCCGACATCTTGGTGGGTTCCATCGATGAAATTGTGGAAACGTCGGGTCTTTCAAAGACATTTATTGGTTTAATCGTCATCCCCATTGTGGGCAATGCCGCCGAACACGTCACGGCGATAATCGTCGCCATGAAGGACAAGATGGACTTGGCCATCGGAGTCGCCGTCGGTTCGTCTTTGCAAATTGCCATTTTCGTCACGCCATTTATGGTGTTGGTTGGCTGGATCATCGATGTGCCCATGTCGCTTTATTTCTCGACTTTTGAAACTGCCATATTGTTTGTTTCGGTATTCATTACAAACTTGGTCATCTTGGACGGTGAAAGCAACTGGCTTGAAGGTGCCATGTTGTTGAGTACTTATTTAATCATTGCCTTGTCTTTTTTCTACTACCCTGACTCGGCTGGTTTGTAGGAGAAGTTGAAGTAGTTCAGAAGTCAAAGAAGCAACAAAATTTCAACACCAAAAAAAAAAAGGGTTATAAGGTGAGAGAATTTGATGCCCCTCGTGTGTGAGTGGGTGAGTAAGAGTGTAGAGAGGGAGGTCTACTGGGTATATGGTTAGGGATCTCGCGGGACTCGGGATAGTTCAAGTACTTTTTTCATAAGGGGTGTAGCATAAGGGGGGTTTGTGCATTGGAACTACTAAATATAGAAGATATTTCTTGACTTTTGTAGAAGAAGCCTCACTTGCAATTTTTTTTTCTTCTTTGATTTCTTGTTCACCCACGGTGATGCTTATAGTTAGCAACCGTTTGGAAAAAAGGGGGCAAGACTAGAAGGAGATTGAGACTGAGACTGTGACATGAGAAGTGGGGCAGGTTTTTGATTTACTTGATGATTAGCTAGCCCTTTTTTGAGAGCATCATGGCTGCCAAAGAGAGAGAAACAATAGGGAGGGTTGGCGCAGAGGTACCAGATCTCTGAAGCTAGCAACATTTCAACAATTAAGGGCAATCAGACGACAGCAATTCAACACTCATCGCCGTTTGATTTGAAAGAAGCAAATCTAGACTTGTAGATGTAATATTTCTCATTTGGTGGCTTAGGGGTCCTTCGACGCCCCATGGGGCGTAGACACCCCCCCTTCTTTGATACACGCTCTTTGGTTGCGAAAAAAAAAAAAAAAAGAGTCAGCTCGGGGCGTTGGAATCCCTTGAGAATACACAATCTAGCCTTGAATTTTTCATCTCTTCTTCTACATGGGTGAAGTAACTGACCAAAGATATAAGGGGTTTGCGCGGGAACGAGTAAAAAACCGCGATATCTTAGTCCTGTATTTGTTTGTTTGCTTGCTTGTTTGCTCGATCATCTCTAATCTGTGGAAAGCCTGTCTTATCCCCGAGGAAAGAAAGGGGTGGGATCTTTGCTCAAATTCAAAATTCAAAATTCAAATTCATGGCTTCGCATGAATGAGAAGGGGGAGACTTCACGAATACATGAATATCAATGTTTTTCTTTTTTTATAGATCACGACACGGTGAAGAATGAAAAATTCACGAAATTCATGAAACTTGTTCGTTATCGAAGTTGTTTTTTGTTGTTGTTAATGGAGGGTTAGGTTCGATGCGCTGAGCTCTCTTTCCTTTCAATACCGTGCGTGATGTTTGTTTTGTTGCTAGCAACTTGCGATATCGACAGGTGCCGGGTACTGGAAATGGGCAAGAACGACTAGCGACCACGACGTGATCGTCGCAGGTCGGCGCGCGTCTCCGCCGTGAGAAAATAAGAGAAAGAAGATACAAGCGGAGAGGGAGCAAAGGAGACCTCGAGGCTAGGAGACTGGGAAAATGGGAGGCATGGTGTTTGCTAATTTTCGGCGTCGATCGTTGTCGGTGAAGGAGAAACGGTTGATCGTTCGAAACTAGACTCTTGTTCTTCTGCATACCAACCAGCTTCAATGTATGTGAAATGGGCATCATTAGTTTTTAAGAAACCAAAAGATTGTCAGAACAAAAGTTGCCTTTTCTTCGCCCCACTGCAACAACTCTTAATACGCCCCTCCCTCCATTAAATTCAAGTGTTCTTTACCTGTAGTAGAACACGATGATGACGATGCCTGCATTGAGTTATAGAGATCAAAGATAAACCTGCAACAAAATACCCCGTGAGTTTCATTTACCCGCTGTGTCGGTTACAACCTCTTACATCTAGTCATTTTGCTGGACATTCATCTTTTCCATGGGTGTCGTTCGTGGTGGTGGAAAACCTTGAGTACCTACTTTTCTACATTAGGCAATTTGTGAAAAAAAAAAACGTTTTTTCAGGATTGAGATCTGATTGAGATGACAAAAAAAAAGGAAAGAAAAACTCGACATCTGCATGTTGGTTCTGAGACTACATTTGATTCTGAAATTGACAAAGTCAAGTTAAAGCGTTGATGATGATGCTGGCAAGTGAAATGTCCTTTCCTTTGTTCAACATGATTTTTGGCAAGCTCAAGGCACTCACACATTTACGCACCCACGCATTCGCGCTCACGCGAAGAAAAAAAGAAGGGGCAGAGAGAGACAGGCACGTAACTCAATATAACTCTGAGTATAATACGACACGTCTCAATCACTCAATCACTTACGCATTTAATTAACGACAAATAAATAAAAAAAAACAATTATACGAAATCAAAGGTAAACCTGTCAGCAACAACTATTTTGGCGCTTAAGGCGTTAATTTCGTAGACGAGTTGAGTAAGAAGTACTTATCTGGTTGTCTTTTACCTACACACCACTAGTTCTCAGCAAGCCATAGGCGGGAGGGGGGGGGCGAGCGTCTAGTCAGAAACAGAAGGATGGAAGATACATGAGCCACGGGGGGTTGTTGTGCTATAGAAGCGCGCTGCAAATCACTTCAGCAAATAGAGACCTTCCCGCTACCAACTGTTTTTTTTTAATTTAATTTTTTTTTTTTTTTTATTTTTATGATTAAGGAGATGACGTGACGATAAATAGAAAATCAACCAGCCTTCAACGACGACGACAACAACAACAACAAGCTCCTTTCGCTTTGAGACCTTCGACGTCACACACAACTTCGTGTTTTTTTTGTTTTTTACTTCCCCTTGCGTTCTTGACTCACAAATTAGCGGGTGTTCTTGCAAGCAACGGGAGGACTTTTCTGGAAACTCGCAAGGCAGATGAATCTATGAATAAGAACGAAAAAAAAAAAAGAAAAGCTTGAGGCAAACACAATCGGTAAGATCTCGCGAGGCTTGAAACCAATAGAGCGAACGATCCAGCAATCTTCTGTCCGGTTCTTCTTCTCCTTCTTCTTCTTCCTCCTTAATTCATCGCCTTGAAATCGCTGTTGTTGCTCTGTCCCCATAAATTTTTTCTTCAGTTTTCAGCTTTGTGTTACGCGCCGTATTTCAACTTTCTGTCTTTGACTTCCTAATTAGGAATTTGCACTTTGACCAGTTTATAACCACGTAAAGTAAAAGAACAAGACGAGCACGAAGTACTTTCGAGAGAAGAAATAAAGCCATTTACCCTTAATGAACAATACTTTAGTAGCCGACCGATGTAGCAGGGAATTGGGTGAGGAATAAAGAAAAAAGATACAGCATCTCTCATTATAGACAGAGAGGAGACGGTTCTTGCACCCATTCTCTTTTTTTTTTTTTTTTTTCTTTTTTTTCAATTTATTTAACAAGAATTCCACTCCAGCCCCAGTTTCAGCTCTTATCCTCTTCTGCTTTTACTTGCATTGCACACGAAAACGTTGATATTTATTTACTTGAAATCGCTAATATTCATTTGTTCAGGTCACCCTTTCAAGTTCAACCTCATCTTCGATTTCAAGTTCAACTTCCACTAGCCATATACATATACATATATATATATTTATATATATCCAGACAACTGTTTTTTCTGGGGATCACATCAGCAACTTGCAATACTTACGCTCGTTCAGCTCATATCTACACATAGCCCCTCCTCCCAAAAAAGACATGTCGGACAAGGAAGCATTAAAGGTCTTTTCAAGACAATTAGTATCGATGGAAATGATTGCCTTTTTGGTTGCAACCACCGAGAGCATAATCCAAATTAAACCAACTTCAGGCAAAGCCCAGCTTATCAACAACACAGCCATACTGATAAAGCCCGTCAATAAACAGATAGTCTCGCTCACGACGTTTATCAAGAATCTCATCAAACATTCCAACGTGCAAACTCCAACGCTCATGGCTACTTTGGTGTACTTGAACAAGTTGCGCAACTTTTTGCCTGCCAATGCCGTGGGCATGGAAACAACAAGGCATCGTATCTTTCTTTCAGCATTGATTTTGGCTGCTAAAAATTTAAACGACTGCTCGCCTTTAAACAAACATTGGACCCAATATACAAATGGACTCTTGACTATCGACGAGGTCAACTTGGCCGAACGTGAGTTGATTGGAATCTTGAAATGGGATGTCAGGATTAGACAGGATGATCTTTACATCATTTTGCAGCCTTTTCTCAAGGATATTAAATTGAAACTACAACAGAGACAACAAGTTGATTCTTTGGAGAAATTGAATTTTTACCGATTACACCCACAAGTCAAACTGGCGAGCAGTGGCATGAGCGGAAGAATCTTTTCACCATCGTCTTATCAAGTGTCTGGCTCATCCGCATCAGCATTCAAATCAAGCGCCAATTCATCGAGTTCAAATTCTTCAAATTCATTGCATTCAAACCTATCACTCAAAAACTCCAATTCTTCATCTACCATATCGCTGGATTACAATGATAACTACAACGACGACGACCACTACCACCACCAGCACCACCAGCACCACTACCACTACCACAACCAGAAATCTCATATACCTAGACGTATGCCATTGAGTAACAAGTCACTTAATAACTTAAATCATGAGCAATACTATAACAATTACGTCACTGCCTCCAACACGAGCACCAAAGCACCACCACCACCATCATCATACTCATGTCATCCCGAAATCCACCACCAGTCAAGCCACAGCTACACTAGTAGTACCAATCAAATTCCCCAAGCCAAGATTCCCCACAAACGAAGTATGCGACTGATGATGAATGGATTGATCTCGTCCTAGTGGCCAGATTAGTTCAGCCACCATTCATATTTGAATAAAGGGTTATTTTGCATTTTTTAAAAGGAGGTGGGGGTGGGTTTGGCTTCATATTCAGTTAGTTTCTTGATTTTTTTTGTCTCTTTTTGTTTTGCTTCGACAGTAAAATAGGCAGAGGTAGGAGTAGGGGGACAGGTAAATAAACATGCTAAGTCCCGTTTTTTTTCTCTCTTACTTTAATTTACATCTTTCGCATAAATATCTATAATTTGAGTCCATGGTTCAGCTTTTGACAAAAGAGCAGGGTTAGTTAGTGGGTGAGATCTCCCCTATTGTTTTCAGATCTCGGCATTTTGCAACCTTCCCCCCCCTCCATTTTTTTTTCCGTTTGGTTGCAAGGAACTCAAAATTGCGCGCAGACACGGTTTTGTGTCACAATCTGATACAAGCTCAAAATCAATTTTCGTCTTGTCAGATTCCTAATCGTTTCAGAGGAGAGGGGGACAATATCTGATAAGGAGAGAGATCCAATAAGCCCATTGAGGGCATACAGACAGTTTAGAGTACCCTCTACACAGTAAATGAGGACACCACTTCAATTTTTCTATCTATAATACCTATTTTCTTCTTCCCTTCACTGACTCAATGGTCGTGTCCGTGAGGGTCTTCCTTTGGCGGTTCGGGATGTACTTCTATCATAGTGTCGATTCTCAATATCGAAACACAGGCCTCCAAGGCCGACTTCAATGCTTTGATTTTGGAAATCGTGGGCTCCAACACCCCCTGCGTGGCTTCATCAACAATCTTACCATTGATCAAATCCAATCCATAGTTTTTATACTTTTGTCTCTTGGCATCACTGGTCTTGGCCATCTGGGCTAACGCATGGTATGTTCTCAATTTGGAAACCAATTCAGAAGCATCTTTAGCAGCATTCAGAGCCAACGTCTTTGGTATAATCAACAAGGCAGCACCAAACTCCCAAATTGCCAACTGCTCTCTTGACCCCACAGTCGAGGCAAAGTTTTCCAAATATATGTTCAAGGCAGTTTCAACGGCACCGCCACCGGCGACAACGTGGCCACTTTCAAGAGTCCTCTTGACTACTGAGAGTGAATCATGGATGGACCTTTGCATTTCATCCAATGTGTAGTCATTGGGACCACGCAATATGATTGAGCTCGATGAATGCTGCTTGGTGCCTTTGATCAAGATACATTCATCATCACTGATTCTCGTCTGCTCTACTTCGTCGGCATACCCCAAGTTGCTAGCGTCAAAAGTTTCATCACCTTCTAAATTGCTCAACGATGACACCAAAGTGGCACCGGTGGCCCTAGCGATTCTTCTCAAATCTTCCTTTTTACAACGCCTAACAGCCATGCATCCGTTTTCAACAAACTCTTTCAAACACAAGTCATCAATACCCTTGGTGGTCAAGATAACGTTGGCCCCGCTTCCAATGATCTTCTGGATCTTTTCTATAATGATTCCGTATTCTCTTTTCCTAATTTCCTCCAACTGGTCGGGATCCTCGATGTTGATCTGCACACCCATGGCCATCCTGGCTTTTTGCAAGTTGATGTCCAAACAAGCAATCTTGGCACCTTTAATCAGCTTGACCATAGCCTGAGACGCCACGGTACAGTTTAAAGCGTATCCGTCAACAAGAACAGACTCCAAAAACGATTTCCCGTGAGCTTTCAAAACATTAACAGCTTTAACAGGGTATTTGACGTCGCCTTTGCTGTTGGTGGTCTTGACTGCCAACATGGCATCAACAACCATCTTGCTGAAAAAGCTAGAATCGGTGCCGATAATCTTGGAACTCATGGATGTTTTGGCAATGTTGATCAAAGTCTGCTTACCCAACGTATCAACGCTTTGACTCAAACACAGGTTAGTATATCTGATGGCTTCTTTCAAAGCCAATCTGTACCCACTGATAATGGTGGTTGGGTGGATCTTGTTGCGAACCAATTCATGTGCCCTTTTCAACAACTCAGCGGCAATAATAACAACACTGGTGGTGCCATCGCCAACTTCGCGATCTTGCTGCTGGGCCAACTCCACCAAAATCTGGCCGGCCGGATGCTGCACATCCAACAACGCCAAGATCGTCGCGCCGTCGTTTGTCACCGTGACATCTCCAATATCATCCACCAACATTTTATCGAGTCCCACCGGCCCCAAACTTGATTTTACAACATTGGCAACGGTTTGCGCTGCCAACACCGTTTGCGTGCGCACATCGTCCCCGGAAATCTTCTGCGCTCCTAGAAATAGCGTATCTGGTCTTGCTGCTGTGAACATGGCGAGGGCTCCTATATATATAGAATGGACTTCAATTGATTCGAGTTGCTTGTGTGATCTTTGATTGATGGCTATCCTCTGATTCAAATTTTCCTTCCCTTTCTTTCGTTTCTTCTTTTTTTTTTTTTTTTCTTTCTCCTTCTGTTTGTTGGTTTGGTGGTGAGAGTTGCGCGCGGCGAGTCTCTGTTTCTGAGAGAGGGTGAGGACGTGAGAAGCAGAGAGAAGGACGAAGAAGACGATGTGGTTTGGAGATTTATTCAAAGGAAAGCACGGGGGAATGAGCTGGACGGAAGGGCTCGAGCTTACTTTAACCATGTGGTTAGGACGTCCTGTGTCAGTTCAACCTGGCTAGTCATATTTTGAAGGTGTAAAGGTTGCTAGCGAGAAGCAACCAAATCAAATCCCCTGGTGGTAAAATTTGACAAAGAATTGAGACGAAATTGGTCTTTCTCTATCAAATAATCAGACAGGTCATGCTTTGATGTTCAATCTCAAGCCACAGTTAACATGATGACTCGTGTGACGAGTTCCCAAACGTCGTACATTTCCAAAAAACAACTCCGCCGAGGCTGGATAAAGTTTGAGTTTAAGGGGGGCGGGAGGAAATAACTAGATTAAATATCACCGAGATTAGAGTGCATTTTTATCACGAGTCAAGTAGAGAGCCTCGTGACTGTACAGAAAATAGAGACCAGTCAGCCTCAATTGCGAAAACGGCCCAATCAAATGTGGCATCTTCTGACATATGGTGGTGGTTCAACACGTTCTTGCGTTGTATTATAGTTGGTTGTTCTAGTCCGACTGGGGGCGGACCATTTCCACACATGGTAGCGCGCAAATCTTAATGTAAGTCTTAGCCAGCAAGAAGTGCAAGGTTCAAAGGCTGGCCCCACCACTGCCTTGCACACTTTTCAACACTTTTTAACACCTTTTTGGCACTTTTTTTTCAAAATTTCAAGGACTACGCTGTACAGAAATTTGATGATGCTTAAGAACCAATTGGAGTTTCGGACGATATTTCAGCAGAGATTCACCGTCTCGCTCAAACGTGGCGTGACCAGTCACAGCTTACAGAGAAGTTATGCAGCTGTTGCTTCTGGGGCTAAACTTAAGCTGCCTACAGCTCCAAGGTCAGCTAACAGGTCAAAGCAATCACAGGAAAAGAAAGCAAGCACTTCGAAAAAGGCAGCAGTTGATGAAAAGCGCACAAGTCTTCAGGCGGCCAAGGAGAAAGCGAAACAGCTACAGAAGGAGCTTAAGGAAGCAGAGACTAAGATCAAGGCTGCCGTTAAGGAACGCACCAAGAAGGCAGCCGAGAAGAAACAGGAGGTGAAAGAAGCTGAGGCTAGGCGCAAGTTGGTAGCCAAAGCTACCGTGAATCCGCGTGCGTACTCACCGTTGGTGGTCTTTTGCAAAAGCAAGAAGCTTTCAATCAAGGATGCAGTCCCAATCTTTGCGCAAATATCCGAAGAGGAACGCAGTAAATGGACGCAAGCGACAGCGGACTTGAACTCGAAGATCCGCCCCATGGTGACGCCTAGACCTAAATCTGATGGAACGACAAGCTTCAGTAGGTTTGTAAAGAAAAACATTGCTGACACCATGGAGAATGTTCGCGACGGTGGCGTGGAGGGGCGGGATGTAGCTAATACGGCCTTTCGCCAACTAGGCGAGAAATGGAGAGCAATGGACGAGAACGAGAAGAGCAGGTACGCTCTCCTGAAGGAGGAAAGGGCCAGAGCTCAACAGGAAAAGAAGGATTGGCAGGAACTAAGAGTGAAGGAGTATCATGAGTTGCAGAAGTTCTTGAAGGATTACAAGGTGAACATTGAAGACTATTAGAGGAAAGTACAATTGCTTGTCAGAGATGAAGCGAAGTTGAAAAAAAAAAAACAAAACAAAGCAAAACAACAAAACAACAAACAAGTAACAATATTAATATTTCGTAAGTAAACGACCAGTATCATGTTTGACTCTTTTGTTACCCTAACCTACCATTTGAGCTATTTTTTTGGGGGCTCTTTTTTTTTTTTTGTTAAAGGAGTATGCATTGACCTTAGGGGGCTTGGTGTGGTCGCTGGACACACTTGTAGACGAAGTTGCGACCAGCACGTGACTCGTGTGTCACGATTTACCATAGTCCATAGTGACTCCTGCTTTAACCAGGAACAACCCCTCTGACGTGTGCACTTTATTGTGGTGCCTCACTCTTCCTCACTCTACACCACTCACAAGGCATCTTGCCATCCACTGCGGAGAAAATTGCGCAGTTTAAGCACCCCATAAGCGAAACTCAAACTTCAAGTATGCTCAGCTAGCCCAAAGACCGAAATTTACAGGTCAAAGAAAGCCTCTGACGACTTGAAGTTTCTAAAACCGTACGTTAGAGCTTTAAAGACTTACACATTTGGCCCTTGATGACGAGTAAGATCAAATCGCGAGACAAAGTCAGTGACGAGTGGGAATTGATGATAAATGGAAACATCAGCAATTTTTGTAAGCATCATATGCGTGTGACACAGTCCCTACACAACATAATTCAAAGACACCCATTGACCATTCAATCAAGCTGGGCCCGTTCCTTAATATGTTGAAAGAATGAAGACGGATTGCCTCGGGCCCGCAAGTGGTAGCGCGGAAGGGTTACCCTGTGTGCTTACGCGTTGAGTAGCTATAGTACAGATCTAGGTTTCAAGGATCGACCGCTGCAAACGACTTTTGAAATAGCAGCTTGACTTGTATTTTCTTAAGAAAGGACCATTTGACTGATTGCTCAAGATGAGACTGATTGTGGAGGCAAGATTGTTGTCGAATAAACTTCCATAGACCTTCAGCTTCATCAAAAGAAGTCGTGTACATTTTTCAAACATGGAGACGACACGACCAAGAAGAAAAACAAACAAAAGTAAACAAATCTGCGAA